>NC_054702.1:28829138-29429138 GCF_016097555.1 Gigantopelta aegis
CATTAACCAACTGGTGGTCTCTACATGAGACAAGCAAAGAGCCTCATTAACTAACTGATGGTCTCTACATAAGAGAGGGACGGGATGTAGCTCAGTGGTAAAGCGCTCGCTCGATGCGTGGTCAATCCCCGTCGCTGGACCCATTGGGCTATTTCTCGTTCCAGCCAGTGCACCATGACTGGTATATCAAAAGCTGTGGTATGTACTATCCTGTCTGTGGGATGATGCATATAAAAGATCCCTTGCTGCTATCGAAAAGAGTAGCCCATGACGTGGCGACAGCGGATTTTCTCTCTCAATATCTGTGTGGTCCTTAACCATATGTCTGATGCCATATAACCGTAAATAAAATGTGTTGAGTGCATCGTTAAATAAAACATTTCTTTCTTTCTTTCTTTTTCTACCTAAGAGATTCTGCTGTGCAGTTACCAGTTTGTACAGTGTATTGGGAGTACTTACTCTGTGAACCTCTAAAAACTCGGGACAGTTTACAGACTTGTGCTGCAACAGAGCAGCGGCCGACAGCTGACAGCTGCAGAACCGCACGTAGGGAGTCAAATGGGGCAACTACAAAACAAAAACAGTTGAACTTGAAACTCATTAATCGGTCAATACAATAAAACTTCTGTGAATGCTTGTGTGTGTGTGTATGTGTATGTGTGTGTGTGTGCGCGCACGTGTGCATTAAATACAAAACCTTTTATTATTATAATAACATTAAAAAAATGTGTCTAGACAGACAAAAATCTGATTCTCCACAGTAAAGTCTATAGATTTCAGCAATATTTTTGGTTGATTTAAATTAAATTTAGTAATTATTTCAGTTTACCTCAAAAGTGAGAACTGTACAACTGTTAGGTACTCACATTTTCACACAAAATATCTCCAACACCATGTATCGGTTTGCCGTTGCCAGCCATCGTTTTCCTTACTTTTAGGGCACTGCAATCATAAATTATAATTGATGTAATTAATTTAATTCCATACAGCCCACTACTAGGATTCCTTTTTATCTTTCCTGCTGCATTATCAAATAAGTAAGTGTTTTATTAACAGCCAATAATTAAATTTCCATTACATTCATTACAATATAACGTCACCAGATTGGTCCCGATTCACACAATTTGCGGATGATTTTTGTTGTTCATACCCTGATGAATGTAAAAGAAATAACAGACAATCCTTAAATAAAATCATCAATAAGAAAATCTTTGCATAAAGTCTAACAACATTACCTACTGATCCAAACAATAATAATAAAAAAATATATATATACATATGATGAACACACTTCTTTCTAAGATTAAAAACCCAGTATAATAAGTGAAAAAAGTGATGTAAAAACCCAGCATAATAAGTGAAAGAAGTGATGTCAAAACCTAGCATAATAAGTGAAAGAAGTGATGTCAAAACCCAGCATAATAAGTGAAAGAAGTGATGTAAAAACCTAGCATAATAAGTGAAAGAAGTGATGTAAAAACCCAGCATAATAAGTGAAAGAAGTGATGTAAAAACCCAGCATAATAAGTGAAAGAAGTGATGTAAAAACCCAGCATAATAAGTGAAAGAAGTGATGTCAAAACCCAGCATAATAAGTGAAAGAAGTGATGTCAAAACCCAGCATAATAAGTGAAAGAAGTGATGTCAAAACCTAGCATAATAAGTGAAAGAAGTGATGTCAAAACCCAGCATAATAAGTGAAAGAAGTGATGTCAAAACCTAGCATAATAAGTGAAAGAAGTGATGTCAAAACCCAGCATAATAAGTGAAAGAAGTGATGTCAAAACCCAGTATAATTAGTGAAAGAAGTGGTGTATAAAACCCAGTATAATTAGTGAAAGAAGTGATGTAAAAACTCAGTATAATTAGTGAAAGAAGTGATATAAAAACCCAGTATAATTAGTGAAAGAAGTGATGTCAAAACCCAGTATAATTAGTGAAAGAAGTGATGTAAAAACTCAGTATAATTAGTGAAAGAAGTGATGTAAAAACTCAATATAATTAGTGAAAGAAGTGGTGTATAAAACCTACTTGAGCAACTTCATATTGCATATTATGAGATCATTCCAGTTAACAAATATCTGTTGCACTTCTTCTTCAGACAATGCTTTCGACTGCTTCAAGGGTTCTTTGAATGCCTGAAGAACAAGGAAGAAAGAAATGTTATATTTAATGATCCACTGAACACATTATTATTTATGATTATTTGGCATTAAACATATCGTTAAGACCACACAGATAATTAATAACAGGGGATACCTGCTGCCACTCTATGGGCTACTGTTTTAGATTAGCAGCAAAAGCCCAAACCAAGGCCTTTGTCACACCAAGTTTGGAGGACCTGCAGGAACAAAAAATAACCCAATGGGCTTACAGATAGGGATAGATTCAAAACTGATCGCACATCATTTGCTTTTACCACTGAGCTATGCCCCACCCCTCCCTTAAGAACAAAGCATGATGAAACATTAAATATTGCTAAATTACAATTTAGAGAAAGAAAAATGACACCTCACCAACAGTAAAAAAAAAAACCAACAAAAAAAGAAAAGAAAAGAATTACCCCCACACCCCCCTAAAAAACACAAAACAGTCTAAACAAAATACATGTACTAATTTAAAAGTGTTTCTAAATGCTCAATATAATGTCTAGATATCTCTGTTTTGTTAAGAGGTATTTCAGTACTGCTTATACATTTACCTTGTATATCCATGACTGTTCCAAGTATCAAGAAGACAATTTACAACTGTTAGTACCAACTCAACCGGAAATCTCACCTCACTGGTTATAGACATGTCTGCCATATAGCGTTCTTCTGTACTGATAAGTTCTTGAATGTAATTCTGTCTATTTTTCTCTTGCACCGATACTGTAAAACAAATTTTGAGATATAATAGAAAATACAAAAATAATTATATCGGACAGCCTTTAGAAATTATTGTTTGCTGTAACAGAACTTATTAAAATTAGCCGAACCCAATCCCATGTAATTTCAGACTTCTTTCAAGATACAACTGCAAAACTCCAGCCGTTATACTTAAAAACTAAATGTTATCATTTGATAAACCTCAGAAGATGACATCATTTCGTCAAGTAGTATGTCTTTACGTAAAACAGGTCATGCAAAGGACGTTAGACACTAAATACAAGTGTTGTTGGTAAGTTTAAAAATTGTTTGTCATTCTTTGTGAATTTACTGATGTATAACAGAAACAAATTTAGTACAAAATCGCTTCGCAACACAACATGCTTTGTGACTGTCATACATCGATAAATTCACAAAGAACTACAAACAATTGTTATATATATCATATTGTTTTAATCACTAATAAAATCAACAAAACTCACAACTTTTTTTCAAACACATATATCTGGCAAACAGATAAGGAAAAGAAATAAATGTTTTATTTAACGACACTCAACACATTTTATTTATGGTTATATGGCGTCAGACATATGGTTAAGGACCACACAGAATTTGAGAGGAAACCCGCTGTCGCCACTACATGGGCTACTCTTTCTGATTAGCAGCAAGGGATCTTTTATTTGCACTTCCCACAGGCAGGATAGCACAAACCATGGCCTTTGTTGAACCAGTTATGGATCACTGGTCGGTGCAAGTGGTTTACACCTACCCATTGAGCCTTGCGGAGCACTCACTCAGGGTTTGGAGTTGGTATCTGGATTAAAAATCCACTGCCTCGATCCGAACCCAGTACCTACCCAGTACCTACCAGCCTGTAAACCGATGGCCTAACCACTACGCCAACAAGGCCGGTAAATTGATAAGGAAGATATGGCCTGACAATGTTTGGTAATGCATGAAAAGTAGGTCGTGTTGACCTGATGATGATATGCGACACATCATCATCAAGTTGTACATGCATGCAAGATTTGATGATCGTGTATGAATTGATAAGGAAGATATGGCCCAGACAATGAAATCTATAGTCTCCTCCGGTTGGACTGATAATGACGACGTCATTTTGATATATGCTGTTATTGCAGTGAAAAAAAACCCAAAGGTTCTTTTATATGCATTTTTCTATATAGGACAGTACATACCACATCCTTTGATATATGCGCGATTGATTCCAGTCAGTGGGCCCATCGGGCTATTTCTCGTTCCAGCCAGTGCTCCACAACTAGTGTAACAAAGGTCGTGGTATGTACTATCCTGTCTGTGGGATAATGCATATAAAAGATCCCTTGCTGCTAACTGAAAAGAATAGCCCATGAAGTGGCAACAGCAGGTTTCCTATCTCAATATCTGTATGGTCCTTAACCATTGTCTGACAACATATAACTGTAAATAAAATGTGTTGAATGCGTAGTTAAATAAAACATTTCCTTTCTTGATGTACCAGTTGTGAATCGATCCTATGACCCAATTGTATCTTAAGTGACTGCTGCACCACTGTCTACATCACACCACTGGGTCACCTTAATTACCTCTTTCATTGGCCATTGATGACAATGACAGTAGGTATAAAATCTGAAAAGTTTTACAGGGTCTTAAGATTCAAGTCCAGGGACCTAATTCACAAAAGTCTCTTAGGCTCTGCTAGACAACAAAGCATAGTCTTTATAAGTCTTTTAGCATTGTGCTGCGAGATCGCAAGTTGCGAGTTTAGTGAATTAGGCATCTGATTAAAGTAATAGTGAAAGTGTTTTATCAAAAGAATAAGGACAGCAGTTTTTGAAATGATAAAATCGAAAGAATCTTTATCTCCAAGTGGCTTAGTTTCCATTTCAACTGCTACAATCAAATGCAGTGGTACAAAATGTATGTGTTACCCTGTCTGTAGAAAGGTGCATTTGAAATTATTTTTGTTGTTGACCGAATTGCATCTACCAGTACTACAAGTGTACATGTATCTGCTATTAAGAAGTGAACTCAAGCAGGTTCATACATGTCTGACATATCACTTCTCATCTATGATGGCAATTTATTTTATGTACTTGCTGGCAGAACCAATTTAAAAAACAATTGAATATTCTTAATTACATATACAGTGAAACCTGTCTAAACCAGATCACACTGAGAACCTAATGTTTATCAGATTTAAACAGAATCCAGTATTTAGACTCACGTTTTAGAAGTTAGAAAATTAGGGACAATGAAACATGGCCAGTTTTGACAGGATTCCAGTTTGTTCAGGATCTGGTCTAGACAGTTTTCACTGTATTTTAAATATAATACATAGAGGTTATTACCAGAGTGTTTTTTGGTATCGTCAATATCATATATTAGGAATAAAAATTGTATTATGCGAGCCTCTGACGAGCATAATACATTATTTTTATTCCTAATATACGATATTGACGATACCGAAATACACGAGGGTAATGATCTTTTTATCATATAAGCTCAAGCTTAATACGTGTTTTTGTAAACTGTACACGCAACTTTAATTCCAGTCCGCCATTACTAGATATTCAAATGACTTAAGAATATGTGGCGCAGTGTATTTTTGAATGAAAATGACATCATTTTGGATGTCCTTACATCAAAATAAAGTTATGCCTAATGTTTTTTGTTTTCTGAACGCTGGACAGCTTTCAGTGTCAAATTACCATTGAAATGTTTTTATTTGATGACTATGAATGCATACGTCAATCATGTAGTGTCACCCAAGTACGTTTGCTTAAATGTCAATAAACCTAGTGCCGAGACCTCGACTAATTTACATCTAATTTGCAGTTATCAAATTCTTAAAGTATGTGATCTAAAAAATACTACATACTTTGATTGCACTGAAAATGTAAGATATTATATGATAAATGAACTTTCTAGACACTAGTATGTGGATGATGTAAAACAAATTGGGAATCTTTGAAAGCTGGTCTAAGCTTGGTGTTTAACTTGCAAATTATAAACATGGCTAACATCACAGAAATAAAAAAACATGGGTGGACAAATCATTTGGAAGAGCTCAAACATCACACTTTTGCCATGTCAGCAGGGTGTCTACTTGACAATACTCAGGGCTTTTAGATTATGGTAGCCCCTCCCATTGCTAGTGATATTCAGTGTTAGGCTAGTAAATAATTGTTTTAACTAGCCGGATGGCTAGTGGGAAAAAAAAATGCTGCATTTACATACTTTTTTAAATATGAAATTCCTGTCTCTTTCCACCCCTATCTAAGGATTTTAAAGCTAAATCTCCCTCTTTAGGTGACATATCTGATTATTACTATTAGTAAAATTGTATTTATTTAAAGTAGGGCTACTGAATGTCTAATCATGGCTAGTACATTTTCAAAATAACCGATCCCTTGGCTAGTGGATTTTTATAAAATTCTAGATGCCCTGCGAAACTACTTGAGCTCATCACAAGATTTTATAAACAATTTAACTGATCAAAATAAATATTCAAAGGTGAAAGGAATATTTGCATAAATAAACCTCAGCAAATTTTAAAACTACAGCTCACGGCTTAAACTGAACATTTTTTTAAATACCAGTATAACAATTTAAAAATATTTTTGTGTGCTCACATACAGCAATTATGAGCCTGGTTACAGCTATTTTAAACCAGAAAACAAGATAAAAAGGAAACATTATCCCTTCATTCGACAGCAATTTTTATCCAGCGGCAAAAACCTGCCATCAGCAATTCATATCACAGCGACACCCATTTCCGACAGTGCCATCATTAAATTAAATCCCCGATTGCTACTTCGACACTTGGTTGAGTGAGGAAACCCGATACCATCAAATAGGCTACTGCTACTGAAAATGCATGGTTATTTTTATATACACTTTCACCATAGACAGGGACAGCCTTTGATGTACCTATTATGGGTCAGTGGTCACTGGTTAGAGCAAGGGAAAAATTAGTTCATAGAGGGCAATGGATCCTATTCATTTGCTCAAACAATAACATGGGTGTGACAAGTTACGTCAAAATCATGTCATGGACAGAACTTCTGGCGAAGTCGGAGGTTGTGCCCATGACAGGCATGCTCGAACAGTCTCTGATGAAAGTATGCCAAAAATTACCCACACATACATCAATATATAGATGACCAAGAAAATAAGAAACGAAACCACATAAGGAAACAAAACATCAATGTTTTCAATAATTTATTAGTTTATTACTGTTTGCATACACAAAGTAGCTGAAGATCGACCACTATATGGCTAGGGAAGCAAAGTACACCTCTTATATATATTATATTATGTATCTCTATATATAAATACTATATTTATTTTCACACAGAAAAACGAATATCAGATCATATCTGTCTGTTGGTTGTAAATGGCTTTAAAACATTTGATCTATAAAAACATCCAGTTTTAATCAATTATATATAATTAACCAAACTGACTCTTTATGACTTATTATTTACAGAATTGTTTGTGTCAATCTAATTGGTACATTTGAGCCAATTTCCATTAAAATGTTGGGTTTTCCCCCTACCTATTAATACTGGTAATCAATTCCATTGTTAATTTTAACAGTTAATAGTTTGTAACCAAATTTGCGTATTATGTACAGAGCACATGTCACATAATTACCGGTATGCAGTTACAAATTTTCCAAAGCAGTGAAATCAAATTTGGCACACACTTGGGAAAATGCAATTTGAGATAATTTTGATTTTGCTATAAAGTCAATTAACATCATTCTGTAACAAATAATACTGTGCCACTGTGACCAAATGTTGAAATCCTATTTAAAACATATTAGGAATTAGATTATTATGATAAAAAAAATGTGTGTATAATTTTTCACACCACTATGCCAAATTATACAGCAAAAAAGCTCTGCACCAAAGTTTATATACACATTTTATTTCAGTAATTTTAGAGGCATGAAGATGTCTAATAAAGATATATCTGGGTTTCAAAGAATATTTAGAGACAGTAATGACATTATCAAAATTAATATTACTGTAAGCTGTTATAAATTAACTCAGCATAAAATGCATCTAGATGTATCAGATTTTGAACTGGGACAAATCCAGTAATGCTTGCTTCAGTCAGTTTGGAGTGGGATGGAGGTGGAGTTCAAGAAAGAAATTTCTCTCACGAGGTAAGCTACCCTTTAAACACCCCTAATGTTCCACTCACCCCAAACGGATGTAGACATCTCTGAGTTCTTTTTCTATAATCCATCCCACTGTTTGAAACTCAATAGACTGATTAATCTGCATGTGGAGATGTCAAACATGAATTTTCTCTTACACTCCATTCTCAGGTGCTTTGTTACACCACTAATTATATTACCCATCTGGTGAACATCTGTGTGTGCCTTACATATTTCGTATTAATCACCAGGTGTGTATTAGTTACTACATGGCATCATTTTGACAAGTGACATCATCTTCCCTGGTCTTAGCACAATGTATTCGCATGTCTTGTTGAGTTATATTGGAAGTAATTGTCAGATTTTATATTATTTGAAAGTGGGTAATAAATAAAATACAACACTTGTTTTTGCTAGATATAATTTTTATGAAACAAGTCGACTTCCCATGTTAGTATCTGACTTAACAAAAGTGAGGTCAGATACCATGGGATGTTTAGGAGTTACATAAAAATGATATCTATCGAAAACAAGTGTAGTATTCTATATTTACTGTCTTGAAATACTTCCAGTCTGTCTGATGTCCACTGCTAAGATACCTTCAAGTACGGAAGCTTCATCTGTTAGGTGGTCAGTTTTGGTATCACAGTTTCTTAATGTTGTATCAGCCATGTTAATCAGTATTACAAGTGTTATTACATGTATAAAGACATTCTTTTTTAAGGTAGAATCAATAAAATATAAGTGACAAAATGAACTGACAGTTCTGAAGGGTGAAACTGGGTAAGAAGCAACTCTAGTCCTCCCTTCTAAGTCCACCAGTGTTTCCAGCCAACTGACAAATATAGATCTGTTATTCAACTATTTAAGAGTTCTGTTGTATCCTATTACGTGTAGGTTCTACACTAAGTAGCATGCATTCAAGTAAAGAGAAATGTAGTCAAGTGGTTACTATTGAGCCATCTTACTAGGGTCTCAAATCATCTAGCACAAACTGGTTTCTACATTTAACAGTCAAATGTTTTAAAAGGCTCCAATGTATTACAGCCTCTCAAATGGCCAGTTAATACGTTTGACTATATTATATTTACATTAGTAATGTTCTAATGTATTTAATAAAATTTGTTGAAGTAAAAAAAAAAAAAGTGAATAAATGAATAACTTTAAACCTAGACAATGACATGTATGTCAACAATATATTTATGCTGGCAACAGTTATTTATAGAAAGAAAACACATAATTATTATATTTCAATTTTTACAAAGAACTTGTGTTGTGTAGCTGGTGAAAAAGCATGATTGTGCTCCAACCATACAATTAACGCATAAGAATTAAGCACACATACTAGAATGCTGTCAGATGAAAGTTATTTCAATCATCATTTAAATAAACCTGAAAATACAAAGTCCTCTAAATGATCTTATATTCTATGAATGACATAGAGAATCATATTGAACTGTAAATAGATCTGATAAATAGATCAAAGTACGTATTTCATGTAACAATGGTAAAAAGTAGTCCTCAATGTTTTGTTTTCAAATGACTTCAACATAACATTTTCCTTTCAGATTTCAAAAATCAGATTGTCAAGATCGTCAAAATAACAAATATCTGGTAAGCATCTTCAGACATTTGATATATATTGGTAGTGGACATTTATACAGCAAACATCATCATAGTTCCAATATTTCAAACATGCATCAAACTAAAGGTACCTGACATGTATAACGTAAGCACTAAAAATAAACCAAACAATTGTGCAGGCCAAACAATGCTAGCCCTGAGTTAACTACCCTACCATAATAATAAAGTGCCCGTAAAACAGAGTATGTACATTAAACCATGGGCCATACTGATGAGGTAAAACATTGCGTGGAATTGGTCCAGCAATAAAACAACTAAATATTTCCACTGATACAAAGTTGAAATAATTCTGATTATGAAATACACTGTACATGTTTCTGTTACTTTCACATTTATTACTGGTAATTCACTGCTGCCTTTGACAAGCATGGATCCAAAACTGTCAGAGTAACATGATGCATAGCAGCAATTGTTTGTCAAAGTACTTTTGTAGACAGAAAAAACACTAACAAAAAAAAAAAAAAAAAAAATCCCCCAAAAAATACAGTAAGTCTGACATATATTGGCTAAAGGGGATCACTATATACTGTATTCAAATATAAAAAATGGAAAACTACAATAAGAACAAGAGGCGGAAGATTACAAATGTTTAAGACAATCATGCAGTATTTATTTAGACGTATCACAGAAAAAGTTAGAAACAAAAAAAAAAAAAAAAAAAAAAAAAGCAATTAAAATTAATCTCAATATAAATTTTAAAAGCTTAATTTTTAAAAAGATACTGAAAATGTATCATTATTTTTCAAGATTTTTTTTTACCATAATATACAACCCCTAAAAACAGCTAAATACCAAATTTCCAAATGTTTTTTATTTTGTCCCATTACTAAAACCCCAACAAACTAAAAATATTTCATGGGGGTGGGTAGTGATTGGGGAAGGAGCTTTCAAATTTAATAATTCATTGTTTGCTTTTTTAATGTCATTATCATTTCTGTCACACACTATACTCGCTTATTCATTTTATCCACCAGACTATTCACATTATAACCATAAACATTTCCCTTAAGTTGTGGGTATAAATAAAGTTCAGCACCTCAACAACAACAAAAACAAACAACAAAAAACCCGAACTTAACTTAAATTTTAGGTATTCAAAATAAAAGAGTATTTTAACAGATATGTACAAATTTAGTCCACTGTTTCAGGGTAAACCGTCTTTGATTGAATAGATGAGTATTTATATTAGGTCATATCAAATAGACAATAACACATCTTATATGTGTAACAAATGGAAACTGATGCACAAAGAACATTTTGCTGCAACCTTGTTGAACACAATTCAATTTTACATTAAAAAATAGCTTAACAAACAAATAAAATTCAACAAAGACTGACCCAAACCTACTCAGTTTATGTGCAACACACAATCATTAAGAAATAGTGTACACAAATATTCTTATGTGGACACCATGAATGTATTAACACCAACAAATAACAGAACAGAACAGAAGACCCCCCCCCCACCCCCCACCCCCAAAAAAAAACCCAACTAAGAAAAGCCCCCAAAAACTACCTAAAACAAATGCCTAATCATTCATTCCAGTTTCTGAGAACACAAAATATATACATACCGGTATGAAGAAGTGAGTCAATACTATTTACTAACTGGTGCATCATTTCAAACTGACAAACTTGTTACAAACAGTAAAATGAGATCAAATGATATATTTTCTCACTTTTACAAACTACACCAAACATACTCTCACAAGAAATGTTGATTTAATGCCCTACCAATCCTATTATAATTACAGTGTATCACATTCTGCACTATTCTCAAATTTATGTTAAGACGGTAGAGCAAAACGGTACTTCACAATCAAGTACAACTTAACTAACGGAAACCTATAGAGTATTCATAAAGCCAGTAAACATCCCCTTCTCTCAATATTTCACTTATCTCCCTCTATCCAATACATCAACAGATGAGAAACAATCATTGAAACAAATTAGTGCTCAGATTGTTCTCACCATTAAAACAAATTAATGTTCATATTGTTTTCATCATTGAAACAAAGTAGTGTTTAGAATGTATTATCGATTGGATACCAAGAGTATCATAATACTTTTTTTCATTTTTTCAACCAAATTTTCACTTTATGGTCTTGTGCTTCTAGATCTGTGTAAAATTTAGACTTACAGCTTTAATATTCTTGTCTACACAAAATAGCATACAGCGAAAGTCTGGAGATTCAACTAGTCAAAATTACATATTACACCACATTAAATCTTTTAATTTTTAAAGCATAATTTATTCCGATATGTAAATAGTTATGTTCAAGAATATTTCACTCTTTTCCAATTCAATATTCATTTGTGCCCATGAGTATTTCCTATCATGCATTAGCAGGGTGGGATGTGGCACTTACCATTAAATAATAATAATGATATGAAATAGATAATAATGTGCGTAAGACAATTAAGTAATTCTACAAATACCTTTATACCACTGCAGATCTGCGTAGATTAAGACCAACTTTTACTAAACTTTAAAGGTGCATAATCAGTTTTAAGTGCCATATTTTGCAATTTTTACATTTGTGATAAATAAATATAAAGTTAACTATCTTACACAATCTATTTTCCATACATGTAAGTCAGGAATATTAAAATAATTGTAATGTCACTATATGTAAGCAGTAGATTCCTCATGAATTCTGGGTAAAAACTAAAAATAAACATAATAGTAAAACTAAACCTATCAAAATGGCAGTCAGTTCTTTGTCCTCAAAGAATTATGGGCGATGTCACACACTTGACCTATCAGTCACCCTCTAAAGATTTTACATTTAAAAAAAAGAAAAACAAAAAGGGCATGCTGTTCAAACAATATTAAAAATTAAAATAATTTTGGCCATTATGCAATTTTGTCCACGGTCTTCATCCACAAACATATTTGTATTTTTCAGCTATCTGATTAACTTTTGATAATATTGTATACTGCAACAAACAACAATAAAAATCTAGCTTCATCAAAACTGCTCTACCATATAGCAAAAAACAAATATGGCACATATAAATTATGCATAACTCATTATTTTACTTAAATTTTTAACACAAAATCAGTGTCAAGCCGATACAAAAAAATACCATACCAAACAACTGTAGCCCAATGTTATTTGTGAAAAAAAAAGAAGAAGTAATTTTATTGTTGATTTATTTTGGCCTATCTACAATGCATACTGCAAAGGATTTATAAACACAAATGAGGTAAACATGAAGAGCTTAGAAAACACGAAGAGCATGGAAATTAATGTACAACTATATTTAACCAGATTGCATATTCACAATGTAAAGACTGGCCTCTGCACAGTTTTGTAAAACTATTGCACTTTAAGCAAAATATATATACTATCGAATACATGAAACACTATTAATCAAATATACACAATTATATTTATCAGATACACACGATATGGCAGATAAATATCAGATGCTATTCACCAGATATACCGTATACTATATACTATTCATCGGATATACCACATACCTGGTAATATATCTTGTGATATACAAGATACTAATTAACATATGTATCAGATACTATTTACTAGTTATATCAGATACTGTTAATTAAATACCAAATATAAAAGATACGGTTTACCATGTGTATCAGATACTATTCATCAAATACCCGATATTATTTACCACTTATATCAGATACCTTAAATACCATACTATTTACCACTTATATCAGATACTAGTCATCAAATAACATATATCAGATATTATTTACTAGATATACAAGATACTATTCATCCGATACCAGATATACATTATAGAGTATTTTAATAGAACAGAAAGGTTTCCATGTTAAAACAATAACACATACAACCAATCAATAGCATGTTTTTTTAAGTTTCCGTTCAACCCTGTAACACAAAACAGCTTTACTAGTTACAAATTGGTAAGACAAATTGGTAATATGCTAGTGAATATGAAGTCAACAATACGACACAAATGTTTGTCCTTATCATCATCATGTACAGACATATTACAGGGATGTCCATTTTAACCATTTTAAATTTCAATATATTAAAAAAACTGAAGGTAAATAAGAAAGTAAAAGATTAAAATGAAGTACAAACATTCTCAACCATGATGGTGTCCGTGTCACCCGTGTCTGACCCGTCTCAAATATCTTGCGACAGTTTGTGACAACATTTCACCTGCATATTACCAAAGCAACAAACCATATTTGCATACCAGAAAACAGTTTTTGATTCATTACATAAAGTTCAATCTCTACCAAACCAGTCTATAAACAATTTCAGCTGTGAAAATTGTTTATTGATGGACAAAGTTAGTTATTTAGAACCAGCAATGCTTTCCAGTAACTTTTTAATATATTTTTTAAATTAATTTTTGTTGTCATGTATTATGAACTTCAGCAGCACATGCAGTTATAATAGCAATCCAACAAAAGGAGATTTTTAAAAAGTAAAATCAGATTAAAAAAAAAATTAAGTTTCATCTTTCTGTTCATTTTCCTCATTAAAGTGCTTCCTTCTTTCAAGTTGAATTCAGTAATAACCAGAAAAGAATAGTTGAAACTACTCTGAAAAGTATTTAAATTTGTGTGCTCATTAAGAAGATTAAAGATGCCTTGATATTTAACTGAAAATACGAAAAGACTATAAATGTCAAGCTTACATTTTAAAAAACCCCAATAATAATAAAATTAATTTTAAGACAATTAAAATTCTAACAGTAGTGTTCAATTTGACAAGAAATTATCTCTAATAAAAAAAGAGAGAAAAGTTACCAATATTTTAAAAAACCCAACTAAAGCTGTTATTCCACAGTATTACTGGTGAAAGCAAATTACAAATTCTATTTAGTACGTGTGACACATATTAAACTCTTAGTAAGGTGAACAAACACTCCTGCGATAGTACACTCCCCTCATTGGTGGGGCAGACATCTCACATTCTAACTCTAGCTACAACATATTCTGCTGCAATTCAGCATGCTACAAGTGCTAAGCTACATACAACAAAGTGACTCACATCCTTTTAACTGTCTTAGCGACGACTTTTACCTTGAAATACTAGCAAAACTATGTTTCTAGCTTCAGCTAGAAACAACATGCTCTCCGATTATCACATGTTATTACACAACGAATACGGCCACTGTCAGTAAGGTACTGTCAATAATATGCTAATAGTTTTAGTAAGCACAGTAACTGGACATTTGGGAATACTGTCTCCATTAAATGTTAGTGCTAGTACTTGTCAGTGCTGCATTTAGTTAGCATGCTTCAAGTAATGAATAAAACAATACTGTGACGTAACCAATGACTAGCACTTGTCTCTTAACTGGTGACCAGGAATTACAATAATTTTAACTTTCGCCCGCTGTTTATGACTGCCACGACTTTGAATGGATGTTCACGTAACCAACAGGACACACGTGAACTGTGAACACTAAACGTATGCAAATATGGCTGATGATAAAGAGAGGCTACAGCAGAATGGAAATGGGCTCTGCTACGTATAGTTGGACAATGACGGCTCATTGGTGGGTCAGACACTGGTGAGGTCCGGACTGCCATCATCCTGAAGAAGAAGAAGAAAATCATACTAATAATTAAAGCTGCAAACAGCTATAGGACAGGGTCCATGGATCAGTATGACATTTTTAAAATACACATGATAATAATCAATAAAACAAAATAAAAATTTAGAGTATGTGTAACTTACTTTGGTTTAGTCTCACTTTTCAGAAGCAGCAATTGTTAATTTATCTAAGTACACAGAGAATACTTAGAAAGTTCCTGTGAGAGCAATTTATATTATGTGTGTTTTTAATTGTACATCACTCGCTTTTGCTCATGATGTATGATCAAAAACACAAATTTGACATTCTATTTATTACACCGCACATATAGGAACAAAAATCGCACAGAATTACTTCCAACACAACTAAACAAGACCTGGAATTTATACACCGACCTAAGATGGGGAAGATGATGTCGCTTACCGAAATACCAATATAATCAAGCTTAAACCGTCAACTTAGCCTGTTCGAATTGTTAATGACATCACTTTCTAATGACGTCATTAGCTTTCTGGGTGTTATTTCCATTTGATCCAAGAAAAAGAATGTAATTAACCAATCACAATACAGAACACACTTGCCATCAGTTTACAATATGTGTTGTACGCAATCCAAAAATTCCTCGTCAGTTGATCTGTATGTATATTGTTAAACCAGTAGTTCAGTGAATGTACTATGAAATGATTATCACTTTATAACCTAATCATTATCATATGGTAGCTGACAGAGTACTAAAAATAATACTGTAAATCAGGAAATATTAGCGAGCATAAAAGTTTTGCAAAGACAAGACGCTAAGACTTCATGACTGTTGTGTTGGTGATTAACTTAATACACAATAACGGTTACATGCTATTGGTTGAACCAAACAATAACTTAAAAATTTACCAGAAGTATAATATTCAGCTGATCTTACAACTTTAGCTCTTTATTTTCAGTGTTTGATATGCCTGACCTCGCTAAAGTTTTATGTCCCCAATATGTCACTCAGATATCACAAAATTAAAAGAACGCTAATATTTTATGATTTATAGCAATATATGTAAACACATTCACACACACCCACACAAAAATAATAACATTTAATACTTACAGGAATTTGTGGTATAGGGAGTGACATAATTGGATGGGAAGACGCCTGTTTGACCTTCACCTTCAACCTCTCCAAACCACCAATCAGGATTTTCCTTATTAATAACACCTATCACAGCAGCTTTTTGGAATGTTAACTCATCATCATTTTGGGCTGCATAACTGTACAGGGCTAGAACACGTTCCACTGAAATTGAAAATTAAATTTTTAACATTTATTTAACACCAACATTAGAGCACATTAATCATCAAGTTACTATTTGATGTCCAAAAAAAAGAAGAAAAAAAAGGTGTAGGGTAGGTCAGCTTTTAATTAATTTATTTTTGTATGTCATTCAGGTCTACAGGTCCAGATAAAAAAAAATATTCACCTACATATTAATAAAAAAATAAATATATGTTTAAAATCCCCCCAAATAATACACACGTACATTGAATTTTTTGTTTTAACTAAAGGTCAGCCCTTTTTTCTCTTCAGCCTTATATAAAGTTTATTGTAATTAATCAGAAATTTGGTCTAGTGTTTTATTTTGGTGGGCTAGTGGAATTTACAAACCAACTAGCCCTGTGGCTAGTAACTTTTCAAAATAATTGTCACAACCTAACATTGTATGCATCCAGTTTAGACACTCTCATTAGATGTTTTTTCTGCACTTCACACATGTAGATATGCATATTCAAACTATATTCTATGAAGAAACATTTCCAACATTTCAAGAAATGGGAAACAACTCACGAATAAAACAAGAATTCAATGTCTCGTCTAGTATAAACTTATATGGTGCACTGTGATGTATTATGTACAAAGTTTAATCAAACTACGACTTACAGTTTGTGAGAAACTAATCCTAATTCTAAATTTCAATGCAAAAGTTGATGCCACCGCCTCTGGGAAAAATAATACTGATATCTTGTCTTTTCACTTTGTAAAGGTGAGACAAAGACAACATTCAACACCCTATCAACCAAAGACATGCACTGTTAGATGTTTTAACATACTGAGTATATATAATCAATTCATTTCCTGTTCTTATCAACAGCAGAACTTACAGTATTAAAAACAAATAAAGAAACAACAATTGAAAGTAAGACAATTGTTAACATAAGAGAAAGAAGCTTACTATATTTTGGTTCCACTGGTGAGGGTTGAGGTGTATGGCTATTGGTCGTCTGGGGGGTGTTCGATCGACTACCCTGTTGTACTGCAGCTTGCTGTTAAAGTAAATTAACAGCAATGATTTACCCAACATTTCTCTCGGTCTAAATAAGTCAAAATGAATGTGGCATGTTCCATCTGATTTAAGCAAGTTCAATTTTCTAATTTAACCATCAGCTAAAATATTATGTTATGCAGTTCACTCTAAAACACTTTGGTACTTAAATGAATAATCTGCATCATTGTTATTTTTCTGTGTAGAATTTACAGTGGATTATTTAAATTAACCAACATTTCACTTTAGTCATTATAGTCAGTGTATGAAGTTTAAAGTTGAACACGATTGTTGTAACAACATTTACAAAATGTAACTAAACACACAAGCCTCTGATCAAGAGCTAAACAATTGCTTTAACAATTTATGATTTAATGCAAAAAACAAATGAGTAACTCATTTAATTTTTGCATAACCTGTCATGATATGCAAATGAGGTCTTAAACTTAATGCATTCATGAATGATAAATAGGTTTATCAAAATTAGACTTGTGCGAGTGACGTGTGCATGAAGTGATCCTTCTTACTTTTCTCAGAGGCCTTTTTAAAAACAAAACTTTAAAGTTCTCTGTCTTGTCTCATGATTTTTAAAAATCTATTCTTTTGTTGCATAGACTCGAAGGTTAAAAAAACCTTTCTTACTACACTAAGCTGCTGTGTGGAACATGTGGATGTATCACCCTGTCCATTAGTTTCTCCAATGGGCGTTGATTGGCCACTCGATGAACCCAACATTTTCACATAATTTGCTGGAAACCAACCAATGCGTTTCTTCTGACCACGAGCCTTAAAAATAAAGAAATGATGGATCAGGAGTCTTAATATATTGGTATACTGATAATACTATATAAATCCACGTTCAATATATATTATTTATTTTCCACATGGTTCACCATAACAGAGTTAATTTAATCATACTAAGCACACGTGTAATAACAAGTGTAATAATATAATTTTGAGATGCATGTCATAACAAGATACAAATTATATAATATAGTTTTTACTGGCATAACTGGTTGTTATAAATAAAACATCATAATTGCATCCGTATATGGCAAAACGGAAACTAGCAAATCTGATTAAAATCAACTCCAATGAACCTATGCTATAGCCTGTGGATCTGAAAGCAGCTCATTCAAACTCCTGTCCAGATAACATTTCGTTCACCCAATTCAATTCAATTCATTGCCCAATATCAAACAATCTTGTGTCAGCAAACGGATATAAACAAATTTATATTATAACATCAATATTAACAACAATTAATAACAATACGAATGTATCGTCAATGTCCCTAACTGTGTTATACTTCAAACTCTGTTGACAAGTAAGTATCTAAATACAAACTTTACAAACCCCTAAAACCATTAATTTCATCTAGTAATTTTTGTTTATTCCTTAAAATTACTAATATTGGGACCCCCATTTGTAAAAATGTAGTTAAAATAGAGGAAGATGAATTAACATTTGGTGTCACATGACCTCACAATGGACAGAATGAATTTTTTTTTTTTTAAATAATTATATTTGATTTGCAAAAGGTATGCACTGCATGTTTTGTGCCCCTACTGTAGTAAATGGTATGGGTTTCTGCCAGAGGGTAAAACAGGTATGGTGCCATACCGAAACTGTTTTGCAGATTTGATTTTTTTAAGTGAACCTTTTGACAAAATTAATTGCTCTTTTATCATTAATGAATGATTTTCTTAACCCTAACCTTAAACTTAACCCATACCCCGTTGACTGTGGTTGCATTCAATTCCATAGCGCCATACCTAAAAATTTCTTTCTGGCAGAAACACTGATAGTAGATCATATGCTAGTCCAATCAGAACTAAATAATTTGTTTTAATTAAGAATCAATTCATTAGAAAGTTGATATTTACAAACAATTCACTAGTATAAAATAATGCCTTTCTGTATTGACATCAAGTGTTGTTAGCGATCATGGGTGAAAACTGACTATTCTTGACAAACTGAAGTTTTCCTTTTAAAAAATACTAATTGTGTTCATCCACTGTGCATATTTCAGAAACATATATTTTACCATGTAGTGGCATTAAAAATAAAAAAAATGATGAACTGCATATTCGCAAAAAGGTTATTTTTCCAAATGCATGTGCCTGAACAGTTATTAGTAGAGGTAGTACTAAACCAAAATTCATTTTCGGCTGGGTCAAAGTTCGAGGTGCACCCAACTTTTGATAGAGAAGTGAACACCACAAGTCCTGTGATTGGTTATAAATGTGAGTGTGTTCGTTGTAAAAAAAATTACTTTCATCTGAGCTAAAAATGTATGCAATTTTATTTCATTTAGTACCACTGTGTCAAATAGCCTTGTGCTTGGAACATGTATGGGGTACCTGTAAAAAAAAAGTACTCAAATTTTGTGCGGAACTAGGGTAGTCATAGACGCTACCTGTTATCTCAGAAATGAGCAGCTTGACACCCACTTTTTTGTGATTCACTTTAAGGGTGAGGGGTGGTAGTATTTATATCCGTGGCGTTTATGTCGATTGATACGTTGCAGGTAGGAGTTTTAGCCACATATGTTACTATTGTCGTCTATGGGATTTGATTTGGTAGTATACACCCTATAAAACCACACCTTTTTGTTTACTGGATGATGTTACACTTTTGTTTACTAGTCTACTATTGTCCGAACCAAATTGTTAACAACTACAAAAAATTACTCTCCTACCTTTAATTGCCGTTAGATTTCCTCCAAAGTTTGTCCAGACACAAATCACAAAAAAAACACTACAAATTTACAGATTCCACACACGAGACTGCACCGATGTTGCCGATACTGTCTTTGCTGAGATTGCATAGGGAAAAATACATGCAGTTTTCTGCCGTCTGCCATGTTGCTTGTTTATGGAATACTCTTCAAGAGGGGTGAAAGCCTCCAAAGTATGTGACACAATTAATATGAAATCGATGATCTCTAGTGGTATCATTTAAATAATAATAATAATAATAACAAAAAATATAAATAATATGACGTCATCACGTTTGCTTTTATATCATAACATGTTATGACGTTGTTAGATTAAGTCCTATCCTTTCACCCCTCTTGAAGAATATTCCATAAAAAGTCAAAATGGCAGCTGATACAAAATTACATGCTTTTTTCCCTATGCGCTCTCAGCGAAGTCGATATAGGTGACATGGTTATCATCTGGTATGTGGAATCTGTGTCATTGTAATGGTTTTTTCAAGATTGGTGTCTGGACAAACTTTGGAGGAAAGCTAACGGCAATTGAAGGTAGGAGAGTAATTTTTCGTAGTTGTTAACAATTTGGTTCGGACAATAGTTACTGAAGTCACATGATTGTACCCGCGTCTACTGGCAAAACTCTCTTTACAAACACTTGACATAATACATTTCTGGATATCTGTTTATACATTTATTAAAACTCAGAATGCAAATAATATTTTTTGACCAAATGATTTTACCATTATAACCATTCATTTGCACAAATTTTAACATGGTTGCAAGGCATCAGCATTGTTATATTCGATTTTCTAAAATGTTGTCTGTCAACATTGGTTCTCGAGAACTCCCATTTGGCCTTAGGCTTAAAATGTTTTATAAATTATTATAAATACACGTTTTGTTGAACAACATAGGCCTACATGTTTTGATAAAACACTAAAAAGTTATGTTTTGCAAAGTTTTGACTGTAAGCTATACGCCCGACCACTAAACTTTTCACTTTCCAAAACAGGTTACGTATTTAATATTTACGGCGATTCATGCCAGTTTTTGACGGCATCAGGTCATTTCGCCCGTATTCCCGATTGCCCTGTGTCGTTTCGCCTCGTGTCGTTTCGCCCTCAACACAGGGTCGTTCCGCCCTCATGTTTATGTTTGTGAACGATGAATAAATTTGTTTACGTGACTCTAGTTGCAAATCAGATATAGGTTATCAATTTGTAACCCTTTATCAACCATAAACACCATTTATATGTATATGTTTTAAAGAACCCCTCCCCTCACACCATCCCAGTTCCTACGGGCCTGATGTATTTTATATTAATAAGTACAAAGACTAGCCTACACAATGATATTGTCGATAGGACATATTAGTTATAAAGTGCTTTGGTGTGTGTGTGTTGGAGGGGGGGGGGGCGCTTTTTTGCAAATTTGCGAAATTGGCCTCTGTAATATCCATTGACGTGTCATGTTTACATCTATGCTGAAGAAGATTTATGATGAAATATTAAAAGGTCCATTTGCTTCAGTTTACATTTAAATACATGCAGTTTTCTGCTGTCTGCCATTTTGTTTTTTTATGGAATACTCTTCAAGAGGGGTGAAAGACTAAAATATTAATATAAAATCAATGATCTCTAGTGGTATCTTTAAACAATCAAATAATATTAATAATAATAAAATAATATGACGTCTTAACATTTGAATTTATATCATAACATGTTATTACATTCAACGGTTGTTAGATTAAGTCATATCCTTTCACCCCTCTTGTCGAAAAAGTAAAAATGGCTGCTGGCACAAAATTACATGCTTTTTGCCCTATGCGATCTCAGCGAAGTCGATACAGATTACATGGTTATCATCTAGTATGTGGAATCCATGCCATTGTAATTGTATTTTCAAGATTTCTGTCTGGACAAAATGTGGGTAAAATCTAACGAAAAATAAAGGTAGGAGCAATTTATTGTAGTTGTTCACATTTTGTTTCGGACTTTACGTTTAAGTCTACAACTTTGTTGCCCGTTAGGCGACTATTACGACAAAACTATGGGTAAAATTATTTTTATATTCCAAATTTTGCATACTAGTACCACCCCAATACATAGGGGCGAAACGACTCATAATGGAGGACGAAACGACTCATTCTAAGGGCGAAATGACTCGGGGCGAACGGGAATAAGGGCGAAACGACTCGGGGTCGAATAGGAATAAGGGCGAAACTACCCGGATTCGTTTTTAACGCACGAGCGGTAAAGTTTGCTATATAGCGCCCAGTTTAGTGTTCATTTGAAACGTAGAATTACTACTAAAACATATATATTCGGATAACAACCATCTTTTTCTAAATATTGATGCTTTAGAATTGAATGCTCATGTTCACCGAAACTAGTCTCCCTTTGAAATATTCTTTCCGTTTCCAGTTTTCCGAACGCAATTTGGGACGTCAATGGTACAGGCCAGGCGGACACACGAAATTTTTGATATATTCTTTCCGTTTCCAGTTAGCCATATTGATGGCCGGAATAAGGATTTTATGTTTAAAAATACAACTGTAATTAAAATCAAAAGCTTACTTGCAGTTGCAGAATCTTGCCAGTAGTTTGAAAACATTCCGAATCGTTTCGAGTGCATCCGGAATGCTACGGGTCATTTACGAATCGTAGCGAAAACAAACACGGCCGAGTGTGTTAAATGTACCGCTGAATGTCTCAAACGTATACATAAAATATACAACTAAATATGGCTACCTCCATGGATACGACCACACACATTTTTATTTTATTTTTTTAAATGTTAGATAACACATTGTACCGTCGATCGACATGTTTTCAATACTTCGTTTGTAGATCTGCACGTGTCACAAGCTTATGCGAGATATGACGTCATTATCAGCCTGAACAAACAAGTGTCTTATTCTTTTTCGATATTGAAAATGCTTGAAGAGTCAGTCTCCCAACTTTATATTTTAATTAAAATACCTTAAATATTGTGCATTTTATCAGTTTTTGCTGATGCACTATTTTGATATCAGTAAAGTTATCGTCTGCTACGCCGAAATCCGTCTCAAGTTCAGCTATAAAACGTTTCGCTAACGTTCGCGAACTATTAGATTGGTTCCCGACGTGTCTATTTAATTTACCGTGAAGCGCATCACCAGTTTAGCGGGAAAAAAATCTGCTCGGTCTGGCTGATAACAACCAAGCCCATAGCCTAGGCCTATACCACGTGCTTTTTATACTGAACAATAAAATATATGGACGGCTTGATGGGTTACCTCTTATGTTGTTCACAGCAAAGTTCTTTTCAGTAATTTCTGGTGGGAACCTGTTTACATATTCATGTTCATGTACATTTAGTACAAATTAACGTGGTTTGATAGAGATAACATTTTAAAAACTAAATAAATCTGTGCCTCTGTCACAAATACGTAAAATCCGAATTGTGGTGCCATTGTAGGCCCTAACGTAGAACAAGTGGAATAGACGTTAATCTATGTCAAGAACATAATGTAGGTAGTGAGACCAGTTTCGGTCAGCATAAGCATTCGGTTCAAAAGCATATCAATATTTATAAACAGACAGTTGTTATCCTTTTTATCAATACGTCTTCGCTTAATAAACAATAAACTGGCTGCTATGCAGCAAAGTTTTCTGCACGTGCGTCAAGAACTGTAGTATGTATCAGCCATAAATATTGTTAACTACGTGACCTGTTTCAGTGAGTGAAACGTTTAGTGGTAGCCTATAGCTTATTGCCAGAACTTCCGTCAAAATTACCTCACAAAACTGCGCAAACTATTTAATTTTTGGACCCAATCGTACGGCACATTTGCAAATTCAATAGCACCAAAGAACCACCCTGCTCGGGCTGCTTATGCTCCTTGCACATGGCAGCGCGGGCGATCTTCTCTTACACCCCACCCCCTTTTCCTGTCCTGGACAGAGGAGCCGGCGAAAATAGACACCAGCACCCATGCCAGGCGTGTACTACAACAGCTTGCTCTGAATGTGCACGTAAAACCCATGATGACCTGACAGTCAATGAAGGTATCTAAAACATGACATTTGTCAAAATATTGCGGGAACACCTGTACGACTTAGCGGCTCGAGTTCTGGACGAAAACTTAGCGTTCATGAGAGATTATCACCGTTTTTCACAATAAACTAATGTGACTTGAGAAAGATAAAGTATTATCGTATTCTACTTAATTTTTTTGCTTAGGCTATCGTATCCAAAACATGACGCTACAGGGGCAGCACGGTACTATTATTATAGTGGTACGGCTCGAGGTTGCCAGACTCCTTTCAAATTACCTGTGAAGGAGATTTTAACTCACAGAAAAGTGGTATGCTTATGGCTGTACCGGTTGTATCGTCTGCGCCGCCCCTGTGCTAGGATGTGTGTTATCTGTGGATTTTCTTTTGTACGGAAACACGAAAGTAGGGACCGCAGACACTTTTTATAGTTCATCCTATAGGGAACGCCTTTTTCATGCTATGCAATTTACAAGTTATTGATTTCTGAGCCGATTGTTTTATAAATTGGATGCAAATATATATATATATATATATATATATATATATATATATATATATATATTTTGTTATTTCCAAGACACTTTTACTTTTCTTCTTACGTCAAACAAAACTGAAATTATTACCCCCCCCCCCCCCCAAAAAAAAAAACTATAAAAAAACCCCACATCATCACCACCAAAACTCCCCAAATTTTTTGTAGGAGGATGGGACAGACTATAAATATGACATGATTGATAGCAATGTTTTGCTGTACTGATGGAATACCTGTAAAAGAACTATATACATAGATAGAGTTTGTTTTGTTTAAGAACACTACTAAAGCACATTGAATAATTGATTCGACCATGCTTTTTGTTTTTTTCACTGGATAATATAGCATCAATCTAATTAAAATCAGCTCCACTATTACATGTGGATCTAAAGACAGCCAGTTGGAGCTCATGTCCACCAATCAAAACCTTACTTGCAGAATCCTGCCAGTGATTTAAAACTAACAACACTGCGTAGTCCCCAATGTCCAGGTAACATTTCGTCTGTAAATAATAATTTATGGGTATGGGTAACTATATTTACGTGCCCCTATCCACGAGGGTTCAGGCACGCCCACCCCGGATTCAGCCTCTGACATCGCCAGTTGTCGATTCCGGGGCGGGAGGGGGGTGGGGGGGGGGGGGAGGGGTAGTTGTAAAAATGCATGGGGTAATTTTTAAATGTTGTGGTATGACCACTTACAAACTTAAATAGTTATATCATTTATAATTAGGGATCTATCATATTTATATATTATCACTCTCATATTTATAGTAGCACCGTAAATAAAAGCCTTATATCTTTCTATTATTTTAATATATAATTAGTAGGTGCACTTACTTAAAATTTCGATCGGGCAAATCTAAATAGTTATATAATATAATTAATTAATTACTAATAGTATTTATATATATATATATATTTTTATTTTATTAGTTAGGCCCTGGAGGATAAAGGATTCGTAAAGCGGGGAGCACCGCGCCACCGGCAATCAGGCGATCAAACAGGCGGGAGGCCCACTAAGGTAAGTCCGGATTTCCACGGGTGGGCGTTTCCGGGGGGGGGAGGCCTCCTACCAGGCTTCCCTATCGGCCAAAACCGCCAACGCCCTACCGCACCCAAATATGCACCCTACCACGGCGTCCCCCCCCCCCCCCCCCCCCCCCCCCCCCCCCCCCCCCCCCCCCCAGGTTATCCATGTAACACAGGTGGGCCAGTATTTAGGATGATATGAATGATATGAAAATGGTAGATGATAAGCCCGCGAGCCGCCGTCTGGAGTGGTGGTGAAACGTATAAGATTCTTTGGTGTTGTTGGTTGACTGGTGGACTGATTCAGTTATATGGTGAGGTGTCCTCGCCGCTCTCCCCAAGCATTCATAATAATTTAAATATTGACCAATCACACTTCGCCTTTTATAACGTTATTTGGGAGCATACAAATTCTAAAAAATATCGGGCGAGTCTATTTTAGTGGCCGCAGTACAGCGAACCATACCAATACGTACGGGGTGGGTTATCAGTCTTCAATTTTACATTAAAAATTATTTATTTATTTATAAAATAAACAAACAACTAAATCAGTCTTCAGTTTTACAATACAAATTATTTATTTTATAAAATAAAACATGTTTTAAGGCATTCGTAATTCACACGAAACATGTATACCCTCAGGATAATTCGGAATGTTTTCAAATTATTTTTAAATCACTGGCAGGATTCTGCAAGTAAGGTTTTGATTGGTGGACACGAGCTCCCAACTGGCACATGTAATAGTGGAGCTAATTTTAATTAGACAAGCTCAAATGCACTTTTAAAAAACTCGTGTGTGTTCGCTATGAACGGAGATCGTCAAAAGTATACGTTCGATTCGTCGCCTGTGCCGCCATAGCTCGGCAGAGCACAAACGACAGCCTGTTGTCAGTTTCAGTTAACACGTGCGTTTGCCGATTTCAAATTGTAAGGTTCGTCTCAAAAAATTAAGAGAGAAATCTTGCGCTGTACGAAGAACGTTCGGTTGAGGATACGGTACTAGAGCTTTTAGTTAAAACCGGTTTGATCTTGACAACGTATTATCGACAGTCGTACCTTCCTATTTCAGAATTGATATTTTATAAAGTGTTAGTTGAACTTTCAAAGTTAGTTTGTATACTAGTAACACATTAATTATGTATATATTTTAAAAATAAAATATACTAAAGTAGACAATGAACGTTTTCACTTCTTAATTTTACGTGTTAAAATCGACAAATTCAAATAAATATTTCGTTTGGAAAGGGTAAAGTTGGGGGGGGGGGGGGTTGTTTAACGACATCAAAGATAAAGCATATTGATTTAATAATCATCCAACCCCATACAACTGTAAATAAAATGTGTTGAGTGCGTCGTTAAATAAAACATATCCTATCCTTCCTTCCATCTGCTGTTGGGTGTCTTAACATTTGGTAATTTTGACATATAATCTGTTATCTTAGAGGAATCGGGTGCATGTGCAGGGGGAGGGTATTGGAGGTCGAAACCCTTACTTTCCCAAGCTTAAAACAAATTGAAATGTATTTTTTGGGGGAGCATACCTCTATGGATATAAATATGTTTTGGAGATATGAGACAGTTAAATTTGTTCAAAAATTGTGAAATCTCACGTGATCTCTTGTTGGGGAATTCTATACTTGTGATAAGCCAATGAAAACCGAGATCGGTACGAGCCCGTCAAAAGTGTCCCACTTTCAAAATACTGGCTTTCTTTTTGACCTGGATAAGCCAGCGTAGTGAAACCAATGCAGAGTGCGGCGTAATATATGCACCAAACGTAATTGGATTTTCTGTTCTATATGCTTAAATAATAAAAAATATTCCAGTGAATGTAGCTTTAATACACATACATGTGTAAACAAGTATATGTTATTAACAATAACTCATGGTGTTCTCACCAATGGGTGTATAAGAAATAAAAAATAACAAATGATGTTCACACCAATGGGTGTGTAAGAAATATATTAAATTGACCCTAACCCCCTAAAACTGAAATTTCTACTAAGGGAACATAACTCCATTTAGCAAACAAATTACAGAAAATCTAAAACAAATTGGCACAGCAAAATGTTTTTTTTTAAATAAGCTTTATTTTGGGTTAAAATACCTTTACCACAAATATTTTTACTAAATTGTTTTATATAACCCCAATTTTCCTTCAAGGCCGAAAAAAGGACCATTCACTTATCCTAAGTATTTAGTAGGCCTACATACATTGAAATAATATGTACAGTATGTATAATAACCCAACAGGTTTTGTTAAAATATGTCAGTTTTTGATGGGTCAACTTTATCAGATGGACAAGTTACTTGAAATTAAGTACTCAATTAAAACATTTTGGATCCACAGAAAATGCACCAACAGGGAGATGGTTAGCGTGCCATTAAAGCTATCTTTATATCACAAAACTAGACTTATCATGATAGCAACAGCACTATTTTATAATAACTAATGTAGGTCTACTTAATTTCTGACTTTGTTCAGTGGTATAGCTTACAGACAGACCTATCCAAAACAAAACTTTTCAGTGTTTTATCCAAACATGTATGTTGTCCATTAAAACATGTACTTATAATAATTAATAAAAATGAATTTTAAATAATTTAGGTCAAATTATGAAATGGGAGTCCTCGAGAACTAATGTTAGCAGACAATATTTTGGGGAAAATGAGTATAACAATTCTCACGTCTTGCAATTGTGTTGTACGTTGAGCAAATGAATGGTTATAATAGTCAAATTGTTTGTTTAAAAAATCAAATAAAAGATGCATTCTGAGTTTTTATAAATATACAGTTATTCTGAAAGGTATTTATGTTAAAACATACAAGTACCATATAATTTGGCAAGTGTAAATTGTGAAGAGTTTTGCCAGCAGGCGTCATTACAATTATGTGACCAATAACCTATAGTCCGTCCCATCCTCCTACAACAATATTTGTTATAAATAATTTCAGTTTGGTCCAATGTAAGAAGAAAAGTAAAAGTGTATTTAAAGGTTGTGGTATGTTCTATCCTATCTGTTCATATAAAAAAAATCCTTGCTGGCAATGGAAAAATGTAGCCAATTTCATTGGACATGAATAGACAATAATACATTAACCAATATACTGTAGTGGTGTCGTCAAACCAATCAAACTTTTAATATCATTTTAGTATTTAATGTGCAGGGCCATAGCTAGGATTTTTTGTTTGGGGGGGGGGGGGGGGGGGGGGGAACTGAGTAGTTAATAGTCTAAAACTCCTTAAACGGTTAAGAAAATAATTTTCTTTAAATTTATAATTGTTTCCGAATATTTTTTCTGGGGGGTGGGGCAACTTGCCCACCCGCTAACTACGGCTCTGATGTGCATTGATATGTGACTTCAATCATATTTAATTAAATAGAAAATTAATAAATTATATATATATATGCTTCAGTTTTTATTACAGATTTCCATTTATTACTCTAGTGGAAAAAGAAGTGAGCTCATAACAGTCTGACAACACTACACAAAAATATATGAAAGGCAATAGAAACCGTAATGTGTAATCTTTAATCGATGTCTTGGTTCATTCACATCTAAACCGTGTTTGTGAAGGTGCAAAACAAGTGGTGTCCAATTAAAGCAAAGCTCTCTGCAGACATATGCAAATGTAATGGGTGTTCACATGTAACAAATTCCATGAAGAACTGCAGGTCAGAGCTCCAAACATTTTAGAAATTGTTTCAGTAATTCTAAGTGATGTGCCATCATCTGTTGTTGGAAAACAATTCATACACATCTTGCAGACAGTTGCATCTGGTTTTCATGGGCATTATCAAGAAATATCAACCCAGTGGGTTTTATACTTATGCATGGTTGATGCACACAATATGTAAGTTTGATATCAATTACATTGGTTAAATTGGGACTCGAAGTAGTGATCTGTGAAAAGCAAAATGCAGTCCATTTTTAAGAAAATTAATTGATAGTGGGTTTTCGTTATAAAAATGAAGGCTGAAATATGAAATCGTTGGTAACATGACACTCTTTATGATAGTTATATACCAAGGTGTTTGGTATGTGACTTGTGACCGAGGTGATTATGGAGGGATATGTACTCCACTGCTACACTATTGTTGAATTTAAAATGATTTAATTACCAGGTAACATTTATGAAATTAACCGTGTTCATTAGTAAGCGGAAGGTGTGATTTTTAGCATCTGCTGCTGTAGATTCAATTACCACCACTAGCTTATCATGCTTTCAGCTATACACCTCATGTCACAGAGTGCCCTTGTTAACTGGATGCAAGACAGTTTTACGTTTTTTTAACATGGGGGTGGGTGGGGAGGGAAAAAGTGCAGTTACTAATAGTTAGTGTGATGGTCTGTGGGATGAATATACATGTATTTGAGGGCCTTCTGAGCACAGCGGAAGGGAACATTGTTTCAAGGCCCATGCACTGGACTTTTATTTTTAAACAAAATCACTTGTTACCCTTCGCTTCAGATTGCATGTAATGTGTTAAGTTGCTATTTCTCATGGGCCACAATGATTAATTGGCATAGCCAGGATTTTATAGTGTGTGTGTGTGTGTGTGTGTGTGTGTGTGTGTGTGTGTGTGTGTGTGTGTGTGTGTGTGTGTGCGCAACCATACCAACCACATAGTCTATGAGTCAAGTTATATGGTGACAGGACCATGTATAACCTGGTGGTATTGGTTGTAGAGGTGTCATAGGGTGTGGTTACTGCAACAAATTGTAGAGAGAAATCAATTAAAAGTCAAAATGGTTTCAGGGTGTGAAATGAATTGAATAGTTGTGTTTGTTTTGGGTTGTTTGTTTATGTTTGTTTGTTTGTCTGTTGTTTTTGTGTGTTTTTTAAGTCTAACATAATAATATGATAGGATAGGATGCAACAGAAACCAGTAAAATTTCTTGCGAGTGCATTCCCTCCAGAACATGTTACTGGTTAAAACCCACTTTGACTTTCTCACTTTTTCTTTCACTTTCTGCTGACAACAAACCAAAAGAAATCGTGTGCTTGATTGTTCTCGTTTTTTTTTCACTCTATCATAATTTTGTTTTGTCATAAAAAATTAGTTTTAAATAAAGTATTTCATAATTTACACCTCCTAATTAATAAAATAATAAATGTTGATTGATATATTTTTTCGTCAACTCATATTACTGATGATGTAACCATTAATTACTAAAATCAAAGTCAAACTAGTTTCACAGTTGTGGTAAAACTGGCAAAAGTAAATAACAAAACAAACTTTTTTCTTTTCTTTTTTAAATGCAAAGAGTGCTGAATATCAAATACTATTTGACACTATGACACCTCATTATGTCAATGCCCATTCCCAAAGCATTAGTGGCCACTACAAGATTTAGTTTACTTTTCTGGATCCCGAAAGCTCTTTGACAATTCTATTTTTATTCTCCTTTGTTATTTCTGAGTGAAACATTTAAAAATTCTGGCAATCTGGAAATTCGGTCTTCAAATATGTATAAAATATTTGAAGCATCATTGATAGAATGGCAGTATACAAGTATTCTTGGAAATGTGTCACTGGGAAGTCCATCAACAATCCAAGACATTGACATTTCAAGTGTTTTCAAAATCTTATGGACAGCAAGCTTAATATTAATTTTGTCGGAGGACATCCTGATTTGTAATGCCTCTTCCTTCAAATTAAGAAACTTCCACACTCGTTTTGATATTTTCTATGTGCATGTTGCACATAAACAAGGCTAACATGGAAGCTTGTGGAAACGGTGATTAGTTCTCCAATGTATGAGAACCATTTCTGGAATGCTGCCTTGTCACCTTCTTCTTTTTCATCCCTGTTAAAATAAGTGAATGAATGAATGAACAACTGTCCAACTGAATGGGTTTCTCTGCAATAAAAAGTTTGTATCTGTAGCTATAAATTTAAATTAAAAAGTAGTTATTAATAAAGCAATCTCATACCAGGTACACAGACATATAACAAGTGAAGCACACACATGAAACGTATCGTAAATGATGTACATTAATTATATGTGCGTTCTTTATACGACCATTTTTAGTTTTCATCAGTAGGAATTACATTTGAAGGAATTAGATTGTGATATTGAGATGTACTACATGTACAGAATTATTGTTACAGATTTACTGAAAGTGTCATACCATCATCTCCAGTCTTTGTCACCAACAAGGGTTTCTGGTGAGGTAAATAAATAGTCTATCTTGCCCTGTTTAATGTTCTCACCACCTTCTATACCTGTTGAATAAAATAAATTAATATTTTTATCAGATTTGTATTTGTATGTTTGTTTTCTTTAATTTTTAAGTAATGACATGAACAAAAAATACTGCATAAAAATTGAAATAAGCTGGCCATAAATATATGTCATAAAATTACTTGTAAAAAGTTCTAAATGAACAGTAATAAGACGATTAAGTCATTTGCAAAATAAAGACTACAGTGTGTGTTTGTGTGTGATATGTTGGAACATCAGTATATAATTGTAACACAGTAACTGTACTTATACAGATGAAATGTACAAATACGTGTAAGTAACATATCTATTACACCACCCAGTCTTTGGCTAATGATGAAATGGTTTGGTACAAGTGTGCATACAATATTTTGTTCTAGTTTGTGTAGTGAAGTACAAAAAAGTTGTATTGAATGAGGGTAAAACTGCAGACCTTTTGTCATTATGTTGATTAACATATAAGTTAAGTGAATAATCAGCAATAATTTCAAACATATACTTACAACAGACTAAATTGTTAATATGTAATATACTTTTTTTTTTTAGAATAACGGCTTATAATTGAAAAATATATTCCATATGGGTACATTTTGTCATGGGAACATTTTGACCAAAAAGTGGGTATGTTTTGACCAGCTCCCCATTTGTTTCTCCCATTAAAAAGGATGTGAGAGCTACGCAGAAATGTGTAAATGCGCTTTTCAATTTCATCTAAAAAAAACCCAAAACATGATGTTCAGTACTGTTGACCACACAAGGTTCATTTGCAGGTTTTCACGCCTTATATTATAAGTTATAACCAGGTTAGATTTGTTGGCATTGAATGCAATGTTTGGCAGTTCCAGGGGTTGCAAACAATTTTTCTTCAGGAGCCCTTGAGCGGCCCCTGGACCCCGGCTGCAGTAAGCTTTTTTGTTCCAGCCCCTCTCACATCCCTGCCCTAATAACGGACCGGCATAGTGAATACCACCTATATAAATATTGAAATAAGAAGAGGCCACATCTCTGTGGAACAAAGCACTCTTTGGTGCTAGTCATTATCTTAACAGTATCATCACCAAAGCATATTTGCACAGATAACCTTTAAAATCAGATTAGTTAAATCTCTTTAGTATTAAATATTACATCTGTGATGTAATAAACAGAATAACAAACAAGCATGCGCGCATAACAAAACAAAACTTAAATTAAAAATATTAAAATAAAATTAAAAAACTTCCGCCAAAATCATATTTATCACCAGGGAGGGAACGGACTGACAAACAGTCGGAGGCGAACTGGTCAAACTGGGGAAGAAATGACTGGGGGCGAAAGTTCTGGTAACCATTTTTAATAGTAATTATTATATTATTTCTAATTTAATTTTTGTCAAATTGTTTACTAACCTTTACATTCTGCAGATATACCAGGGCTGCGTTTCAGTCATTCCACTTGTTCCTTCATCAGTGCAACTAAGGCGCAGCAAATTGTTATTTTACCGCTATCGCTCTGTAGTTTGTAGTCATGGGTATTGCCAAATGTTCGTATTACGATATATTACGATTCGGGAAACTGAATTGTGCTACGTAACATACGACAATATATTGCTACGACCAATTCTCAATTACTAGAATTTATAAAGTGCTCTAATTTCATGTACATTTTGTCCAACTTAATAAAATGACAAACCACAGTCAAGATCATATGTGTGACCAACACATATTCGAAATATATTTACTAGCATAAAGTACCGGTATGCTAGAAAAATATCACGATATGTATTGTTAAAAATTCACATTGCGGTATACCGGTTATATTGCGCATCTCTTGTGGTTTCAACTGCCACCTAACTGGAATCGCCAGTTGATATGGGAGTGATTTTCCATATCCTGTAGGTAATACTGCCATACAATCTCTACCATCTAATATTGAATCTAATATCTGTCTTTGTTCTATTTTAACATTTTTATTTTAAAATAAGCCAACGCTTTCTGCAATGTTTGATCCATGACCAATTCAGACGCCATGTTTGTGTAGCATCCGTGTAGACTATGAAAGCTGGAATCCGATTGGTTGGTTTTGTGAGGTCTATTTCTTATAGGAAAGGTCAACTGGCCATGGCTATATATGGAGTGCTGTCAGATCCACTGGTAGTTAAAGACACAGTGGAGCAGATTTTAATCAGCCTGGCAAACTAGAAACACTGTTTACTTGATGTATAAATTTGTAATTTAATAAACATTCTGAGAGTACTGCTAAAGCAATACAATCCACAAAAATTTATTATTATTATTATTTATTTTTTATCAAATCAATGGTTAGTAAATTAAAAAGAAGCATGAATAATAACAACAACAATAACAATAAAAATAACAATAATAATAATTTGTGTAGTGTACATACGTTCTTAAATTTCTGAAATGTATTAATAAATAATCCATAATTATCTATTATGTCTTTCTATGAACGAAATTGGTATGGTTGTGAACTAAAGCGAACAATTTCATGTTGGTAACATCATTTCAGTACTTGTGCATATTTGTTGAAATGTATTCATAATTGTAATCATGATTACTGGACAATATATTCCCAATCATAATCGACTACTTTCAATTTTCTTATAATTGTAATCGTAATTGATTACTTTTGTCAAGAAATCGCCCCATCTCCGGATGGTGCATATAAAAGATCCCTTGCTACTAATGGGAAAATTTAGCTGGTTTCGTCTCTAAAATTGTATGTCAAAATCACCAAAAGTTTGACATCCAATAACTGATGATTACTAAATCAATCAACTGGTGTTAAAAAAAATAAAAATTAACTTTTATTTAAAAGCAAAAGTAGAAATAACACAAATAACACTAGTTATTGGGAATACATTTAGTATACAGTATAATAAATTTGTATCACATAGTTTATAGTCCATAAGTTTATTATAAAGTTAATGATTAACATGTAACTACTATAATATACTGATAAAATTATTGGTGCCAACACACTGTACACCACTAACCTGCAGCTCACCCTCCCACCAACCACGTGGACTCTTCTGTCGAATCTGTATCAAGTTTCCCAGTTCCAGCGACAACTGACCCGTCCCTGTGGCTTGGTATGGAGCTATGACGGTTGCTATTTCTGAATAAGAATAAACAGGTGGGGTTTTTTTCAGACTTTTATTTTTTTGAGGGGCACTTAAATTGCTTAATTTTTGGGTGATGAGTACACAGATCATGGGTATATTTTTCTCTACTATGTTATGTTAAGTACAGCCCATTTAAAAGTAAAATACTGCACAATGGAATTCAAATAAGGTAACAAATATTAAAGCCGCACACCCTAGTTCCATCCAGCAAAAATAAATTATAATTTGGTTAATCTACAAACCTGTAACACACTTAGATCACGTTTTTATCAAATGGAGTGAAAAAGCAGGTTTTATATCGATAAATACCATGGGAATCCCCATGTCCCAATTGCTTGAAATAATTTTGAAAGTTAGTATTCTGATGTCACCGGTAGATGTCGCTCGAAGCACAACAATGCCTATGTCACGACAAATTTCACAGACTTGGGGTGCGTTCGTTTCACCTCTCCTGGACATGTTCCAACTGTTCTGTCCTGGTTGTATCCCCTCTCCAGATATCGTAAGACTATCGTGATATACCAACATCTATGACATTAAAAATAGATTGGACCTCGCTTGCTTAACAGTTTTTTCTCGACAGAACGTCTTGTGAATTTTTTTTTTTAAATGTATTTTGTGGTTTTACAAACATCAGGATTACCAAAAAGCACTTCAGGTGAATGGAAATGTGTATTCTAAATAATAAAATGTAAGTAAAGTGCAATTTTATTTGTGAAAAATGGGGTTTAATAGCAAAAAACAACGCTGTAATGGTTAACAAATAGCCGTAACTAGGGTGTGTCCCTTTAAGTATGTGATTTGAAAAATATCACGTACTTTGATTGCACTGAAAATGTAAGATATAATATAATATATATATATATATATATATATACTACATCCAACTTGTAACTAGATGTAATGGCTAAAGCAACAATTTTAAAACTGTCAAATATTTTTTATTAAGAAATCCAACAGAAACAAAACTTACCTGTTTTCTTAGACATCTTTTGATCAGGCTGAAATAATGGAAGAAAAGAAAAGAAATATAAAAATATTATAATTATAGCATTATAATTTTATAACTGAAAACTAGTTATAGGTTGAATACATGTATATATATATTAATGACTCGAACTTCTTGGCAAACGTTTATTTAATGTAATTTTGTTTTAGTGTTTGAAATTGATGATTTGGATTGAGGTGTAATTGTTATTATAAGACATGAACATAATATAAAATGTATACACTTGTAATGAATTTTTTGTTCTTGTTTGTTCATTGTAGAGAATGACTATAATGGACAATGCATACTGTACCCTTGTAACGAATTGAATGTTTTATTATATGGATGGTCATGATGGACAATGCATACTATAGACTTCTAATGAGTTGTATCTGTTGGTTTTTTTGTGTGTGTAGGAAATAAGATGATGGACAATGCATTCACTTGTCACGACTTGTATTTTAGGCAGTGAACATGACTTGTAATGATTTGTATTTGTTTCACTGTAGAGACTGACAACAATACACTTGTAATGAGTTGTATCAGTTGTAATGTAGGGAATATTTAACAGGAGGGAAATGCTGGAGTGAAATTGTGAACACCATTCATTATCAGATCTGTAGCTTATATCCAAGCTTTTTAAACTGGGCTCCAACTAAAATCTAAGCAGACTGTTATGTTTTAAATGATAGTAAGCAGCTGTGTTAACAAATTTTAATGGCACCTCAGAGACCATGGTGTTATTTGGCACAAGAATCCATGAGATGCATCATCAGATTCTGTTAGTGAATGCATATGCAGTTTTACATAATGACTAGATGCAAATAATATTACTGTAATAGTACCGGTACTACCCTGCAACCATCGATTACTGATATTAATAATTATACACTACATGCATAGAAAGCAAGACACTACCAAGCAGTATTAAGATAAATTTCGATTAGATGTTGAATCATTAAAACAAACATCACTGGGAAAAGGGAAGTGTTGGATGATTTTGTTCTGTATATACCTTATCACCTTCAGTATTGGAAGTAGAGTCGTGTAAAGTGAAGCCTACACACTCTGGTGGAGGAGCAGGCCACATGTTGATATCTTCATAAAAATCAACATCATCATCGACATTCGGCAACTCAGGTAAAGGCTTTGGGAGTTTAATGTATTTAACAGGTTCATAATCTAACTGTTCTTCCTCAACAATTGGCTTCTGGAGTATGTTGCATTCCACAGGTTCGTAATCTAACTGTTTTTCTTCAGCATTTGGCTTCTGGGGTATGTTGCATTCCACAGGTTCATAATCTAACTGTTCTTCTTCTTTCATATGAAATGGAACTGACTGGGTTACATTTTCCTCAGCCACAGTTAGTCCCAAAGATTCTGCAGACATCAGACAAGGAGAATCATCAAATCTAACTGGAACTGAAGGACTTGCTTTTCCAAAACAATCTATCTGTCCAAAAGGATCGGCACCTGACCAATCAGTTTTACCTTGTTTTGAGGCACTGGTGGAAGTAGTGTCCTGATCCTTACCAACAGTGTCACCGGTTATGTTTTTCTCGTTTGAACTCTCTGCACTATTGGCAATTGCTGCACAGAGATCGAAGCCTGCCAATTGTGTACCATCAGCACCTCCACCACCACCACTTTGGTCAGCTTCAAGATATAGCTGTGAGCAAGTCTACCAAGAAGCATCAGAAGTGAAACAAGCATGCACATGCAAGACAGAAAAGACACAACCGTTACTGCAGTTAAGTTTTGCATTTAATGTTACAGTGTGAGAAGTTAGCATATAAGTCAGGGCCACATGGCAGTTAACGTACTATAGGCAGAGACACATCAAATACTCAGATGAACTATACACTGTGTACATTTCTCTTCAGCTAACACAGACCTCTGAGAACTTGAACAATTTATGAGTTATGCAAAACAAATTGAGATAACCCATGGCTTCATGACCATGTAAATGATGTCCTAAATTTAACTATCAGAGGCCTGTACATCAAGTTATTGTAAGCCATTCTATAAGCATTATCAACAGTTAGCATAAGCTTAAAATAAACACAGTGATTTATAGCTCCATAGCTATAATTCAATTATATACCAGAATATTGACAACCAATGGAATATGAAGATAATTTAGTAGAACAACTGCCATGCAACCTTGCTTTTATGTTAATTGTTAGTATAGCTTAGTCCTTTGTAAAGTAGGTTTAATAAGATTTTCATTAAAATGGATATAAATGTTTAATTATAATTTGTAGATCTCTTTAGCATCACAACTATTACTCATCTCTCACTTTCTTTTATCTTTCTGGCCAAAATTAGAAAAAAAAAATATTTTAACTACTTTCTCTATTAATTTAAAAACATCTCACACTGTATTTTTCAAGCCAGGAGTTAAAATAAAAAAATAATCAACAGAAAATCTATTATATATCATAAAATTAACTAAAGTAGTGTCGGAAAGTGAATAAAAATGATTTTCGTCAATTATTTCTTTCATATTAAACTGACAAGTGAATATTTTGTAAATACCTATTTAATGATACTCTACCTAATTTAGCATTTACTTGTTCGGGCTCTCATTGATGTACAAGGTGGTGTTTACTCTTGAAATTAAAATAAAGATGTCAGTAAACAGGAGATTTGTGACCTTTATTGGAACAGACTATAACACATATTTTGATGAATATGTGTCAATTTCATTTACCCATAAACAAACTTTTAATTTAAAACTGCAAGATAACTGATTATTTTGAATTGCAGCATAAATTATTAATTTTGACCAGCATATTTAGTGAATATAAAGTCAATATAAATATAGTAGAAATTTACACAATCTTGCAACCACTTAAAGGTGCTGTATCAGAAGTTATATGTGAGCATCTGTTTGTGATAAAGATTCTCCAATAAAAAATGCATTTTCTACTAGTAGATAAAATCATTTCCTATAACCATTTAATTTATGGGCATATAGTTAAAGGTGTAGTTTTTAAATGTTAAAGCAAAATTTAATAAAAACATGATTTGCAATAGTTGTCATTATGCAACTTTAAGATAGCACCTTTAATACTGGAAAATAGATCACAAACTCAAAATGGTTCTTGACAGTTTGCTCAAAAATTACTTATAAATGTCTACAAATATTTTGTTTTGGAGAGGGGTAAACCATCATCAGAAACATCCCTCACATATTGTAAAAGCAATGAAATCGACATATGTTGACCAAACTTTGTTATAGTCTGTTCCAATAAAGTGCACAAATCACCTGTTTACCGACATATTTCTTTTAATTTCAAGAGTAAACATCACCTTGTACATCAATGAGAGCCAAAACAAGTAAATGCTAAATTAGGTAGACTATAATTAAATAGATATTTACAAAATATTTACTTGTCTGTTTAATATGTAATAAATAATCGACGAAAATAATTTTTATTCTATTTCCGACAGCACTATAGTTAGTAAAATCACATAGTATAAAATGAAAAAAGATGTTAACAATCTAAGAATTCCAAACAGATCTGAAGGATTCCAAATGTGTAACTTTAAACAAAATTATTAAACTGATTAAAAACAAAGCTACATTACTTCTACTTAAATTATTCTATAATTAATTCTACCAAACATTTTTATATGTGGGTCTGTAATGTGCAATATATAGAAAAGAAAAATACACTACTCTAAAAAATACTAATACTATTGTCAAAACTTAAATATTTAAATCCTGGCTATAGCATTTATGTAATTATATAATTCGGCTACACACTGACTAACAATAACATAAGCAGGTCAACAACAAATTACACTACATTGCAGCAAAGAAAAACAATATTCAGGCTTATATTCAAATATGTAAATAGAAACATATAATATAAAAATATGTACAATTTAACGGGTGCAGAAATTGAACATATTTCACTAGCCCATTGGACCAGAACCAACTAAAATTTACTAGCCCGCAATAATTTCTATTAGTCCGCCAGTCTTTAGAATAATATATTATTAATAATATTATAATATACAGTGTCTTCACTTCAAATGGTATATATGAATATATTGACAAAACATTATTAAGAACACTTGGTAAGTGATCAACATCACGTGGCAAACAATTGGACTGGTATTTGCATTTTTTGACTCGTCTGTCAAATGTTTTACTTGAATTTGGTTAGTGGGCGAGTACTTCCTGTACTCCTGCTTTAAAGGTGTGTGTGTGTGGGGGGGGGGGGGGGGGGGGAGCCAACAATATAACATACAGGAATGTACATGTAATTTTTTTTTTGTTATAACAAATATTTTGGACAAAATGTCTGACCATCATGTGTAAAATATTACATGAAAATCAGACGTCACTGAAAGTAATATTATGTGACGCTGACCTTGGAACATTCTTCGGAAATCAACAGGGAACATCACCCGTTAGATATATCTGCAGCATATCGATCGACATATACACCAGATATATAAAAACTACCACCCCTCACCCTTAAAGTGAATCAGAAAAAATTGGGGATCAAGCTGTTCATTTCAGTGATAACTGGTAGCATCTATGACTACGCTAGTTCCGCATATAATTTGAGTACTTTTATTTTTCACAGGTACCCCATACATGTTTCAAGCACAAGGCTACTTGACACAATGGTACTAGATTAAATAAAATTGCATACATTTTTTGCTAATGTTTTTTTTACAACAAATACACTCACATTTATCACCAATGACAGCTCTATCAAAAGTTTGGTGCACCTCAAACTTTGACCCAGCCAGAAGTTATTTGGTTTTTAGTACTACCTTTAGGAAAATACAATTACAATTACATGTACACAGAACCACAACTCACGGTACAGTAAACAAGAACTATTCAAACACCATCAATCTAGTGCCAAAGCACTAACTGAAATCATGTTTGCAATGTTTTGAAACAAACCTTCAAACACCATACAACTATATAGATGTTTATTACCTCATGCATATTCCACAGAACTTTCAATTGATTAACGTTACATCATGTGCGATTCCATTTGAGACTGTATTGCACTTCTCAGTTTTGTGACCGGCCTCGGTGGCATCGTGGTTAGGTCATTGGTCTACAGGCTGGTAGGTACTGGGTTCAATCCCAGTCGAGGCATAGGATTTTTAATCCAGATACCGACTCCAAACCCTGAGTGAATGCTCCGCAAGGGTAGGTGTAATGGGTAGGTGTAAAACCACTTGCACCGACCAGTGATCCATAACTGGTTCAACAAAGGCCATGGTGTGTGCTATCCTGCCTGTGGGAAGTGCAAATAAAAGATCCCTTGCTGCTAATCGGAAAGAGTAGTCCATGTAGTGGCGACAGCGGGTTTCCTCTCAAACTCTGTGTGGTCCTTAACCATATGTCTGACGCCATATAACGGTAAATAAAATGAGTTGAGTGTGTCGTTAAATAAAACATTTCTTTCTTTTTCTTTCTATTTCCAGTGTAAACCTGGAAATCCTCTTAGCATTGCCCAATGAGTGCTATGTGTTTTTTCGACAGAATTTGGAAATTTTAGCACCTTACAGATGACATTATGTTTCCTGTATGACATAATAGTGCAATATACTTGTATATACAGTTGAATACACTTTTGTATAACCTTCTACGAGGAGTCATACATTATGCACATCATTTTTTCGGTTCATACTTGCATGAACCAAAATATAATTGCGGTCAATTCTTAAATAAAATAAATAAATATGTAAAGACAGACCATGTATAGTTTACGCAACAGAAACTGAACACTACTGTTTTGTGTATATAAAGTACAATTGTTCTGATATTGTTTAAGGAGGGTTTTTTTGTAAAACGTTTACAAGGAAGTAGATAAATGAATCTACGTATCAAATATACACCAGTCAAAGAAGAATATCTTTCTGCAATATATACATTGTATGTACCTTATCAGCTCGTGTATTATCACAAACTAAATGCCTTGGCAGCAACTCTGAACTCTTGGATGGAGGAGCAAGCCACACATCAATATCTTCATAGTCCGTAGAACTATCAGACTGATCATGTGATTCAACCGATGACATTTTAATGTTAACAAACTCAACAGGTTCATAGTCTAACTGGTCATCTTCAGTTTCTTCAACTGCTTTAACACCTGGTTCAAAGCCCGTAAATGAAAATGCATCATCATAGATGCCCTGAACCAGAAGTGATTTATTAATATTTTCCTCATTTGAACCCGGTTTGTTATTGGTCTGATATGTAGCTGCATTGTGATCCCATGCTACCAATTGCTTACAACAAACATCAGTCCCTGTAACTTCAAGTACTAGTGATGAGCAAGTCTATCATGAACCAGAAGTGAAAGTATCATGCACATGAAAGATAGAAAAGAGAAGAAAAAAGTGATTAGTTTAGTAAGCACTGAGCTTGTGATGTATTCTGATTTTTATAACAAGTGAATTTGGTTTCATTTATAATATAACATATACATTCCTATTCATTAAAAGTTGTTTTCATGTAAAACTAAGACTCATTTCCCCCCAGTTGTAACACAAATAGTGCAACAGAAGTGCGGAGTGTCAGTGGAAATTGGAAGGATGTGTGAACTGTTGTTAGAAACAGGACTCAGGAGCACTGTGCTATTTGTATACAAGTAATAATAATATATATGTTCCTATTCATTAAAGCCGCACACCCTAGTTCCATCCAGCGAAAATAAAAAGCAGGTTTTATATCGATAAATACCATGGGAATCCCCATGTCCCAATTACTTGAAATAATTTTGAAAGTTAGTATTCTGATGTCACCGGTAGATGTCGCTCAAAGCACAACAATGCCTATGTCACGACAAATTTCACAGACTTGGGGTGCGTTTCTTTCACCTCTCCTGGACATGTTCCAACTGTTCTGTCCTGGTTGTATCCCCTCTCCAGATATCGTAAGACTTAGCAAAATTATTGGTTTTAAGGGTTTGCAACGTTTTGTATTGAGACACTTACTTGTCTGAACTTTATTGTTACTGAAAATGTTCACGAACTGTGAAGAAAAATCTCACAAATGAACAACAAATCGGATGTTGATTGCGCGAACCGTGCACGAGAAAACAAACCGAACCAAAATGATAACGGTCACGTGGTATACCAACGTCTGTGACATTGAAATGGAAATATCCCCTCTAAAAATAGATTAGACCTTGTCTGCTCAACGTTTTTTTCTCAGAGGCTCGTGCCATTTTATGAAATACGAAAAATGCATTTTGTGGTATTACAAAAAACAGGATTACCAGAATTACCAAAAAACACTTCAGGTGAATGGAAATGTATATTCTAAATAATAAACGGTAAGTAAAGTGCAATTTTATTTGTGAAAAAATGGGTTTAATAGCGAAAAACAACGCAGTAATGGTTAACAACTAACCGTAACTAGGGTGTGTCCCTTTAAAGTTGTTTTCATGTAAAACTAATACTCCTTTCCCCCCAGTTGTAACACTAACAGTGCAACAGAAGTGCGGAGTGTCAGTGGAAATTGGTGGATTTAAAAGCCCGAAGAAAGCATGAAGTGGTGGATTTAAAAGACTGAAGAAAGCATGAAATGGGGAATTTAAAAGACCGAAGAAAGCATGAAATGGTGGATTTAAAATACAGAAGAAAACATGCAAGCTTGTGTTATATGGTATAGAGGATGGTAGCCATATGCTGCGGGGAAGATGTGGTGGGTTTTTTGGAAGGATGTGTGAACTGTTGTTATAAATAGGACTCAAGGGCACCGTGCTATTTGTATACAAGTCTCATGTATAAAACTGACTTGAAATATTACGAGTTGAAATCGGCAAACTTATTTTTGTTTCTTTTCGAAAGAGTTTGCCAAAGTATTGACAGCATAGCATTTAGGTCAATTATTTATAGTCTATCCAATCCTACAAAAATATTTGTTTAGTTTTTTTAAAATAATTTCACTTTGGTTTGACATAGGAAGAAAAGAAAGAGTGTTTTGGAAATTCCAAAAAATGCTATTGTGGTGTTCAATTTAGAAAGCAATCGGTTAAGAAATAAATAATCTGTAGGAAATTCCATAGTATGAAAAATGTTATTCCCTGTTGGACCAACTATAGTTTAATATTTTTAAACATTCATGATGTAACAATGATATTTCTGGGGTGAATGACCATATATATAACACATGTATTTTAGGTTTAATTTGAATACTGTAGGAGCCCTTTTGAATAATGCACCTCGCTCACTGCACAACACTACTTGGTCTTAAGCTAGGCTATGACTACCAACTGCCACATGACTGCTATGACTGCCCAATTGCTAGTCTGCACACTCTTACAACTTCATTCTCGTCACATAACCCATTAGTTGTTAATCTGAACCCACCCATCATAAGTTGGGACTTGGGGAATTTACAACACAACTATCGATTAAGCCAACTTTCTACTGGCAGTTGGTTGTCTGAACCTAGCATAAGGCCTTTGCTACTCTTTGGCAACTGACCCAAAGCTGGGAATCTGCGTGAAATAATGTTCAGTGAAACCCCTCTAAACCGGACACCCTTGGGACCAAAACAAATGTCTGGTTTTTAAGAGGGATCAGGTTTAGACAGGTTAAGTTCTGTCTTAGTGCTTAAAATGGGACTCTGTAAAACATCCGGTTTTTAGGGAATTCCAGTTTACAGAGGGTCCGGTTTTGAGAAGTTTCACTGTATTCAGTTTGGCAGCTATAAATGCCTCTTTTATCCCACGTCATTTTACACATTTACTTTATGCACACAGCCACACTCCCTAACAGCAACACTATCTGTTATGAAGTAGTTTAAATTTAAGCCACAGAAGGCAAGCATACATGGGATGACAAACCTAAACTCTTGGATGAAGAAGCAGGCCACACGTTTCATGATTGACATCACAGTGCAGTATATTTGTGCTTGCTAGATTGCACAGTGCTCGACTGCTAGTAAATAGGCCTAGTTTGTATATATATTTTTTTATTAAATGACTGAAATAATAAAACAATTATGGAACTGTGATGAGGCCAATATGACACACACACACATACACACACACACGAGTGGGAAATCCATACAGAATTTATGAAACGAATTTGGGTATCGTTTATTCCCAAGCAAGGGGTCTAAATCAATTCTCAAATGACTTTCATAAATTTTGTATGGCACTCCAGCAAATGTTATAATTTATTTATTATCCACAAACTGTGATTTAAAGCAACCATTAAATATTATTGTAATCACTTCACAATCAATGTTAATAACATTCAGCCATGTCTATAACAGTGATGCCGAATGATGCCAATATCAGAGCTGTGACTGTCGCAAGCTTGGAGCTGCTATAGCAACTATAGTGATGTCATAAGTGGGTTATAACAGTTTTTAGTGTATTATTATGACTCATGCCATAAAGATAAAATACAATATTTATATAACTAAAACTTACTGCTACAAATGTTCTGTAATCAAATGTTTTAATATGCTAACAGTGATAGAATAAATAATTATATACATTTTTACTAGTCCACCGGACAAGTACTTCTAGAAATGTACTTATCTGCCAATATTTTCACTTGTCCAAATAAATGGTTTTGTTTCATTAAAGTGCAAGGACAATGTTTTTTACTGCTCAAAATGAAACTGCATTGAAAGTGTTTTACTTGTCCATAGGACAACCATTGAGGAAAAATTGTTTGTCCAAGCACATTTTCACTTGTCGGGACAAACGGACACTGGCTAAACCATCAGAACCAACATTTTCAATATATAATCATATAAAATACGTAAAGACAGACCATGTATAGTTTACCCAACAGAAACTGAACACTGCTGTTTTGTGTATATAAAATACAACTGTTCAGATATATTTTTAACACTGTTAAATTTAAGGCTTTGAAGTTTTTAAAACAAAGCCATACTTTTACTATGAAGTATATAAATGACTATGTATCAAATATAGACCAGTCAAAAAAGGCAATGTATTAATGTATTGTAGAAAGATTATCTTTCTGCAATATATACATTGTATGTACCTTATCAGCTCGTGTATTATCACAAACTAAATGCCTTGGCAGCAACTCTGAACTCTTGGATGGAGGAGCAAGCCACACATCAATATCTTCATAGTCCGTAGAACTGTCAGACTGATCATGTGATTCAACCGATGACATTTTAATGTTAACATACTCAACAGGTTCATAGTCTAACTGGTCATCTTCAGTTTCTTCAACTGCTTTAACACCTGGTTCAAAGCCCGTAAATGAAAATGCATCATCATAGATGCCCTGAACCAGAAGTGATTTATTAATATTTTCCTCATTTGAACCCTGTTTGTTATTGGTCTGATATGTAGCTGCATTGTGATCCCATGCTACCAATTGCTTACAACAAACATCAGTCCCTGTAACTTCAAGTACTAGTGATGAGCAAGTCTATCATGAACCAGAAGTGAAAGTATCATGCACATGAAAGATAGAAAAGAGAAGAAAAAAGTGATTAGTTTAGTAAGCACTGAGCTTGTGATGTATTCTGATTTTTATAACAAGTGAATTTGGTTTCATTTATAATATAACATATACATTCCTATTCATTAAAAGTTGTTTTCATGTAAAACTAAGACTCATTTCCCCCCAGTTGTAACACAAATAGTGCAACAGAAGTGCGGAGTGTCAGTGGAAATTGGAAGGATGTGTGAACTGTTGTTAGAAACAGGACTCAGGAGCACTGTGCTATCTGTATACAAGTAATAATAATATATATGTTCCTATTCATTAAAGCCGCACACCCTAGTTCCATCCAGCGAAAATAAATTATAATTTGGATAATCTACAAACCTGTAACACACTTAGATCACGTTTTTATCAAATGGAGTGAAAAAGCAGGTTTTATATCGATAAATACCATGGGAATCCCCATGTCCCAATTACTTGAAATAATTTTGAAAGTTAGTATTCTGATGTCACCGGTAGATGTCGCTCAAAGCACAACAATGCCTATGTCACGACAAATTTCACAGACTTGGGGTGCGTTTCTTTCACCTCTCCTGGACATGTTCCAACTGTTCTGTCCTGGTTGTATCCCCTCTCCAGATATCGTAAGACTTAGCAAAATTATTGGTTTTAAGGGTTTGCAACGTTTTGTATTGAGACACTTACTTGTCTGAACTTTATTGTTACTGAAAATGTTCACGAACTGTGAAGAAAAATCTCACAAATGAACAACAAATCGGATGTTGATTGCACGAACCGTGCACGAGAAAACAAACCGAACCAAAATGATAACGGTCACGTGGAATACCAACGTCTGTGACATTGAAATGGAAATATCCCCTCTAAAAATAGATTAGACCTTGTCTGCTCAACATTTTTTTCTCAGAGGCTCGTGCCATTTTATGAAATACGAAAAATGCATTTTGTGGTATTACAAAAAACAGGATTACCAGAATTACCAAAAAACACTTCAGGTGAATGGAAATGTATATTCTAAATAATAAACGGTAAGTAAAGTGCAATTTTATTTGTGAAAAAATGGGTTTAATAGCGAAAAACAAGGCAGTAATGGTTAACAACTAACCGTAACTAGGGTGTGTCCCTTTAAAGTTGTTTTCATGTAAATCTAATACTCCTTTCCCCCCAGTTGTAACACTAACAGTGCAACAGAAGTGCGGAGTGTCAGTGGAAATTGGTGGATTTAAAAGCCCGAAGAAAGCATGAAGTGGTGGATTTAAAAGACTGAAGAAAGCATGAAATGGTGGATTTAAAAGACCGGAGAAAGCATGAAATGGTGGATTTAAAATACAGAAGAAAACATGCAAGCTTGTGTTATATGGTATAGAGGATGGTAGCCATATGCTGCGGGGAAGATGTGGTGGGTTTTTTGGAAGGATGTGTGAACTGTTGTTATAAATAGGACTCAAGGGCACCGTGCTATTTGTATACAAGTCTCATGTATAAAACTGACTTGAAATATTACGAGTTGAAATCGGCAAACTTATTTTTGTTTCTTTTCGAAAGAGTTTGCCAAAGTATTGACAGCATAGCATTTAGGTCAATTATTTATAGTCTATCCAATCCTACAAAAATATTTGTTTTGTTTTTTAAAAATAATTTCACTTTGGTTTGACATAGGAAGAAAAGAAAGAGTGTTTTGGAAATTCCAAAAAATGCTATTGTGGTGTTCAATTTAGAAAGCAATCGGTTAAGAAATAAATAATCTGTAGTAAATTCCATAGTATGAAAAAAGTTATTCCCTGTTGGACCAACTATAGTTTAATATTTTTAAACATTCATGATGTAACAATGATATTTCTGGGGTGAATGACCATATATATAACACATGTATTTTAGGTTTAATTTGAATACTGTAGGAGCCCTTTTGAATAATGCACCTCGCTCACTGCACAACACTACTTGGTCTTAAGCTAGGCTAAGACTACCAACTGCCACATGACTGCTATGACTGTCCAATTGCTAGTCTGCACACTCTTACAACTTCATTCTCGTCACATAACCCATTAGTTGTTAATCTGAACCCACCCATCATAAGTTGGGACTTGGGGAATTTACAACACAACTATCGATTAAGCCAACTTTCTACTGGCAGTTGGTCGTCTGACCCTAGCATAAGGCCTTTGCTACTCTTTGGCAACGGACCCAAAGCTGGGAATCTGCTTGAAATAATGTTCAGTGAAACCCCTCTAAACCGGACACCCTTGGACCAAGACAAATGTCTGGTTTTTAAGAGGGATCAGGTTTAGACAGGTTAAGTTCTGTCTTAGTTTTTAAAATGGGACTCTGTAAAACGTCCGGTTTTTAGGGAATTCCAGTTTACAGAGGGTCCGGTTTTGAGAAGTTTCACTGTATTCAGTTTGGCAGCTATGAATGCCTCTTTTATCCCACATCATTTTACACATTTACTTTATGCACACAGCCACACTCCCTAACAGCAACACTATCTGTTATGAAGTATTTTAAATTTAAGCCACAGAAGGCAAGCATACATGGGATGACAAACCTAAACTCTTGGATGAAGAAGCAGGCCACACGTTTCATGATTGACATCACAGTGCAGTATATTTGTGCTTGCTAGATTGCACAATGCTCGACTGCTAGTAAATAGGCCTAGTTTGTATATATACTTTTTTATTAAATGACTGAAGTAATAAAACAATTATGGAACTGTGATGAGGCCAGTATGACACACACACATATACACACACACGAGTGGGAAATCCATACAGAATTTATGAAACGAATTTGGGTATCGTTTATTCCCAAGCAAGGGGTCTAAATCAATTCTCAAATGACTTTCATAAATTTTGTATGGCACTCCAGCAAATGTTATAATTTATTTATTATCCACAAACTGTGATTTAAAGCAACCATTAAATATTATTGTAATCACTTCACAATCAATGTTAATAACATTCAGCCATGTCTATAACAGTGATGCCGAATGATGCCAATATCACAGCTGTGACTGTCGCAAGCTTGGAGCTGCTATAGCAACTATAGTGATGTCATAAGTGTGTTATAACAGTTTTCAATGTATTATTATGACTCATGCCATAAAGATAAAATACAATATCTATATAACTAAAACTTACTGCTACAAATGTTCTGTAATCAAATGTTTTAATATGCTAACAGTGATAGAATAAATAATTATATACATTTTCACTAGTCCACCGGACAAGTACTTCTAGAAATCTACTTATCTGCCAATATTTTCACTTGTCCAAATAAATGGTTTTGTTTCATTAAAGTGCAAGGACAATGTTTTTCACTGCTCAAAATGAAACTGCATTGAAAGTGTTTTACTTGTCCATAGGACAACCATTGAGGAAAAATTGTTTGTCCAAGCACATTTTCACTTGTCGGGACAAACGGACAACTGCTTATTTGAACACTGGCTAAACCATCAGAACCAACATTTTCAATATATAATCATATAAAATACGTAAAGACAGACCATGTACAGTTTACCCAACAGAAACTGAACACTGCTGTTTTGTGTATATAAAATACAACTGTTCAGATATATTTTTAAAACTGTTAAATTTAAGGCTTTGAAGTTTACAAAACAAAGCCATACTTTTACTATGAAGTATATAAATGACTATGTATCAAATATAGACCAGTAAAAAAGGCAATGTATTGTAGAAAGATTATCTTTCTACAATATATACATTGTATGTACCTTATCAGCTCGTGTATTATCACAAACTAAATGCCTTGGCAGCAACTCTGAACTCTTGGATGGAGGAGCAAGCCACACATCAATATCTTCATAGTCCGTAGAACTATCAGACTGATCATGTAATTCAACCGATGACATTTTAATGTTAACAAACTCAACAGGTTCATAGTCTAACTGGTCATCTTCAGTTTCTTCAACTGCTTTAACACCTGGTTCAAAGCCCGTAAATGAAAATGCATCATCATAGATGCCCTGAACCAGAAGTGATTTATTAATATTTTCCACATTTGAACCCTGTTTGTTATTGGTCTGATATGTACATGTAGCTGCATTGTGATCCCATGCTACCAATTGCTTACAACAAACATCAGTCCCTGTAACTTCAAGTACTAGTGATGAGCAAGTCTATCATGAACCAGAAGTGAAAGTATCATGCACATGAAAGACAGAAAAGAGAAGAAAAAAGTGATTAGTTTAGTAAGCACTGAGCTTGTGATGTATTCTGATTTTTATAACAAGTGAATTTGGTTTCATTTATAATAATATATATGTTCCTGTTCATTGAAGTTGTTTTCATGTAAAACTAGACTCAATTTTATAACAAGTTATAACAATAACAGCGCAAGAGAAATGCGGATGGCAGTGGAAACTGATCATTTGAAAGACCGAAGAAAGCATGAAAGCTTGCGTTATGCAATGTAGAGGATGGTAGCTACAGGTAGGGAAGACATGGTGTTTTTCTTGAAAAAGACTGGTGAATTGTTGTGTTATGAAAACAAGATTCACGGGTGGTATTTGTATACAAGTCTCATGAATTATTCCAGACTTTGTCAACTGATTTCAGTTTTCTTCTCCAGAGAGTTTACCAAAGTATTGACAGTATAGCATGTAGGCTAATTATTTAGTTTAATTCTATAAACACTCATATTGTTAAATTGATATTTTGGGCGAAATGACCATATATTTAATAGGTTAAATTTGAATACTGTAGGAACCATTTTAGGAGTCATACTGCATAACACTGCTTAGTCTTAGGCCTTCGCTACCCTATGGCAACTGAACCAAAGTTGAGAATGTATTCAGTTTAGCAGCCTTGCATGCCTCTTATATTGCAGGTCATTTTACACAAACAATTACACTATCTGTTAATTTAAAATTAAAGCCACAGAAGGTAAGGAAACATGGGATGTTTTTTCTTTAATACCTTATTTGTTTGTGTATCACAAACCAAATCCCCTGCAGACAAACCTAAACTCTTGGGAGAAGATGCAAGCCACACACTGACATCTTCATTATCTGTAGAATAATCAGTCAGATCCTGGAATTCTGATGAAGGACACAGGTTGACATTTTTGTCATGATCAGCATTTTCAGATAGGTCCTGTAACTTGGGTGAAGACTTTTTAGATGAAACATACTCGACTGGTTCATTGTCTAACTGGCCTTCTTCATTTTTTAGCCTCTCAGTTTTCTTAACTGTTGGTTTATGGCCTTTAAAAGATGATGATGCAATTTGGAGTTCAGTGTACTCAGCAGGTTCATAATCTACTTGTTCTTCTTCAGCACTTAGTCTGTCTGCTTCGTTAGCTATGTGTTCCGCTGATTTCAAGTTGGCCTCAGTTGGTTTGGGGTCCACAGGTGAAGATGCATCACAAAGGACATCAGGCTCTTTATCACTGGTAATGTCTTTCACATGAAGCATAACGGACCGCTTTACATTATTCCTTGTCATAGTTTGTCCTACAGAATTAGCAGAAACAAGCCCAGGTGAATCAGAGGACTGTTTACATTCATCAAATCCAACTGGTTCTGGTGGATTCACTTGTCCAAAAGAATCAATTTGTCCAGATGGATCAACCTGACCATCATCATCATCACTTAACAAATGCACATCTGCTACATTTTGTTTCGTTGCGTCAGTGTCCTGAGCTTTACCATTTAAGTCACTTGTCACATCCTCTGGTTCATAACCTAACTGGTCTTCTTCTTTAATTTTGCTAGCTGTTGATTCTAGATGATTCAGATTAACCAAATCTTGCACAGGACCCACACATGTAGAATCATTATTAAAGTATTTCATATGAACCCTGACTGGCTGGGTTACATTTTTCTTAGTCACAGTTGGTCCTAAAGAATTTGACAACATCGATCATGGAGAATCAGAGGATTTTTCACTGTCATCAGATCCAAACAGATCTGAGAGCTCTGCTTGTCCAAAGGTATCTATTTGTCCAAATGATTTAACTTTACTATCAGCACCAAAAGCATCCACAAAATTTAAAACACCCGCTTCAGCCTGTCTTGTTCAGTCATAGTTTGTCTTGATGAATCTGACAACAGCTGTCCTGGAGAATGTGAGGATTCTTTACAGACATCGGATCCAACCAGATTTGAGAAATTTTCTTGTCCAAAGGAAACTGCTTGTCCAGGAGAATCGCCTTGTCTGAATGGATTAACTTCACTATCCGCACCAAAAGCATCCACTGATTTCACAGCGTTTGTTGTTTCAGCCTGTTTTGAAATGCTGGTGTTGCTGTCTTGATCTGCTTCAAAGACTGTGGCTTCGTTTTCCTGCTTTGAACTCTCTACATCATCAATCTCTGCTTTAACTTCGAGATATTTTGCTGTACAAGCCTACCAAGAGGTCCCAGTAGTGAAACAACAATGCACATGCAAGACAGAAAAGAGAGCAGTGTCATGGTTTGTAATTAGTGTGAAAATGGTCTGTAGGCAGTTATGCCATTTATACAAGCAGCTGTACATTTTCTGCAAAAATAGGACTTTATTTTTTTAAGTATTCAATGCTTATTCCAATCAATAAGCAGTGCAACGTTTTTCATAGCCATTTATATTTTGGAAAAAGAGGTGGATTTCTACAATACTCTGGCCTTCATGAAAACTGATCAATTTATTTGCATATTTTACAACTAATATTAATTTTCTTTGATAGATATTTATTACACATAACACTGAAATCAAACAATTAGTAGCCACTAGTCACTTGTGTTCTCACAAATAAATTAACATATACATGATCATAATCTACCAACCAAAATAAAATACACACTTCACTATTCTTTGCTAGTCTAAGAGCAAATTAAAATAATTCAGGAAGTATGATTATATTATAAAATTAATGTATATATGAACAAGCATTATGTACTGCTGAAGCAATGTATGTCCCCTACTGGGCCCCAACAATTTTTCACATCTCCTAAGTTCAAGGGCCATAATTCCATCAAAAATGGCCAAATTGCCATGAAAAATCAAACTTGATCTGTAACAGTACCTGATAAAGCTATACACACAATTTCAGCTCAATATCTCAAAACATGCTTGAAAAAAACCCTGTATGTGGGACAGAAGGACAGAGATGAAACCCACAGTCCCCTCTGGTTGGACCAGTAGGATTAATAATTATAGGTAATAAACATCAGAGAAACAGCACGCTTCCTGAGAGTACATGATACATAATGATTTGGTGAACCAAGCCAGTACTGTTGTAGTGGTAATTAGTTACGACACTAAGGACTATTGCTGAAGACTACAAGGAAGGAAAATTTATATTTGTCCAACACCTCCACACATTTTAATCTATGCTTATTTAGGCATCTAATAAAAGTAATATATGCTTATTTTGACACTAGGTCATGAAAGAGATAGAGAGGAAACCTTCTGTCGTGGGCACAGGTGCTGGCCTCGGCCGGCTCCTCCGTCCAGGACAGGAAAAGGTTGGGGTGGGTGGGAGAAGGGACCGACTGCACTGGCAGGTGCAAGAGAGCACCAGCAGCTCGATCGGAGTCTTACTGAAAAGAAGCAAAAGATCGTTTATATACACACACCCAAGAAAACATGTGCATACTACAATATTTCATGTGATAGCCATGAGACTAAGTTGGGACATCCCAGCTACCATTCACAGAGTTTAAATTAGGTGAAAATAAATCTACAATTCATTGTTTAGCATTATAACAAGACTGCTGCCATCACATAGGGTACAATGTGATTCATCTGTGTTTGTGTTGCTTCACCTTCTTGAACTTATGCAAAGGAGTCATTCCCTGTCATTACCAATCCTCCCCCCACCCCATCTTTACCACTAATCTATCTAATCAACATCAACAGCCAGACCTCAGTTTGACAAAATTTGCCATATTTTAAATGTCAGCTTTGAAACAGATAAAAACAACCTAATTTGAGTAATGCACATATTCACACTCAGGCTGATAAATGGTTAACGACAATGTTACTGTCACTAGTCAATACACTGACGAGTCTTACAATAAAAACTTCCCAACATGAAGTTGTGAACCTCAATCGAGATCAACCTGTGCACTGAAAGCTGATCTGAGGTGGTGAGGTGCGTTACAGTCTCACAAATTAAAAGTTTTATTTTCTTTAACACCACCAATATAGCACAATGATTTATTAATCATCATCTATTGGAAGTCTTACATTTGTCAAACAAATTTACCTGTGGTCTTAGAGGCAACAGGCTGCATTTTCCTATTAGCACAAAGGAAACATTTATATGCACTTTCCCATAGACAGGACAGCACACATCATGGCTTTAGATATACCAGTTGTGGGGAATTTGCTGGAATGGAATAAACCCAATCAGAGAATTGGCTCCACTGAGGTGGTTCGATCCTATGACACAAGTGCCCCTGGCGAGCGCTCCAACTACACTGAGCTAGATCCTGCCCCTGTCGCACAACTAACACTTCTTGGCCATTGAAAAAACCCAGCTGGTGTAATCCGTTCACAATCACACTACATCCATCTGTAGTAGTTGTGGTTGTACGTTAAAAGTTAAACTTTGTTTTGTTTAACGACACCACTAGAGTAGACTGATTTATTAATTATCGGCTATTGGATGTCAAATGATAATTTTGAAATATAGCCTTAGTGAGGAAACCCGCTACATTTTTTAATTAATAGCAAGGGATATTTTATATGCACCATCCCAGACAGGATAGCACATACCACAGCATTTTATATACATGTACCAGTCATGATGCACTGGCTGGAAAGAAAAATACTCTAATGGGCCCACCAATAAGGATTAATCTAAGATCGACCAGGCGAGTGCTTTACCACTGGGCTATGACCCACCACCTTGTGTTTGTGAGATGGCATATGTAACAACTTGGACATATCCACACATCTGTCATCTGCAGAGATTACAGGACCCTATATCTGTTTGCCCAGAACAAGTGGTTTTGTGTGTAGTAGAAATAAAATGATCTAAAAACTCATTCAAACAAATCAACTGAAAATAAAATTACATTTACATAGTAAACATTTATTCATTAATTAAAATTTTATTTTTTAACAACACCACTAGAGCACATTGATGTTTTATAATAACTGGCTATTGGATATCAAACATTTGGTAATACAGCCTTAAAGAGGAAACCTGCTATGTTCGTTTTTCATTTGTATCAAGGGATCATTTATAATCACCATCCCAGACAAGACAGCACATTAATGCTGTGATATTTGACTGTTTTGTTTTTAGATTTCACTGTTTATGAAGAGTTATCACTCTCAATCCCCATTATAAAAATAGTTAACAGAGAGTAATAATTGTTAGCTCCCCTTAGACATACAGTATCAAAATGGCAATATCTTACAGGTGCAATTAATCACTCCCCACAATTGTTTCCATGTCAAGCTTGGGTTTTAATTGAGTGGATATTTTACTAACAAGAGTTAAAAAAATCAAGAGTTAAAGTCATTGTTTGACTCTTTCAACAAGAACAACTGGGTGGAACAAGCACATTTCAGACAGGACCAGTAAAGATGGAGAAACACTTGTCTTACAGGCAAAGTGGATGATCAGAGTTAAAGTCACAGATCCTAGTTAATCCATGAAAATGGCCATTAAGTTTGATTAATTAATAAACCTGTAACACATATGGATAAAGTTACTTGAACTTCAATAGTGAAACAAGAGTTTATGACATGGAAATGGGGAAATACCCTAGAGCTTGTCTCCATAGCCATTACTTTACAGAGGTACGTGCGTGTTTAAAACATAAAAAATGCATTTTGTGATGTTAGAAACACTATGGTGACAAGAAACAATTTGGATGTATGGAAATGGATAATCTAAACAATGAAATCTAAGTAATGTATGATTTCAATTATCAAAAGTGACATAAATAGTAAAAATATGCCACAGCACTTGCTTAAAAATTAGGGCCTGTCACTTTAAATATAGTGATTTGGATTATTTCTGAATTGGTAAGCAAAAGTGTGGCATGCTAAGTGAAAGCAATAGCTAACAAACTCAAATTTCAGCAGACAATTTTGAGACCATGTTTTTTTTTATTGTGCATGCAGCAAATAAAACACCAGTGAGTATGCTTTGAAAATCAATGGTGCAATTATGTAGGCGAGCAATTGCTTGCAGTGTCAAATTCACAGCAATTCTGTGTAAATAAATTGGTGAAATCAGCGTGTAACAAGGTGAGCAGGTTTTTTTTGCCCATGCAGGTATCATTTTGCACACGTAAAACCATAAGGACTGAAATACTAGATATCTTTCAATAAATGTTAAAAATACATTTTATACTGTTTTTCCTTTTTTCATCCCTCAATAAATAATTTTGATTTCCCACTCAATGTTGAATACCAAAGAAAATGATTACTCTCAAAACCGTGATATAAACTGACAGAATGCCCAGCTTCTTATAATCAAGTCAAAGTGTTGTTTATTGATAATGCTGTTACTGCTATTAAAATCAATTACATAACATGGAAGTAATATTGTAATACAGGTGTGTTCAAATGATAACAATGAAAGCACCATATTCACTACAGAGCAAAGAATGACTCTATCCCATCACAATCTGATCCTGATTCATCCAAGGTACAAATATTTTTTTTTAGTATTATTTTATTTTTATTTGTTAAATTCAAGATGTCAAGAATAATTTATAGTTTCAAACTTGCTCTACTAGCAAATAGTACTCAGCCAAAGTCACATGTAACTTCAACTGAAGAAATTATGTGAAACAGTCCAAAGCATTCACCGATAACTGGAACAAACCAAAAAACAACGATTCAACCATCGAACATGAAGTTCAAACAAACATTGCACAAGAGACTGTTTTGTACTGGAAAGTGAAATAAATGATTGGAAAATGAAATAATGACTGGAATACAAGTTAACACTATTTTTTTCTTTCCACTGAATGTTTCATTATTATGCTGTGGACATGCAAAAGCTAACTACTGAGATGATGACTGATTTCAAAATGCCTGATGTAATGTGGTGTTCATGTGACAAGCAAGTGGACAGGTCTAATTTCAACAGAATTTGTGTTTTTTAAATGGTGTTTCAGCATGTTTTGTTTCCAAATGACAATTTTTTAGTGTTTGTGTTGTTCTGGGGTGTTGCTTTTTAATGTTTTAAAAAGCCATATGATATTTATTGCCTGAAAAAAGTATTGGTTAGACAAGCAATTAAGAGTTTTTAGTACAGAAAAATTCATTTGTCAAGCAATCCAGATAAAGAGGTTGCTCTCCAAAGCAACTGATGTTTTGCTTACAGAAAGAAGTGGTGTTAAAAAGCATTTGGATGTTGCTTGTATTGTAAAATCAAGTGAAAAACTAATCATGTGTTGGCTATGTAAAAAAAAAAGAAAAGAAAAAAGTTTAACAAGCAGTCATATTTTGTCCTTGCAATAAAGTTGATATGAGAAGTACACATTTTTTTTTTTGGTGAAAAAACAAACATGATTTGACAACAATAGACTTCTTTCTTCTTTTTCAAAATACTGATACTGAATGTCTACTGAGTAATAATAAATATCTGCTAATTACCTGTATTTCCACACTCTTTACATAACTTCCAGGAAAAATGCCCGTCTGATTTCCCAACGTGCCCGTCCACCAGGGTTCGTCTGTCTTAGTGACTAGAATCATATCACCCTCATTAAACTGAAGGTCTTCGGGATTTTCCGAAATGTAGTTGTACATCGCCACATAATACTCTGCAAAATAAAATCAATTTCAAAGGCATGTTTGTTTGACAACGCCTCAGCACATTTAAACTATGGCTATCTGATATCCAACATGATTATTTGAACACTTGGTTGGGATGGGAAAAAACCAAAGTTCCTAGAGGGTGACAGATCTTGTAACCCATCCCATCTCAGGGAAGAACTTTACAATTGATTTACATCACATCTCCAGAAGCCTATCAGAACATAATCCCCTATATTATCTTTACATCTCACAGAATGACACCAGTCATGAAGCACCGGTTGGAATGGGAAATAATCCAATCAGTCCACTCAGAGAAATCTATCTTATATTGTTATTACATTAATTAGGACAGGAGATCTAGACAAAATGTGTGTACCTCCTTCAGTAGGCTTGTTTATCGCGGGAGATGACCTGGCACTGTTACCCTTTTCCAGTGTTCCTATTGGGCTTCCATTTAGTGAACTGAAAGAGAAAACACACACATATACCTCTCACAGTGAACAGATGTTTTGGGTTGTTTTTTTTCTGCACTTCACTGCTCGATACATGTCATGGTATTTGTGAAATTCAAAAGTAACTCATCATATAATTTTGCTTTACAACCAATCATATATTATTGCAGTAATTAATTAATTTTTTTATAAAACCATGAGTGTTTCATATTGTATTTTATCCTATACCTTACCCATAATATCCATGACATAGACCCATTTGATAATTACAATTATTAACTCGGTTAATAATGTTTTTCTGTCAATGTGTCATTTGTTTACAAGCTAACAAGACCTGTATACCGGAGTGTAATGTTTTGATAAGATTTACTTAAAATGTGTGACGTCAAACTACATTTGTGCTAGTTGTGATGACGTCATATTACCAATGAAGGCGACATATACCAATTAACATAGACTCAGGATGATATTTTCCACATTAAAAAAAACTTGTAATGAATCCTCTATTTATATTCCTATTTTTATTGTACATGTTTGAAGATGCTCTGCTGTGCTGAACAGATCCTTACTGTACGTGCCACTGTCATACCATACTTTATTGTCTCCAGTATCTAACATTAATGGCTTTCATTCAAATCAATTTATTTCTAACCTGTTTTTGGAAGATCCAACACCAATAAGTTTAACATATGCCTTTGGGAACCATCCAGTCTGGAATACAAATACGAACAATCCTAATAAGAACACAGTTTGAAGATTGTACATTTAAAAAACCCCAGTGAAGGGTGATAAAATGACTGGGATGTGGAGTTTGACAGAAAAATAAAGTTGTTATCAGAATAGGAAAAAAGAAATGAGAATCCTGAACATTAACAAAAATGGGATGGAAAGAAAAAAAAGAATATAAGTTTATGTTCTAAAATATTTTTCATTTGTTCAGAATTAATAAACACTTAAAAATTATTCAACATAAAAAAATGTTGTCATAATCAGTTTATTTTGTTTAATAACACCATTAGAGCACACTGATTATTAATCATTAGCTATTTTATGTCTAACATTTGATAATTCTGACATACAATCTTAAAGAAAACATATTACTCTGATATGCACTTTCACAGACAAGACAACACATACCACAGCTGTTGATATACCAGTTGTGGGGCACTGGCTGAAATGGTGGGAAAAAAAAAAAAAAAAAAAAATCAGAATGGGACCACTGAGGTTAGATCCTATGTCCCAAAAACTTTAGGCAGGTGCCCCTTATGACAATCCAGTACGTTACAAATGATTACACTGATTACATGTTGAAAGCAGCCTACCTGACCGTTCAGTTCGCCCATCCACCACATGTCCTGCTGTTCCTTGACCGTGATCACATCGTCCTTGTTGAATGTCAGGTGGTTATCCTGGCGAGCCTTCCACGGATACATAGCCTTGCAGAGAAGACCCTCGGGTGCCATTGTACCCTGAAACAACATGCATTCTGAGGAGTACTGCTAAAGCACTACATGTCCCCCACCAGGCAACAACAGATTTTTATATCTCCTAAGTTCAAGGGCCATAACAGTGTCAAAAATGGGTAAATCATCATGAAAGTCAAACCTCATCTGTAACAGTACTTACACAACAAAGCTATACACAAAATTTTAGCACTATATCTTGAGGCATGGCAAAAAAAAAAACAGAACAAAAAACGTCTGGAAAACTATATGTGGGACAAATAGGACGGGGATGAAACCTATAATCCCCTCCAGTTTGACCATAACGGGGCTAAAAAAACAACATTAGACAACAATTATTAACAGCCATGCGACAAAATCAATAAGATAATAATAAGCGGCCATTCTACCATATTAAAAGAATCCAACAGCTCCTTGTAGCACCCATACTCTGGAACTTGAAAGGCATAGAAAGCGAACCACTGTAGCCTCTTACATCTAATGAATACTAGAAGCCACCTTACCCTTTAACTCAGATATATTACAAAACATTCAATATCTTTAAACTTTCATTAGCTATTTAATTTTAAAATATCATCAATTATAAAAATTTTATCCTCCTGAAATTGACTCGAACCTTTCAAAATATATTTGTAATTAATCTACTTAAAATGTATTAAATTATAAAATGTCTGAAGTACATAGCTGTCAATCTGATGAAATAAAAGTTTTCTTATTGCATGGTCATTAAGAGACTTTTCCCTGTAATAATATCCAACAGTTAACAGGAGAGCTACTGTACCTTGTAACATCTAACCAGTTAACAGAAGCTACGTAATATATTACTGCATTTAAATTCACAGACTTAAATAGTTTTTGTCACTTCACAACCTGTTATCCTTTTCCATAGATCTGCAATGAGCATAATGATCTCCCAGACTACAGATGACACCTACCTGACCAGGAGTTGGTGTCAATGCCATAAAGGGCGACTCGACTGATGTTGTGAGGGTTGAAGGGTCAGCTACAGAATCAACTTCAATGTCCTGCGGCAGTGTTACTGGTTCATCCTGAACTGGGGCAGTTAACTGTGGTTCTGTTGCACTGGAGTGATAAATAAAACCGACCAACATTTATTTAGCACACGTTCCTCAGTTTCAAACAGATTTCAGTGATCAGTGTATATGGCATTATGTAACAGGCCTACAGCCCGTTAGCCAATCCACTTCACTTAATGATTAAACACTGTTTAAAAACAATAATGAAAGCATCGTCTCAGCATGCGCAGCTCACCTGGTTGTGATGATGTGGTGCATTACAGAGTAATGAAAACAATTTGATTAAGTAGAAACCACTAAAAATACAAGACCTGTTTCCACACAGTTTACCGAATAACATGATGAACTAGCTCCACATGCATCCTAGGGGTGTCATGTGGTTCAGTGGTAGAGCACTTGCCTAATATGCAATAGGTTGCAGGATCGATCCCAATTGATGGATATATATTTTTTTCCCCATGACCCGATGTCTGACACTGTCCTGCCCAAAGGCCCTGCTACATGATATGAGTGACTCTTACGAGTGACTCGGATTGCAACACCAACAAGCAAATCGTAACGTGTGGCATGCCATACGATTGAATCGTACAAGTCGAAGTTTAGAACCTGTTCTATTTTTATACGATTGAATTGGATGTTTGGTGACGTTGACCAATCAGACCATGGCACAGATAACCTCAATGTTCTGAATGTAATGGCAGAAAACTCTGTTTGCTTGTCGTCAGCACAGACCCCAACAGCTCAGAATCAGGGGTACAACTCTTTGTGGGAAGTGTCCACTCATTTATATAAAATACATGGTGTCAGTGAAAACAATCTTACCTGGTAATAAATGTATTTTGGCTGACTAGTGGTTGACTAGATGGTTGGTCTTCAGCGAGCTCCACATAAGCTTTTGGAAACCAGCCTACATGTCCATCTCTCTCTCCCCTGAACCACTCTTCCATGCCTTCAACAGGCTCTCCCTGCTCATCCGGTATCTGCAAATACAGAGAACATCATTAAGATGATGTCCTTAAGCAAGTCAAAGCTGTGGTGCACAATAAATCAGTGATGCAGAATAATGTGTTTCCTATTATTAAAAAACAGAATATTAAAATGAGAGGAAATAAAAACGGGATATAGGCTTCTAATGACAGGATATAAAAACAGGATGTAGGCTTCTAATGACAGTTAAAAAGTTATTATAATTCAGTGCATGTTTCAATAATGTATTTCCTATTATTACAAAACAGAATATGAAAAGGAGTTAGAATATAAAAACGGGATATAGGCTTCTAATGACAGGATATAAAAACGGGATGTAGGCTTCCGACATTAAAAAGTTATTATAATTCAGTGCATGTTTTTTTAAACCTGATAAAATTAAAATAGGGATAAATTTTCAGTAACTATGTGGGTTATTTGGGGTTTTTCTTTCTTTCTTTTTTTTTGTGTGTGGGGGGGGGGGGGGGGGGGGGGGGAGAGAGTTGCTGTTATATTGATGGTTTTACGGTTTGAAAATTCCTGTTATGTTAACTCTTCTAAAATGTTATTATAATTCAGTGCATTTGTAACAATAATTCTGATTGGATTTCTTTTAACAGCTATGCTGCAAAATCAGTGTTTTACTGTCAAATTTAAGAAACAGTGGATGTTTTGTAATAATTTCACACTCCCCCAACCTATTTTACTAACTTAAAGGCTTTGATCACTCAGCTCTACTTAGTAGATAATTTTACTTAATTTACTTAATCACTACTTGATGTTTTTGTAATGATTTTTCTTACTAAAATAAAATTATTTAAGTTTGGGTTTTGATATTTTTTTAAACCAGATAAAATTAGAATAGGGATAAATCTTTAGTAACTATGTAGATTTTTTCTTTCTTTCTTTGGTTTTTTTGCGAGTTTTTTTTTTTGGGGGGGGGGGGGAGATGCTGTCATATTGGTGGTTTTACTGTTTAAAAATTCCTGTTTTATCAACTCTTTTAACACTTTGTCAATCAAATCGAATCTGCATCAGTAAAACAACTGATATACATCAGCAAATCAGAAAACACAATTTGTATATAGGACCTGTAAAATATTAAAACAACGAAAAGTTATATTTACTAATTTTGCTATGGGGCTGTTCACAACTAACACCATTTCCACGAGCCTACAATGAGAACATTAGACCTAAGAGAGGTGATGTGGTTATTGCCAGCACATGGTTTTAGAACTAAATAAAGTTGATAAAAACATTCCTTATGAATAAACATTTTATGTATACTTTTAGGATAAAATAAAATTGTGAAATGTTGAGTTATGAATGGCCCCTTTAATGAATAATAATGTGTTTTTACCCAAACAACGTCACCAGGCATAAGTGTCAATTCATCACTACTTCTTGCTTCGAAGTCAAACAAAGCTCTATACTTTTTCTTTGATCCTGACATGAAAGCTAAAAGTAAAAAAGACAACACATTATAGAGATATCAATGGATATTAAGTTTCAAGAAAACAGTCTATCATTATTTGATCATAACAACATTCTTAAGTGAAACTAATGCCAGGTTAGCAAATTTATACAGAAATGAGGAAATTAAAGACTTCATGAAAAAAAATCAATCTAATGATGCCGTAAGATTTGTTGTTGATTTTAAAATGGAACCAGTATCAAAACCATTTGATAGATTTAAATTAAAATACTTTAACAGGCATGTGTGCAGGGTTTAGATCCATGGTTCAAACACATTCCCTTTTGCTTAAAGTTCTTTCCATATGTACAGTGGACTCCGTCCAAACCAGCATATCTAAACCAGATTCCTGTGTAAACAGATACTATTTCAAAGTCCCATACAGTTACTGTTAATCTATTAGTAATAAAACTGTCTAAACCGGACGCGGTCTATTCCGGATTTTGGGTGCAATTTCAAGAACAGAAGAACAATATATGCAGCAACTAACTCTGTCTACAATGGCACATAATTTTACTGTGTGAACAATGACGGCAGTTCCCCAGTAATTAGAACATAAAAGTGACGTGAAAGAAACATGCTTATTTGAGCTGTAACGTTTGTATGCAGCTCAATCAATCGGATTATTAGTGTGTGTTCATACCTAAGTGCATTTTCTCATGCGGATTTGGGGTTTTACTTATGTTAATACTTTCTGATGACAACATCACAACAAGCATAACTCTGTTTGAAATTCATCTATATGGGCACTGTGTAAATTGGCACATTTCCTTGGTCCCAAATGAAGCCGGTGTAACAGCCCAAAATATACCCCCCGCCAAACAATACCCGGGGTTAATGTGGGCTAGCCTGTTTTATACCCCTAACCCTCATTTTTTATTACTAACCTGTATACAAAATAAATAAATAAATAATAATAAATGCTTTAAATGAAAAGCAACTGTTGTTTTCATAAAACTAAAACTAAAAGGATCAGTCATTTTAGAAAATATTTCGATATTCTCTAGCCCAAAATATATAAATTATGATGGAAAAAAACCCCTCTGGACATTGTATTTCAGACTAGAGAGGTATATTCTGGGCTAGCCTGTTTTATACCCTGGGTATAGTTTGGCAGGGGGTATATTTTGGGCTATTACACCAGTTTAGACAATGTCCACTGTATATTGTATAAGTCCATTGAGAGTAGATGTCATCCACACCCTAGACCACCACCCCTGGAAAAATCCCTGCACACGAGTCTCTGACAAAGTAAATCATGTCTTACCAACGGAGGATTCTGTGTTTTGACTAGACAAACGACTGGCACTCCAGACATCCTGGGTGGTGGGCTGTTTACTTGTTGTAGAGAACGCATTACCCCAATTGATTGACCCACTGTTTTCAGCTGTCTTGCTAAACTCATTGCCAAAATCAAACCAACTGGCTGACTTTTTATCACTACCTATATTAACAAAAATAAACAGAAACACCTCATCTAAAACTACTATACTAGAAAACAAAAATCCATCAACATGCATAAACATGGTAAATCTAAAAATCCCACAAAAATAAAACTCCTATAATAAAGCAATTATACTGTACATCAACCAACAACTTAACAGTGGAATTTTGAGGGTAGTGAACTCAATTATGCAGTGGTGGAAATTAAGTTGGGGAAAGAGGATCAAGTGTTAGTTTAAATTTGTTTTTTGTTAATTACTACGGACGTACCAGTATAGTTAATTTTACATTTACGTACAAAAGTGCAGAAACCTTCAGTATACATACCACATCAGATCAGGTCATAGGGTTTTACATTTCTTATTAAGGACATTCAAAACATAAAATAAACATGTAACAGACATAAATAAATGCTGTAGCCATTTTCTATACTTAAAACAAACAAAATAACACTACCAGAGTGTTCTATGCAACATAAATAAAAACAATACAGTGTCTACTCTGTGATAAAAACTAATGTTAACTTACCTTCGGATGATTTCATAGCTGTCTTTTGACTAAAAAATAAAAAAAAAGAGAGTAAAAAACGATGTTCTGACATGGTAATACCCATCTTTTATCAACTTTACAGACCGATTTCAGTTGTAAAATAAGAAAACTGTCATATTTGTAGATTATTAAATGTTTTTTTTTTAAAGTTATTGAATTACTTGTGCCATTCACATATCCCATTATTAATTTAAAATATCCATGAAGCAAAATGGAAATTCTGGTAATATTCTATTTATCACTCAAGAATGGCCGTTTTAAACATGGTCAGGTAAGATTACAATTTAAAGAAACAAAAACAGACACTGTAAACATTGAAATCCTTAGTCAAGTTACAGTTTTGTATATTATAAAAGTGTTTGTGGGAGATATCATTTTGTAATGAACTAAGATATTTTGGAAGAAAGCAAGAATTGTTATTGATATCTCATCACAATTTAAACCATGGCTATTTAGTGTCTAACATTTGGTTATTTCTACAAATGGTTTTAGAGAGAGAGAGAGAGAGAGAGAGAGAGAGAGAGAGAGAGAGAGAGAGAGAGAGAGAGAGAGAGAGAGAGAGAGAGAGAGAGAGATAGAGAGAGAAAGAGAGAGAGAGGGAGAGGGAGTGGGAGAGAGAGCTGGGAGAGGAGCCTGCTGCTGTCACAAAGTTCTACAGCATGTGATCTTGTACATGCTCTCTTTCATAAACAGAATACAACATAACACAGTCTTTGATGTACTAGTTGTGGGCACTGGTTGGATCAAAATACTTTGAACCCTATGGGTAATAAATAACATGACAATGTGTTTACAATTAGTTTTATCATTTGACTGTATCTCAGGTGGGATTTCCCCAATTACCAGAATCGGGTTTAACAGAGTTTCACGGATTGGTTGTTCTTATAAAATGATAACCTGGTTTTAATTTCTGTGGTTTTGGTTAAACTGTTTTGCTTAGTCAGTATCTGCTCCTCTCCTTGTTTTTTCTTGTCTTGTAGAGATGGCAGCTGCTGTTGTAAGCTACTGGACTCCTCACTTAGAGCCTGGCAAAAACACAAACAGATAAACAATGTGTTAATGGCTGTTCCAGAATCTAGCACATTGGGTTGGGAGGCACTCGGTTATTTTATGCATCTTTTCCACTACATAAAAATCATGGTTGATATATAAAACAAATGGCCTCCACCCTATCCCTTATGGAAAAGTTCTAAAATGAAGACATGACATGATGTTGATAAAACAAAAAGGGGTGACAAAATCATCAGTTTACTATGAACTTTAAAAACGTATAATAGCAGACATATGTAACTCTTAAAAAGACTACTGCAATTAATATTTCCCATTGGGGGGATGGAGGAAGAGAGAGAGAGAGAGAGAGAGAGAGAGAGAGAGAGAGAGAGAGAGAGAGAGAGAGAGAGAGAGAGAGAGAGAGAGAGAGAGAGAGAGAGAGAGAGAGAGAGAGAGAGAGAGTAAAGCTGATATTATTTTTAACATTGGTTCAGTGTGCAACTCAAAATTTCACAAAACATTACTTCAACATGTGTAAAACGAAAGCAAAAACATATGAATTGAAGACACCTGGTAAAAAAACACCCAGATACTAATTACTCGAAGAAGGGACAGAAGCAAGTCTTTAAAAATGTCAACATATTCAAATATTACAAATGACTCAAAGACATTTTACAACATATTATTAAAGCTTGATCTACAACTTTCAAAGCACATTTACTTCACAAACAAAAAACTACAGCCAATGTCACCGACACTGATAAAATCATATTTACCGTAATCTGTGCATTATTCTTGTCAATTTCCGTTAGTTTGCCCTCCGTGTCCCGTTCTACTTGTGCAAGTTCTTTCTTTAGACGCTGCACGTTGGTTTTCTTTAATTCTACACTATGCATCAGAGTCCGATGGGTGTCCGCTGTAGAATCAAGGTTTTTTTTTTTTTTAAATGTGAAAATACAAAGTAATTAGAGTTGCATTTTAAATATTTTCACAAAATGACTTTGATAATTTAGATTACCGGTACTCTAGATTTTACAATTTTGTTATGTTTACATATACAATCTTCATTACAGAAGAGGAATCGTACCGACTTCATTTCAAACTCAACTAAAACATAAATTGTTTGCAATGAGGCGTAAATCATTATACATTTTGCACTTTCAATTGTTATGGATCACAACCATCTTGCAATTCTTGCACGTTTATTAATTCTACATAAAATACATGATTTTGCCACTGAATGAAGTTTAGGATTACAATACCAAAAGCACACACTTTGCATATAAGAAAGTTGACTCAGATTTTTGGGGGATGGGACCTGGTTGAACAAGCATGCAAATTTTCAATTCTAAGTAACACTGTCACAAAAAATATTTAAAAAAACCCCATAATTAATTTCAAGAAGTGTGAAATGTTTGCTGTTATTTATAAATTAATACTAGAGCCAAATGTTTACTTTTAGGTAACATACAAACCTGTGTCTCATATTAATTTCATGTTTTGGTGAAATATTAAAAATAATAATACCAGAATTACATAAACGTGTAAATTAATTTGGTTGCAATTTCAAAATACATACAAGATCGTTTTTTTTATACTTTTTAAATAAAATAAACACCTATGTCTGACAAAAATATCACTTGAGTTTGCTGGCATTATAGTAAGTTCAAGATTTTCAACCTTAGTCACTGCAAAAAAAAATCAACCTGTTACTGTGAGGAATACATCTGGCAATGTCAAGCTCAGAACATGATTCAAGTGACTGGTAGCGACATTTAAGCACGTACAAGCAAGCACAAGTGAATGAATGCAACAGTGTAAAAGCGAAACATCAAATTAGTCGTCTCAAAAGTCATAACTTACACTTACACATAGGCGAGTTGTGTTGGGATGTCTGAAGTTGTAACGTGATTTCTTCCTTCTCCTGTTGTAGTTGATTTAATCTTCTTTTCAAATCCTGAACAATAAACACACACCCAAAACACCACAATTAATGATACTTTTTTTATGCAGTACATAACAAAGACATTTTAAAGCTTACACATGGTTCATACAGAAATTCAAACCTAAATTTAGGGGCTTTTTAGATTCAATGTAAGTAAAATTTAAGGACTAAAACTTTGCTGTCCGCCATTTGCAATGACCTTCGAACTCGACAAAATAATGGGAGTGTTCAAGCGGGCCATCGGAATTGAAAGAAAATTGTCCTACATATTTTCATTAACATAAATACGTAAAATCAACATAGGCAAAAATTGTCTGATTCAGTTCAGATAATTTTAGAATATTCTGTTTTATTTAGTTTGTACTGAGATTAAGACTCTTGATTAGTATTCTAGAAACGTGTTTCATTTTAGAATGACCAATCAAATGTTCCCCGAAAGTTACGAATTAATCCTTCTATGAACAATACCGAACATCAAAGATGTTTTACGAATCAATCGTTGGTATAATTTTGGCAGTTTACACACTAATGTTCAAACAAGCACAGAGATCAACAAATGAAAGTAGATATCGATGTATTTTTGGCAATCTATTTAATGTTTCCGGAAGAAGTGTCTTTCGTGAACTTGCCCACAAAATATAGGGCTTTTTTGGGCTAGATCATCAAAATAGGGTCTATTTAAGGCAACGCTTCAAATTTAGGGCTTTTTCAAGCGTGTGAGAACTTGTTACAACTGAAAACTGATTACTTTGTTTTTGCACTCTTTTGAGGAGTAGTGATCAAGTCATTAGACTTACGACTGGTAGATTCTGAGTTTGTATCCGTCTTGGATAGAACTCTGTGTAGTGAAATCAGAAGTGTCCACGACAGGGATGCTTGAACAGTTTTATGATGGAAATACGCCAAAAATTACCTACACCCACAGTCTGTATTTGCCCACCAATTTGAAATAGAGTTTTAATGGCTTTATGGTTGAGGTGTAAGGCCACTAAACCAGTTTCTCTCTTACTAACAACTAACTCGGTGTCCTGGACAGACGGCCCAGATAGCTAACGCATGTGCCATAACCGTACCTGGATACAAGCACAAACACTGAGTTGAAAATGAATGATGTGTGTCACCGAAAAACTCAATAAACTCTGGAAAAGAATGTTAAGCTACATCCCACCACAATATAAAGTAAACATTTCTCAAGATGTTCAGGTAGCTACCTAGTTTTGTTTATAAATGAACTTCTCAGATCTATTTAATCTGCATGACAGAACCATTAAAGGGACTATTCTGAGTTTGATACCATTGTAACATGTTTACAAGTAACAAATCATTTTTGATGACTAAAATTACATATTAAAATTACATATTAAAGATATTTTCCTGTTTATAATATCACTGTTTGTATAAACAAGGTGTTTGTTGTCATCCTAATGTTTATAGTAGCCCAAACCAGATTTTACCTTCAAAAACTTTCAAATATATATTATGAAGTAAAAAGTGACTGCTACAGACATTATCACACGACAGCAAACATATTAGATATCCACATTGGCATTCTAAACAACAAAATGTATTTAATATTTAATTTTAGTTGCTAAAAAGATTTTGTTAGTCAAAAACATCTTACAATGGCTGAAAACTCGTCGGGGACAGTCCCTTCAACACTTTTTAAATTACATCTCTGCACCAGGCAGTCAAAAGGATAATGTAACAATCATTAACATTTTCAAAACTGCATATCTGCACAAGGCAGTGTCAAAAGGTGTTTTCTCTTAAGATGTACATAACAGACACAGACACTGGATTACCTGCATCTCGTGTTCAAATCTGTCAATGTCTGCCATTGATGTGTCTCGTAAAGAGCGCATACTCTCAATACTCGTAGTGAAGTCAGTGACTCCATTCCGAACCTGTGTTATTTTCAAAGCTATTTCTGTTTTCTTTCCATCCTGTAGAAATAATCAATGAACACTGGACATTATAATAAACATTAATTAAAAAAGAAAAAGAAATAGAAAGATATTGCCTAATACTTTTTTTTTCAAAACATTAAATGAAGAAATATATCACCTAATACTTTTTTTTTTAGTACAAGCCCCTACAGCAATAAAGACATCTCATAGAGCTAACAAAATGAGAATACCAAGATATCCTCTTACAAATAAATAAAAAGTCAATGCATCAGACCAATACTCAGTGAAATAAGACTGACATGTTGATGTAGGTATATACTAATTCACAACTGTCATGATGGTAGTGTATCAGCAGTCATGAATAATATGTCCCTGATTTTATGTGTGATGGTCTAAAAACACAGCATTCAAATCTGGGAATGTGTGGGGAAGTCCATCAAACAAACAAAAAATAAAACTACTTATTTTGAATAATACACATGGAAGCTAAAAATATTTTTAATGACAATCCAAATGTATGACAACAACCATATTAAAGAAAAAATATACTGTCTGAAAAGGATCTATAAAACTAAAAATGGCAACAGGTAATAAATAAAACACCCCAACTGACTACTTGCCAATACCGTTATATCTTGCAGTTAAGAACAGATGTTGTCCTATGTTTGCCACATGATCGCGATCGACAAAATCAGTTAAAACTTGTGTAAGATAAACAGTATCTTTAGAACCAACGAAGAACTCCATAAACAAAACTCCACAGTGTCATTGATATCGGAGATCAAGCGCCGAAGATGGCACTGGATAGGCCATGTCATCAGAATGCCTCAAACAGCCCTACCAAGAGGGCACTCTGATGGAAAAAGGAAACGAGGAAGACTGAAAGAAACATGGAAAAGGACAGTAGAAAAGGAAATCCGAGAGGGCAGTCTGAGCTGGGGGCTGCTGAAGAAGCTGGCAAAAGACAGGCAACAGTGGCGATTTCTGTGTACAGCCATATGTGATTCTTAGCATGAAGGTGATTAAGTAAGCCTTGAGTACTGCCTTGAATGTTATTGAGTATTCTCCAAGAACCCACCAGAGACTCGAGTTCGTCTTTCAGATTATTGTCCTGAGCCTTGAGCGCTGACAGTTCCGTGTACTCCCGGTTCTTCTCCGCCAATAGCTGTTCTTTCCTCTGTCGCTCCCACTCCATCTGACGCTGACGCTCCAGTTCCCGGCGAGCAGCCTATGTTTAACAAAAGTAAATAATTTTCAGACAACTGAAAAATAAAATTAAGCATAATCCATTTATGGGTTATGCAAAACAAAGAAAAATCACAGGTAAGCCATTTTAATTTGCACAACCCATTATAACCATGCAATTGATATTATTTGATGATTTTCAAAGCAACACTGTCAACACAGAATGAACATTAGTAAAGCTCCTACCTCTCTCTGTTCCAGCATCTTCTGGCGTTGTTCCTCCCGTTCTCGTTCTATCTGCCGCTGTTTCTCCAACTGTTTCTGCAATTCCTGCTGACGTCTTTGTTCTTGTTCTTGTCTACAAACAGAACAAAGAACCATTTTGAGTGTACTGAAAAAGCAATACATGTCCCCTACGGGCTCAAAGTTCTTTTCTTAGTTCAAGGGACATAAATCTGTCAAAAATTGCAAGTCAACAGTACATGAGGGCTATACACACAATTTCAAACTCAATATCTTGAGGTGATGCTGAAAAAAAGAAGTCTAGAAAACTATATGTGGGACACATGGACAGACAGACAGGAGGACAGAAACAAAACCTACAGACCCCTCTGGTTGGACTGGTTGGGGATTAATGAAAATCACCATAAAACAACTACTTATTAAAGCAAAAAGCTGTTAATTCTGAAATCCTGCTGATATCTCTTGCTTGCTTTTATCTACATTTATTTTTTAACAAAATAATATCTTCTCAAGACAAGCAATTGTTAACCCTTGTTAATTCAAGGTCTAAAATCAGTAAGAATTCTTACAATGTAAACAAGGTACCTGGAATTGAAGTTTATCATTTATTATTATGGCCCTAGATTCAAAAAGATAATTGTTATTTTTCTCCATTAACATGCTTATTTGAGCAAAATTATTCAATTTGTTTTAACTAAGAGGACAGCTTACCCTTGGTGGGTAAAACGAAAAAACAAAACCGACAACTCTGTTGTTGTAGATTTACCGTATAAGTAAACATACCTAATCCTTTCCCTTTTCTCCTGTTCTCTTCGTTCCTTCTCCAGACGTGCCTCCTCTTCTCTCTTTAACTGTTCCTGTAACATTGCTCGCCGTCGCTCAAGCTCAGCCTGACCTTTGTCGAAATTCATTTTCCTCTTGTCCTCAAACGTCACTGTCAATATTGTCAACCAGAATCATCAAAACAACCATCTGCATTATCAAATTTAGTTTTAATAACAAATTCTAAACCTGAACTCATTAATATTTGTTTAAAAAATTTTCCTAATTATGAACCAACCATGAAAAACAAAAAATGATGAAGGGAAACTAATTTTACAGATGTTTGGTGAGAAAATATAATGGATATCTAGATGAGCTGGTATTACAAAATTTTCTTTTTTAAGTGGATGGGGTGCAAAATACTGTTACCAAACTCTGATGAAACTAAACTTTTTTTTGTTTTTTAATCTCCACTGTTTATATTTACCATTTGCAATAATAAAAATGGAATCATTCAGGATATTTAATCCTGTTCAGGGCTCCAATTCCTCCCTGATAATTTTGAGGATTGTGTTCTTGGCATTTTGCAAGCGACTTTTCAAACATGAAAGTTTGGTGTTATTTATGTAAGGCACACATAAAACTGAAGAAAAGCAATGTCACATAAACCAATATTATTATTCACAAAGTTCAAGATATTCAGGGAAATATAACCAGTATGAACACACGTGTGTCATAATTTCACATGCACAATAAATGACGTAATTTTGGGAAACAACGTCATAACTTAATGCAGCTTCCCCAGTCTTAGATAGATGTAATCGCTCACTGAAATGATGTCAGTTCAAAAAATGACACTGTTTCGTCGTCTCTTTCTAGTTTGAAACGTTTTAATATGGTCCTAGCTTTGTTACCGTATTTGACCGGAAATTAGCCCATGTCTTTGAATAAGCCCCCCTCCGTTTTGATAGCATTTAAGAAATTAGGCCCTCATTCGTAAATAAGCCCATCCCCAACTTCGTCACCTTATAAATAACACGAAACTGCAAGTTTGCTCAAAGTTCATTTAAAAGGTCATACCTCCTGCAGATAATTAAACACAAATGTAACACAATATTTTACCACCAGTGAGATTTAGCAGTCTAACAGTAACAGTGTGTAACATTGTTTTCAATTTCATGCCTGCAGTATTTCTTTGAAGTACTCAAGTCCAAGTCTGAACTAAAACCAATGTCTATTTTTACCACCACACTGGGTCCGCAGTAAATACTGTATACTGATTGGCTAAGAACAATGACCAAGATTGACAACTCTTTGTAGTGTCAGCTGGCTGTCTGTGTCAGAAACGTATGTATATGCTATTGAGTTTGTTGTTAATTGCTGTTGTTTTTAAGTCTTCACAGCATTAAATTTTGGATGTAAATAAACAGCACTGGTAAGTAATTGTAACATAGAAGGTGTGTTTCTGATAATTAGATACTAGTAAAAACCCAATTTAATTAATAAACAATTATTATTTATTAATGGAACACTAATTAATAGATGTGCTACTGAACGTTTTTGTTTTCTTCCTAGTTTATTTAATTATTATTATTTATTTTAATTATTATTATTTTTTTTTTTTTTAAAACAAAACTGGCCCCTTGTCTGGGAATAAGCCTACCCCATGCTAAGCTCACAATGAGTTGTCTTGGGCCCCTGGGCTTATTTCCGGTCAAATACGGTATTCATAAAAATAATATTTTGGATAATGTGGATAATAAAGAAATTATTATACGAGCTAGTGTTTCATACTGATTTTACATAACAAGTGTCAGGATTCATGTATTAACCTCGCTCTTGCTTGGGTAATACAGGAATCGTGACACTCGTTTCATAAAATCAGTACAACACACCAACTCATATAATAATCTCTATATAGATGCCTACTAGGCTAGAGAAATATAATTTGGTGAAGTAAGTTTATTAACATCATTATTTAAGCTGGAGCAACATCTGATTCGTGTAGCACATACCTGGAGATGTATCTTCTGGTTTAATCTCCCCATTAGCCGCAGGCTGTGGCTGAGCTTGAATCAGTGGAACAGGTGCACTCATTCCCAGTCCTCCAAGCAAGTCACCAAATGAATCTCCTTGGGAAGCTGTAAAAAAAAAATAGAGGTTAAATTAGATATTTATTAAAATTCCCCATTATATACAAACTTGATTAACTGTAATACTTAATACTTGTCTAGCTGTCGGTAAGGTGCTTAGGTCATAGAATCTAATTCTAGCATATATCAATGGCCATAGTATGTAAACTGCCCATGTCTTTGCTGCTACTGAACAATGGAAATGTGTCAGAATTATCAAATGTTTAACACTCAACAGCCAATGATTAATAAAAAGATTTATTTTAGGTTAAATAATCTAAATTCTCAGAACTTTTGAGGTCAACAAGCATTCAAAGAATACTGCTAAAGCAATACATGTTCCAATTTTTTTTATCTCCTAACTTCATGGGCCATAACTGTCAAATATGGGTAAATTGTCCTGAAAGACAAATGTGATCTGTAATAGTACATGATAAAGCTCTGTACAAAAAATTTCGGCTTAGTATCTTGAGGCAAAGGGAAAAAAGTGTGGAAAACAAACTTCTGTATCTCCCTAGTTCAAAGGCGATAACACCATCACAAATGGGCAAATTGTCACGAAAGTCAAACTTGATCTGTAATAGTATATGATAGAGCTATACACCAAATTTCAGCTTAATATTTCAAGGTAGTGTGAAATAAACATCCAGAAACTTATAAGTGGGCCAAACGGATGGACAGACAGATGGAGATGAAGTCTATAGTCCCCTCTGGTTGGACCGGTAGGGAACGAATAATACAACTGTGAACCAAGGCGACTGTAGATACATACGGGCAGGCTGCGAGATGGGAACCGCTGGCATGCTAACACTAGCCAGACTGCCGGCCCTTCCTCTCATACTGGCAGGAACCAGCTCTGCTGGAAGTTTGGGTGGAAGTGTTACTCCTGATCGAGCCAGATCAGAGAGGTGCATAGCTATACAAAATTCGTCACACGTCAACTTGCCATCATTGTCAACATCAGAGAGAGTCCTAGAAAAAACAGGTATCAAATACAGGAAATATGAAACACAAAGTTAGACTAAAACTGCAGTCTCTCTTCTCCATCCTGTATCTTTTATCAATGTTAAATACAAACACAACTTCCATTTTAACACATTTGTGTTTCCATTATCAACAGATATCATCAACTACCTATGCAACTCAAGTTTCACCATTATTTTGAACACAGAGCAGTTAAAAACTGAATTATTAGTTATACACAGAAAGCAACTTCATAACTACATTGTTATACTTTTCTGTAAGTGGTAAATATGCATGTTAATTTTTTCTATGGGAATTCTGCAGTCACATTCTTCTGTAGCACCAAACCTAATGCACTGAACTTGAATGAAGGAAGAAAACATTTTATTTTACGACGCACTCAACACATTTTTTATTTACGGTTATATGGTGTCGGACATATGGTTAAAGACCACATAGTTTTTGAGAAAGGAAACCCATTGTCACCACATCATGGGCTACTCTTTTTCGATTAGCAGCAAGGGATCTTTTATATGCACCATTCTATAGACAGGATAGCACATACCACAGCCTTTTGTATACCAGTCGTGGTGCACTGGCTGGGATGAGAAATAGCCCAATGGGCCCACCCACTGGGATCGATCCTAGACCGACTGCGCATCAAGCGAACACGTTATCACTTGGCTACGTCCCGCCCCTGAACTTGAATGTGCTCTAGATTGCAAATAAGATCTAAAGGAAATCAAACAATTGTGTGCTGCAGAAAGAAAATACTGATGATCCATTTTGAAGGCCTCAATATTAAAGTTAACTGAAGACTGCAGCCATAACTATATGTAAACTGGGCAACATATTTTTACCTTGACCCAAATAAGAAAAATATGAAAACAAATAAATAAAAAATAACAAAATTCAAATATTGAATTCTCAAAAAAATATTAAGCAGCAAAGTTCCAATTCCTTTTAAAATCCTGTAAAATGGGATAAACTGAAAATCTACATTTAATTTATTAATAAAATGTAACTGCAGGATACAAAAAACGCCCCCAAAACATAAGACATATATTATGTTATTTACCATATTTGTGCAAGCAGTGGTTGGGGTAAATTGGACTGAAGAAGAATTGCTCTTGCCTCAACACCTGAAACACACATCATTATATGAATTAAACATAACAATACAGTGTCACTTTGAACAACAAAACCCTAATTCAAAACTGAATTCTAAGGGAGATATGTAATTATTTGTTAAAAGAAATTTAAACCAATTTAAATGGTGGCAATGAAATGCTGTCAAATATTATTTCCACAATTTATATTTTATGTTTACCATTTTCTCTAATAAATACTTTTGTTTCATCTGTAAAATAATAATAAATCACATCAAACAGTAAATACTGCAACTAAATTTAACATCTACAAATATATTCAAAAATTTGGAAAATGTTTTAGCAAATTAAAAAAACCTTAAGTGGCCAAACTAAAACAATTCAATTCCTTACAAGATATGCATACATGCTTAGCTGATACAACAAAAAGCACACAGTGACATATGATAAAACACAAGTTGAAATCACACCTGTTAAAAATCCTCGTTTGTTTCTGTCATTTGTATTAAAAAGCTGGGTATATTTTAATTTGCTCTGATGCGGCATAGTCCAGGCAGCTGACCTGAAATTATTATAATGTAAAAGAAAGTCAAGACATTTCAGGTAATATTTACAGAAAATGACAATCATAAACAGTTAACTAAACACAGAAATTTCCTCAAGTCATGTTCAACACACATTTAATGGAAATCTGGATATGCAACATGTAACAATCAAGAAATAGGTAACTGAGATTGTTTGCAAATAAAGGATCTAAAAATCCTACCAACGAATCATTTAGAACAAGAGCGGACATAAAAAGAAGATGACATACCCTAATATAATAGGAAGGAAGGAAATGTTTCATTTAACAACACACTCAACACATTTTATTGATGGTTATATGGCGTAGGACATGTGGTTAAGGACCACACACATATTGAGGGAGGAAACCTGCTGTTGCCACTTCATGGACTACTCTTTTTGATTAGCTGCAAGGGATCTTTTATATGCACTATCCCACAGACAGGATAGCACATACCACGGCGTTTGATATACCAGTCGTGGTGCACTGGCTGGAACGAGAAATAGCCCAATGGGCCCACCGACGGGGATCGATCCCAGATGCACCATCCCACAGACAGGGTAGTAAATACCACGGCCTTTAATATACATATACCAGTCGTGGTGCACTGACTGGAGTGAGTAATAGCCCAATGGGCCCACCGACGGGGCCGATCCCAAACTGACCGTACATCAAGCGAGCGAATTACCACTGGGCTACATCTCGACCCCTTAATATAATAGATTACCATAAATTAGGACAAATATTATTCACAAACTCTTCACATCCATAATTTAAATAAAGTAACAAAAGATTCTTTAAAAATATGGAATGGGTTGTTGCCGTCACAAAAAATGTCCCATAACTGGTATATCCAATCTCTGGCCAAAATCCATACAAAAGACCCGTTGCTGATTTTTTAGTTGGAGTAGCATATATGGTGACAAAAAATTTCTCTTTCTGTTGACCAAGTGTCAAAATAATAATACATATGATGCCAAATATCCATAGTTTAAAATATGCAGAGGTGTCGTTAAAACATTGTTCCTTTCGTTTCTTTAAAATATACAAAGGCATGAAAACTAGTTAAAGTAGTTTGCCAATGTTTGAGGAAATTACTGTGAAAGACAGAATTAATAAATATGAATCGTGTTAAAAACATACCCAACTTGTTTGTTAACTGGCATTCCTCCTGCAAATCCACCTATTCCAGAAAATAAAAACATACTTTTTAAGCAAAAAGATAACTTATTAGATGACAATTTGGTTATATTACATTATACTGAAGTTTACTCTGGTGTGTCTTTCTGTTAAATGCTTATTAATTAATAAAATATGCCTGTTATGTATTTTGAAATTCATATATTAAAGAAAACACATTAATTACATTTATTTCTATTTCAATTAATTTTTTGTCTCTAATAGTGAAAAATTGCCTTGAAAATACAGAAAATGCCCCAAAAATGTTTAGTTCACCATGCTGTGACAATTTTGTAGGGACAGTACTGTCACGTCAGTTATTCATTTTCTAACTGGCTGGCATTGAAGGAACTGGCAAATAAATGTACTTATTATGATGTCAGGTTGACAGGTAATACAAGACCACTGCATATTTCGTAGTATTTAAAATATCTACATTAAAACATAGACACAAATACCACTTTGTAAAAACATATCTTGACCTGAAACAGCTGGGGCAATTCCATTAGCCATTAGTGGCATGCCAACTGACCCTGTTGTCATAGTGCCAGTTACCATAGATACAGGAGGCATCATGCCCATCATCATTGGTGGTGCTCCTTAACAAAAAAGATGAAACTTATCATTATTCTTTTAAAATATAAATTTTCACGCAATATGTAAGGGCAGTTATATGAAATATGAAGTATAGTTCCACTGTTTAAAACTAATCAATTCAATTTAGGCAGCACCTACCATTTTAGTGACAGTAAATGCTATATTTCTGTACAAGCATTTATCCACAAAGTGGACAGTTAATGTCATTATTTTTAATCATTTCATTTCAACTTATTTTCATGCTGATATTCAATTAAGGTTCAAGTACGCTGTCCTAGGCCCACGCCTCAGCTATCTGGGCTCTCTCCAGTACAGTGGATTAGTTGTTAATTGGTAGTGTGGTTAGTGAGAGAGAAGAGGGTGTAGTGGCCTTACACCTACCCACTCAGTCGTTAAAACTTGTTCTGGGTGGGAGCCGGTACCGGGCTGTGAGCCATGTATCTACCAGCCTTATGTCTGATGGCTTAACCATGACACCACAGAAGCTGGTTATTTTTAATCAATGTGCTCCAGTGGAGTTGTTAAGCAAAACAAACGTTATGTCATTATTTAAAGATAAAGTAAAACTCATGATACCGTGTATTGGCCCAGGCATCCCGACACCAACATTCATAGGCTGCACTCCGAATGAACCTATCACTGGATAGGGGTCAGCCTTCAGGCTAGCGGGAAGTGTCTTGGGCAACTCGTAACCTTGTAGTTTCTTCTTGATCAAATGCATGGCAATGGAGAACTCCTTCTTGTCCATTTTGCCATCGCTGTTCATGTCTGCAAGCTTCCTGAAAAGTATACAAATGTTTCTTTGATGTAACAGAAGACCTTGGTGTTTAAGGTGCGCGGGTGCGATCGCGCTCATACAGCACATGTAATTTAAATCTGGCGAGTGTGAAAAACAATGCATGTTACTCGACAAACAGTGCACGTAAAATAAATTTGTATACTTATTTCCACTATTTACAAAAAATAACACTTTTCATAGCTCATTTAGCTGATAGGAAGGTCCTTTTATTAAAACATTAAACATTCAAAACATGGGACAGAGCTTCTAGAATTTATATAAAATCCACTAGTCATGGGATCAGTGATTTTAAAAATTTACAAGCCAGGACAGAAAATTAACTAGCCCTACTTTACTTTAAGTGAATATAATTTTCCTAAATACTAGTAATAATAAGATATGTCACCTGAAAAGGGAGATAGAGATTAAAAACACTAACACTGAGGTACAGGCTATTTATATTTACAAAATAGACTTAACTGCAACATTTGACTATTTTGTATCAGTAGCCGTCAGGCATGGCAATATTAGTTATTTACTAGCCCAACATTGAATATCACTAGCCATGGGAGTGAGGCTACCATAATCTAGAAGCCCTGTGGGAGTAGCTTACATGCAGTCATTAACCTTCTGACTACTGCAGGCGAGATATCTCGCCCGACGTCACATCAGTCGATATACTGTACACTGTATACAGTGCATTCCCCAATTCATATTTCCCGCCGTTTTGCACACGACACTCACCGGAAACGGAAATATAATTAAAGAAAAAAGATTTTTTTTCAAAATGGTGGTTTTTGTTTTGATTTTTTCAAATGAAAATACCTTGAAATTTTGAGTTCAAAAAGTGGTTTTCAGCAAGTATTTTCGCTTGACAACAATGGCGGCACGTCGCGGTAATTTTCAGGGATCGATAGCTGATTGTAACAGCTAATTTGATAATAAATTTCATCGTTTTACCAACAACGAAAATTACCAAATATTGCAATATGAATCGTAGTTCGGGTTTAAAAAACAATTCTGGTCAGAAAACCACTGTTATCGGGAATAATGGACATAAATACTGGACAGCTGGCCACAAATGCCCGTAAGTAAACGCAACTTTTTCGATTTTTTGCCTAATTTTAATCACCATTAGCCGATCTAAAATAATAAAAATTAAAAAAAAAGACACGAAAATAATACTTACCGATTTATATATGAACTCTAAAGGTTAAACTGATATTTCTCTTCGTTGAACAAATTGCAAAATACTGGTTTAATAGACAATTTGGTAGACGTACCAATCAAAATCTAATCTGAGCTACACTGCCTATTTGATTTATTTTGGAGATTGCAATTTTTCTCTCATCTTAGCATATTGAGGTGTGCGATTTTCCACTCGCCTGGATTTTTCAAAAACCAAGGACTGTAACAGGGGACCAAAAAAAAAACCCCAACAAAAACTTGTGCATTTTCAATAGTAATTATTATGTAGTATGCATGACATTCCAATGAAAATATAAATATAAAATTTATGAGGATTTAAATATTTTAAATAGTTTTTTAGGCATATACAATCACATGAATTTTGTCCAATAAACTGATTTTTTAGTGAGCAATGTCTATACACTGCAAGGTTTATATAAAAAAAACTTAAAATGTGGCTGATAAAAACTATGATTCTAACAAATGCAAATATGACTTGTACTTCACCATCAAGAAATATTCTACACTAAACTGGATGATTAATTTAATGTGACGTGTCCACAAAAAGCACAAACCATATCTGTCCCAGCACACTGGTCGGTAGTCCTGACTGCAAGAAGAACCCTCTAGCCTGTTCCCCTACAGTAAAATAAGTAACAGTGTGTTAGTGAAAAAATATTTATACCATATTCAATTCTTATCAGGCATTGAAAAAACAACAACAAAAAAAACATTTATCTCCATAAATGGCCTTTGGACTTCATGGAAATAATCGTTTCACAAGGCACGGAACCGAAAAAGTATTTCCCAAGAAATTTGAAATTCTATGGCCTGCATAGACATTAATGGTGATCAACAGACCAAACCCATATCAGAAGGTAAAACGGGTATGGTGCCATAGCCAAATTCTTTGCAGATATCATTGTTTAAAGTTAACTGTTTGACAAAATTAATGACTCTTATCATACTGTATGATTTTCTTAACCCAAACCCTAAACCTAACCCATTTTCTTTGTGAAAAACAACAGGTGCATGCAGCACACACATTGTAAATATTTACTTTGTGAAAAACAACACGTGCATGCAGCACACACATTGTAAATATTCACTTTGTGAAAAACAACAGGTGCATGCAGCACACACATTGTAAATATTCAATTCCACAGCACCATATCCAAAAAAATTCTTTCTGGCAAAAAACCTAAGGTTATTTACATATTTCAACCATTACTATGATGAAGACAATACCTGTGATAAAGCCATTAATGGGCTTCAGTTGGAAGAACTGTGCATCATGTTTCGCTCGGTCTTCTCCTGATATACGCCAAGCATCACCTGAAAAACCATAAAAACTATGAGTTTATTTAAAGTATTCTGCATAGATGTTTAGTTTAATGTATGTTTAAAAAAATTTAATTAAAATTTAAAAAAACCCAATTGTCACTGCAAGAGTAATACATATACCTATATTTTGCATTTTATCCCGTAAAGGCACAAATAAATTTCTCTGCTATATAAATAATAATTTCCAAAATTATTTCAAACCAAAATTGGTCATTAAGAATTTATATAATACACATGTATACACATATGGTGATGTAATACTAAAGAACTTTAATATTCAAAATTTATGAAAACTAATTTCTTTTTAAAAATAATAAGTTTAATGAAATTTTGAACTACACTTACCAGTATGTGCCATGACGCTAGCCTCATTAAGAGCAAAACCTACAAATGAAAAAACAAATTGAAAACAAACATATATTAACTTACAAGTACAAGTTTAAGAGCTATTATTAATAAATACAGTTGAAACCCCTCATTTGCATATAGGGTTGATGCATGAAAAACTTGTTAATAACTGGCTTCTTAAAAAACCTACACTGTGGCTCAATTCATTCATTATAACTAGCAAGTAGCCTCATAAATGTCTGTTAGATAAACAGAAGTTGAATTCTAGGAATCACACTGAATTAAATATGTCTAACAAAAATACCTGCCAATTTGAACTCTCTAGCAACCATACAAAAATGTTCACACTATATTCACAGCAATAGTACACCAACACAGCTATATTCACAGCTTGGAAACATGCAATCACAGTGTAAATCCAGGGCTTTTTGATTATGGTAGCCCCATTCCCATGGCTAGTGATATTCAATGATGGGCTAGTAAATAAATACTATTGCCATGCACGATGGCTAGTGAATTTTTTTGGTCAAATGTTGCAGTTAAAGTCTATTTTGTAAAGATGAATATCCTTTCCCAACCCCAACCCCCAATGTTAGTGTTTTTAAGCTCCATCTCCATTTATTACTATTATTTAGTAAAATAAAGTAAAGTAGGGCTAGTGAATTTTTTATTGTGGCTAGTAAATTTTTAATCACTGATCTCATGGCTAGTGGATTTTATAAAAATTCTAGAAGCCCCGACTTAACCTCATTCAAGCACACAAAAAAGGTTTAATTTTAAAAACCATTATTGTGATGTATGTAAGTTGTACACCTTTCCAGTATATAACTCCTCCACAGACAAGACTGTCAGTGCTCCCTGCTATCACAGCTTGTACATCATGATAACGGGGACATTGCGGACTCAAGCTAGACTGACCATTAGAAGATCTTGGAGTTGCTTGAGCTCCAGCATACATGACTCATCAGCAAACGAACATGCCCTAACACTCACTAATCCAGCTATTTATTCTAATCTATAGGCAAATAACTGGACAGAGAACACAAGCCAAGAAAGAAAACTGTGTATAACAGAAACTCCAAAATCAAAACTGAGTAGCAGAGGCTTATAATCCAGTAAGGGAACTATCCTAAGAGAAAGAAAAACTCAACCCAACCCCATCGAAGTCAATGTATACGACACACAATTTACATTACCAAAGTTTCCCATTTTGCTAACCATTCAAGTTTCGAAATTGACAAACAGCAGGTGTCAAATATTTATCAAAATGCCCAATATACTTTCTGACAATTAGTTTGACAAGCAAGGTTTTTTAAAATTTTAAGAACAATTGGCAAATTATCTCCAAGGCATTTTAGGATGACAAGTGGTCAAAGACTGGGTTTTTTGCCAAACTTTACATGTAATACAATAAAAAATGATGGTATCAGTCAAGTCCATGAGCACTTGGTTTCCTGAACACATCATAAACAAAAAAGTATTGATTAAATGAAAGCACCAAGACATACCCAATACGAGACCTGACTTATTTCAAATTTATAGCATTAATACAATCCTATCGATAAATTTAAGGAATAATATGAATATACATACTAGACCAACGGCACTGCCCAAGTTCAGCCAGATTGAGCAGAAAAACGTCTGGTAGACTGGCATATGCGCTACACAGTAAACCAAATGACCATATTGGGAACCAATTAAATAGTTCGCAAACATTAGCAAAACTCTAGCAGGCTGAACTTGGGGCTGATTGTCCTTTTATGTTCGACACCTCTGACAGCTTATGAATGATTGAATCTCAATGATTCTCATCCCCCCCCAAAAAATCTCGCCTTGTCATTGAATGCCTATCATGTCAAATGTTAGCTGTTAGCACATATTGTAAAATAGCAAATATCATATAAATGAAAATACCTTTCAAGTATTAGATGTTACACAGAGCTGAGCTAACTAGATACAAGAATTGGCACAATTCCACCCAGAATTGGCGATTGCAAAGTCGGCGGCAGCCATATTTCCGGTTAAACATAAAATATTCGAACACAGCTCAACAGTTCTCAGAGTCCCATGAACAATTGTACGTTATAATATTTGATTAATATTTACTACATATATGATTTTTTTTAAAATCATCAATCTGAAGCATTTATGCTTATGAAATATGACATTTCTTCAACGGCACACAAGGCCACTGGTAGAGTTCATCTTCATCACCATTCGCAAAGCATTCTGGGAATAAGTGGGCGTTTCCGCAATGTTTACGGAAGACGGTAAGTAATTCAGCGTAATTTAACCCAATTCTAAACTGGGATATCCTTTAACAAAATATTAATATAGGATGTCTTAATGATGTTTTAAAAACTAATTTATGTTTATTTCATAAAATTTAAATTTATAATAATTACCTGTATTAAAAAAAATATATATAGTGTAGGACTAAATATTGTTATAGTTTCAACAGTATTTTTTAACCATTTGGGTAATAAATATTATTTATTAAATTACTTTATTTTTAAAACTTAGTAGTTTAATTTATTGTATATGTATCACTTGACTGATTCTAAAGCAAAAACAGGTTCAACTTGCATTAAATATATGTGGCAAAGTAGACTTTAAACATTTGGCCAGTGTTGTTGTAAGTCCTAAAGTAGCATTTCGAATACGGACGTCCAGATTCACAAGGAGGTTTGATTTGGCTATGTGATAGAGAATCGTTTGATCAACACCACTCACGGTGTGATTAGCTTTCATTGACTTAGAACCTCCACTATTTACTGTTGATGATGCGGTGTATACGAAGATCTGTGTGTCACGATGGGCATGTTGTCAAATTTACCGAGGAAAATGTAAATTTAATAGAAACATTTTGAAACAATGTGTCTGTGTTTGACATGGGGGTAGGGGTGTTGGGTAAAACTCGAAACGGACCTAGGAACGGACTAATACAGTGAAAGGAAATGATGGCATATTTGGTTAATGACACCTTGGCATATTATTAAATTATGGCTATCTAGTGCTTTTTCAGGTGACTGTGGTTCACTAACAATAGCCCCAGTTCTAGTTCACCAACCCCAGTTCGAAAGCTAGACTGACATTCAGATGGTTATGATCACTCTCAGCCTGACCAGCCTCGGTGGCATCGTGGTTAGGCCATCGGTCTACAGGCTGGTAGGTACTGGGTTCGGATCCCGGTCGAGGCATGGGATTTTTAATCCAGATACTGACTTCAAATCCTGAGTGAGTGCACCGCAAGGCTCAGTGGGTAGTAGCCCGAGCTCTCTGACTGAAATAGATCGCTGAGCTTTGCAATTGTTGCGACGGAGTGTCACGAAGCGTAGCTGAATGTGGGTGCTGTCGGGTTTCTTTCTGTAGTATGTGTATTAGTGATTAATATGTGGATTTTTTTTGTATCACTTAACTCGAAAATGATTGATGTAAAGGTATTTGACGTCAAACATAGGATTGTTGTGGTATTAGAGTGGAACTCGTTGCCTACCGTTTGGTAGTCAGGAATTGCCAAAAAAAGACATAGGTTGGTCTCTGACTGTAATGAGAGCGTGTTTATGTCCAAATGTCCGTCTAGCTCTCTTACAGTCAGAGTACTCGGGCTAAGTGGGTAGGTGTAAATCACTTGCACCGACCAGTGATCCATAACTGGTTCAACAAAGGCCATAGTTTGTGCTATCCTGCCTGTGGGAAGCGCAAATAAAAGATCCCTTGCTGCCTGTCATGAAAGAGTAGCCTATGTGGCGACAGTGGGTTTCCTCTAAAAAAAAACCTGTCATAATGACCATATGTTTGATGTCCAATAGCCGATGATAAGATTAAAAAATCAATGTGCTCTAGTGGCGTCGTTAAATAAAACAAACTTTACTTTCTCTCAGCCAGAAGGCTGGTCATTCATTCATTTCAACTTATTTTCGTGCGTATATCCAATTAAGGTTCAAGCACGCTGTCCTGGACACACACCTCAGCTATTTGGTCTGTCTGTCCAGGACAGTGGGTTAGTGGTTAGTGACAGAGAAGAGGGTGTAGTGCCCATTGAGTCCATAAGAACTCGATCTGGATTGGAGCTGGTAACGGGCTGCGAACCCTGTACCTACCAGCCTGTAGTCCGATGGCTTAACCACTGCACCACTGAGACTGGTAGGCTGGTCAACTCACCCCCTACCAACTCGTCCCAGTGTTTGAACAACTCACCCCAAACTTTACTGTCCATAAATAATTGTGACAATTAAAAATAGATTTCTACAACTTGATGTCATTTTATTTATTAATATTACAGTGAAACTCCTCTATTACGACCACTTATTAAATGTTTTTTTATTGAGGAGATCTTAATATTGGATAAATAATAATTTATTACAATGAACTCTCAAGCCTATTTTAACAACGTTTGTGGGTTTGTCCCTTATTTCCTTAAAGGGATGATCAGGCAAGGCTTTTGGACTTCCGACTGGTGTGCATATTCAGCAATATTTAATGCACATTATTGCTTAAAATTTTGGTATATTAAGTAAGAAAATGGTAATGATATGAGTTGACTAAAGCATTTGGGGCAAGTTGACCTGCTCCCCTCAGCCAGAGATTACTCTACAGCAAAAACATGATATTTCCCACTTTAATACAACAATGACTCTATGTTTGACATTAAATATCATTACATTGATCATTTTCAAGTTTGCTGATAACAAATATTTCACATATTAATCACTACAGGTAGAAACCCATTGGCACCTACATATTTAACCGGAACATATTTGAAAGGGGATGCTTTTGGGTGTTTTTCCTGTAATGTGTGATCAATGTAGTGTATGGTCAATGTAATGGTATTTAGCATCAAATATAGGTTTAATGTTGTATTAGAGTGAGATTCTCTGCATACCCAGTGCTAGGCAGCAATTCCTTGTTTTTGCTATAGAGTTATCTCTGTCTGAGAGCATGATCGTAACCGTCCAAATGTCCCGTCAAGGTTTCAAACAGCAGAGTACCTGGGCTAACTGTAACAAATAATACCCAAACTAAATATTGTGTTTTTAATTACGTTTATCTTCTTACTGACACCATTCTAACTGCATTAATATCTCATCAGATTTCATTCTGTGTGAATTAAATGAGTGCTACTAAACATCCAAATGCACTGGAAATTGCTGATCCATCACTGACAGCTGACATGGTTTAATATTCAGATTTACTTAGAAGAAACATCTTATTCATATATTAATCTATGTAAAGTTAAAGTTTGTTTTGTTTAACGACACCACTAGAGCACATTGATTAATTAATCATTGGCTATTGGATGTCAAGCATTTGGTAATTCTGACACTTAGTCATTAGAGGTAACCAGCTACATTTTTTTCATTAACAGCAAGGGATCTTTTATGTGCACATACCACACCCTTTGACTAGTTGTGATGCACTGGTTGGAATCAGAAAAAACAATCAGTTGAATGGATCCACTGAGGTGGTTCGATCCTGCAACACAAGCATCTCAGGCGAGCACTCAACCAACTGAGCTAAATCTTGCCCCTAATGTATGTAATGCATTCTTTAATCATTCTTGTACCACTCTTAGTTTACTTTACTAGTGACCAAAGTGTGCAATAAATCTGTATAACCAAGGGGCGGGGTGTAGCCCATTGGTAAAGTGTTCACTTGATGCATGGTTGGTGTAGAATCGATCCCCGTCGGTGGACCCATTGGGCTATTTCTCGTTCCAGCCAGTGCTCCACATCTGGTGTAACAAAGGCGTGGTATGTACTATCCTGTCTGTGGGATGGAGCATATGCCCATTAAGTAACGACAGTGGGTTTCGTCTCTCAATATCTTTGTGGTCCTTATCCATATGTCTGACGCCATATAACCCTAAATAATATGTGTTGAGTGCGTTGATAAATAAATAAAACATTTTCTTCCTTCCTGTATAACCAAACACTTTTTAAACCCCATCTTTCATTGAATAAAATTCCTTATCACACCATGCAACGCCATTTAGGGGCATGAGACAAGTCGGGTAACATTTTGTTTTTAAAATCTTGATTTGTGATTTTTCTCAATTGAAAATTGATCAGCAACTACTGTTTAATGTTTTTAAATTGTGTAACAATCTCTGAAACTTGCATAGCAAATCACAGCGTGATACCTAACAAAATATTCTCTGCTTGTGGTTTGCACTTTCAATGTTTTGACTGACAGCAGCTAAACATTGCTACTGTCACTCTTGGACTATCGGCTGTCAATCAAAACACCAAATGTGTACATATGAACCATGTATACCATTAGAAAGTTTAAGTCATAACTTTAACATATGCATGCTATTTTGTCTAATTATGTTTTTTGTTTTAGGTTGAAATACCCAAAGCTGGTGACAATGAGATTGTTGTTAAAGTGAAAGCTTGTGGTCTCTCCTATGTCAAAAATAAAGTGAGTTACTCCATTTTAAAATTAATTCACAGCAAATGTATTACAGTATGTAAAGACTAATTACTGGCATCCAGACTGTTTTAGACAGGGTCCAGGTCTTCTAGAATGTTTATAGAATCCACTAGCCATGAGATCAGTGATTAAAAAAAATTCTGGCCACAATTAAAATATCACTAACCTTAGTTTACTTTAAGTTAATACAATTTTACTAAATAATAGTAATAATCTTATATGTCACCTGAAGAGGGAGATAGTGCTTAAAAACACTAACAATGGGGTTTTGGGGTGGGGGCAGGATATTCATATTTACAAAATAGACTTAAATGTAACATTTGACAACAAAATTTCACAAGCTGTTGTGCATGGCAATAATAGTTATTTACTAGCCCAACATTGAATATCACTAGCTATGGGAGTGAGGCTACCATAATCTAGAAGCCCTGGTGTCTTTATATATAGTTTAATTTGATTGATTCATGTAAGGCCAGTTATTTCTATTTCAATCGATCATAATTTTGTGCTTGATTATTTTTGGCTCACGTGGATCACATAACAATGGCAGGCTCAGATCCAGAAATCTTTGCAGTTGGGAGTTAACATGCAAAGTTCTACTTGCCAGTAAATGGAAGTTATATATTGGTGGTGAATGCACTTTAAAAGAAGTGGAAATCCCCCCCCCCCCCCCCCCATCATGAGCAGGGGCCAGGCCAGACCCCTTAAACTCCCTGAATCCATGCCTGGTGAGGCAAGCTTATAACTTTTAACTGCTACATTTAGTTTATTTCAGGTATTGTCAGAAATGTTTAAAAAGGTAAAACTGGATTCTTGTATTGCTGGTGAAGACGTATCTGGTGTAGTCACTCAAGTCGGTGTGTGTGTTACGAGCTTCCAGGAAGGTGATGCTGTTGTCGGTATGTGGTGTGGATTATGATTCGTTAAAAGAGACTGTCCTGAGTTTGCAGTCACTGTAAGATGTTTCTGACTAACAGAGCCTTTTTGGCAACTGAAATGACATATTGAATCCATTTTCTTGTTTAGAATATCAGTGTCTGTATATCCAATGTGTTTGCGGTTGTGTGATAATCTCTATATCAGTCACTTTTCATTTTACTTCGTGATAGATATTTTTTCTTACTTAATTTTTTTTTATTAGAAAGTAGAATCTGATTTGTGCTACTACAAACATTAGGAGAATGACAAACAGTTTGTTTAGACACATACTGATATTCTAATATTATGTACAGGGCCGTACCCTCTGGGGGGAGGGGGAGGGGGGTGGCAGGGGTGCAGTAGTCCCCCCTGAGAATCTTACTTTTTTGTCTTTTTTTGTTACTCCAGAAAATAGCATACACATGTTAAGGTTTAATTTGTATAGTGTTTCATTTGTTTATAAAAAGTAGTTCCACCTAGGATCTTGATCAGGGTACGGCCCTGATGTAATTTTAGTCCTCAGAAAGGATCTGTTAGTTGTAAACATGTTACAATGGTAGCAAACTCAGGACAGTCTCTTTAAGTGGAGGTGGGCTGTAGTTCAGTGGTAGAGTACTCGCTTCAGGCATGATGGGTCATAGGATCGATTACCCTTGATGGAAAGAAATGTTTTATTTAACAACGCACTCAACACATTTTATTTACGGTTGTATGGCATCAGACATATGGTTAAGGACCACACAGATATTGAGAGAGGAAACCTGCTGTTGCCACTTCATGGGCTACTCTTTTTCGATTAGCAGCAAGGGATCTTTCATATGCACCATCTCACAGACAGGGTAGTATATACCACGACATTTGATATATACCAGTCGTGGTGCACTGGCTGGAACGAGAAATACCCTTGATGGATTCAAGTTTTCCCTCTATCATAACCAGAAACCATTGACTGGTACATCAATGGCTGTGGTATGTACTGTCCTGTCTGTAGGAAAAAGCATAAAATAATTTATTCCTTACTGCTTTTGGGGTATTTTTAAAACCTGTTCATGCTTAATTCAATATTTTTCTGCTTTGTAACATTGCAGCTTAAAGGTTATTTATTCACCTTTGACACTAATTTTGTTGAAGAGAAATCAGATATTACACGAATTTTCGGCATGCTTCCATCAGAAAACTGTTTAAGCATGCCTGTCATGGGCACAACCTCTGACTTCACCAGAGTGTTCTGTTCATGACAGGCAAAGAGAAATTACAATTGCTTACATTGTATTTCTTGTGGTATAATTTATTTGTAACTCTAATTTTATTTTTACAGGTATTCTTCCTCTCGATAGCTGCTTCTCTGGATGTGGTGAATATTGTGTGTTCGCTGAATATGACCTGGGTTAGTTTAAATAACATACATTCAAATTAGCATTTATTATAAGTGTTCTCACAACTTTGGATTTAATTTTAGTATTCACACTGTAGTTAACTAATATATGTATATTACTCAAATATTATATTGTCTTATTCACACTGTAGTTAACTAATATATGTATATTACTCAAATATTATATTGTCTTATTCACACTGTAGTTAACTAATATATGTATATTACTCAAATATTATATTGTCTTATTCACACTGTAGTTAACTAATATATGTATTTTACTCAAATATTATATTGTCTTATTCACACTGTAGTTAACTAATATATGTATATTACTCAAATATTATATTGTCTTAAGACTGACTTTTTACAAGTATTATAAATTAAGAATGCATTATAATTTTTTGATACATTTCTTAAGTTACTTTCAAAGTGAGGACAGAGTACCCGAATTGAAGTAGAACAGACATCTCTAACAACCCTATAGGCAAATACCAAATCAATACATTACAGCAGGTTGACACATTTTTCCTGAGTATTTGTCATTCAAGCTATTGCACTGGTATATCAAAGGCCGTGGCATGTGTTATTCTGTCTTTGGCATGGTGCATATAATTGATGCCATGCTAGTAATAGAAAACCTGTCCTGGATGGAGGAGCCATCATAGGCCGCCACCTGCACCCATGAATAGCGTGCACTACAACATCTTGCTTTGAATGTGTATGTTCACGGATGTTAGAGCTACGCGGAAATGCCTAAATGCGCTTTTCCAGTTCATCTGAAAAACCAAAAACATGATGTTCAATACTGTTGACCACACAAGGTTTATTTGCATGTTTTCATGGTTTCAAGTTTATGATTTATGCCTTATATTATAAGTTATAACCAGTTTAGATTTGTTAGCACTGAATGCAATTTTCCTTCAGGGGCCCTTGAGTAGACCCTGGACCCCGGCCACAGTAAGCTTTTTTGTTCCAGCCCCTCTCACATCCCTGTATGTTAATCCCTATGCCCTGTATAACAATTAGCCATTGGTTAATTTAGCTAGGGGCAGGGTGAGCCCTGTCACACATAAAAGAACTGAACACCCAGTATATTAAAATGCTAATTGTATGTTTACAGTGAAAAAGCCGGAACATGTTGAGTTTGTAGATGCGGCTGCAACAATTGGAGACTGTGTACGTGCATACACAGCTCTCCACTACCAGGCCCAGGTGTGTGCGGGGGACACCCTTCTGGTGCTTGACGGGGCCACATCGTTCGGGAGTATTGCTGTACAGCTCGCTCAACAGTGGGGTGCCAAGGTAAATGAATGTACCGTTACAACTCTCACAACAGTGGGATGCCAAGGTAAAATGAATGTCCCTGTACAGCTCGCTCAACAGTGAGGTGCCACGGTAAAATGAATGTACCTTTACAACTCTCACAACAGTGGGGTGCCAAGGTAAAATGAATGTCCCTGTACAGGGGAGATAACTTTTTATGAATGGGGCCATATCATTCAGGAGTATCATTGTACAGTTCGCTCAACAGTGGGGTGCTAAGGTAAAATGAATGTCCCTGTACAACTCGCTCAACAGTGGGGTGCCACGGTAAAATGAATGTACCTGTACTGGGGAGATAACTCTTTATGAATGGGTCCACATTCGGGAGTATCATCTGTACAGCTTGCACAACAGTGGGGTTCTACGGTAAAATGGGTGTCTGTACAACTCGCACAAGTGGGATGCCAAGTTAAAATGAATGTACCTTTACAGGGGAGATAACTCTTTATGGACAGCACAACATTTGAGAGTATCGCTGTATAGCTCTCACAACAGTAGGGTGCCAAGGTAAAATGGATAAATGGATAACTCTTTATCTACAGTTCAGTAGTATTGAAATGCATTTTTGGAATGCTGAAGTTCATTTCAATTTAACTGATTTTCGTGCTTATATCCAATTAAGGTTCAAGCACACTGCCCTGGGCATACACCTCAGCTATCTGGGCTGTCTGTCTAGGACAGTGGGTTAGTGAGAGAGAAGAGGGTGTAGTGGTCTTACACCTACACATTGAGTCGTTAAAACTTGCTCTGGGTTGGAGCCGGTACCGGGCTATGAACCCTGTAACTACCAGCCTTATGTCAGATGGCTTAACCACGACACCACCGAGGCCGGTGAATGCTGAAGTAAAATTAATGTCACTGTACAGGGGAGATAACTCTTTACATTTCAGTAGGATGGAATTTCATTATTGGGATAAAAAAGAATATTCCTGTACGGCAAGGGAGATAATCCTTAGTGTACATAATTTCATTATTACAATGTTGTGGCAACATGTCATATTGGGTGAGACATTAATTTTTTTTTAATCCATTGTGTTGTGACAGTTACAAACTTGAACATTTGCCATTCATCTTCAAACTGGAGTTTTATCAATATACCATAATAACAACCAGCCTCTCTAAATTGCAAGAACGATCATTTTGTTCACATATCACTCATGCACATCTAGTCTCTGTGAGATCTATAAAACAAATCCTTGCTTCTAATTGATAATAATAGTAACCAGTAGGTTTCTTCTTTCATTCTTTAAACGAGATGTCACAACAGACATAGATCCGACTCCTACATGTATGATTAACAGTGCTGATTGTTTTATTTTCAGGTTATGTCTACGTACAGCAGTCCAGCAGAAAGACAGCACTTGGAATGCATGCAGCCTCCCGTTGGTATGGCTCTTTTATTAACCAAAAAAAAGTTTATTTTCTTTAACAACACCACTAGAGCACATTGATTTATTAATCATTGGCTATTGGTTGTCAAACATTTGGTCATTTTGACATATAGTCATTTTGACATATAGTCTTAGAGAGGAAACCTGCTATATTTTTCCATTAGTAGCAAGAGATATTTTATATGCACCATTGCACAAACATGATAGCACATACTACAGCCTTTGATATACTAGTCGAGGTGTACTGGCTGGAACAAGAAATAGCCCAATGGTGATCAATCCATTAACAACACCACTAGAGCATATTGATTTATTAATCATTGGTTATTGAATTGCAAACTTGTTAGAGAGAAAACCTGCTACATTTTTCCATTAGTAGCAGGATAGCACACACCATAACTTTTGATATACCAGTTGTGGTGCACCGGCTGGAATGAGAAATAGTGAGCCTATGAAATATGTCCTGCCCAACGACCAAAAAGAGGATTTTATTTTTTGTCCGATATGTCGATGATATATTTCAATGAGTGAAGCCTATGAACTTGAGGCCTATATACTAGTATATACACATTTGACAAAAAACATAAATTTTCAATCAATTAACTAACTTTTATCCTTTTACCTTTACTCTTAGTTTTTGTTTGTTTTGTTACTGCAAGTCCAATGAGCCTTTGGTGTAAATTGTGTAACTGACTAGTCGTACACAGGTGTAACCCAGGTAATACAGGTTTGTACTTGTGTTACCTGTGTTACACCTGTATACAAACTTGTGTTACACCTGTATACAAACTTGTTAACTGTGCACAACCTTGTGTTACCCGTGTATAAACTTGTCTTACCTGTGTTACAGCGCAGGTGATAGAGTTGAGTAAGAAGAACAACATCTTAGTGAGCAGTGTGATGGAGGAGACCGGGGGAGTGGGCATCGACTGTGTTGTTGATAATGGAGGTAAACTTTTACTATTTCTCTTTCTTTTTCGATTTCTTATGTAGATTAGGAATCTAGTATAGGAGAAGAATGGCTACTTTGTTATTCTTTCTTAAACATGAATTATATATATTAGAGAAAACAGTTATTTTGATGTACATACCACTTTATTCACATGGACTTGGAGCAGCTAGGATTGCTTTGTACCACTTTCCTGTTTGAAACAGGAGGAAAAAACCGCAAAAGTCCTTTAATGATACCTCGTCACATTTTAAAACTACACCTAATATGTCTAAAATTGAGTTATTTTAACATTTGGTTGAGAGAAAGAGAAAAAAAACCTTGCCACCATAGTGGCTACACCTAATGATAAGGCAGTACATACCATAGCCTTTGATGTGATTTGGCACAGGTTGGGAAGAGGAGTGATGATACCATATTAATCCTGCAATACATACACCCTCAGCTGAGCACTGAAATGTGAGGATATAAATTTCAGAAATGATTCCCATTTATTTTTCAGTATTCAATATTTTGAACAACATAAATTTATGGTTTATGATTATTTATTTTTGCACTTTCACAGTTCTGGCTATCATTATGAATGATATATGTTTTTTATTCTTTGACAGTTCGAATGTTTACAAATGAAGAGGACATAGCTTTGCAGGAAGAATCGTCTCCCTATCCTCAGCCACACAAGAATGATGTCATTTCCTGTCTGGGGTTTGGTGGAAAGTGGATTACCTCACAACCTGACCTTCAGGTCATTACATTTTTTTTTTTTTTACATTATATGTATATTTCTAAATTATTTCTCAAGTCAATGGTACAAGCTTGCTTCATGATATTATAACATACTTTGTTAATGTGAAATGCAGAAAACCCAACTACAATTTTAATTAATCAAATTGTTTGTTATCACTATCGGCAGTTATTGCCAAGGGACTTCATTCAATACCATATACAAGTCAGTCACCATGTTTTTTTAATACTTTGTAACACAAGCTAGTAACATTACAGCCCATCTTTTAGTTTCAAAATAGAGTGATGATTTTATTTTCCATTTTTCATGTGATGTGATAGGCAAACAGTATCAATGATAAGAAAATTAATGAGGCTGATCTATTACAAATGGTATAATAATAATAATATATTCCCAACACTCCAGCTTTAACCATAATGACATACTTTGTGGTTGTGATTGTCATGCTACAAAAATGGAACTGAGCTTTGTTGCATTTAACCATAAGTGACATGTGCTTTTCCTTATACCGGCGAGGGCGGGGAGAATGGAACGTAGCCCAGTGGTAAATCACTCACTTGATGTACGGTCAGTCTAGGATCGATCCCCATTGGTGGGCCCTTTGAGCAATTTTTGGTTCCAGCCAGGGCACTGCAAATGGTTTATCAAAGGTCATGGTATGGTATGCTATCCTGTCTGTGGAATGGTTCATATAAAAGATCCTTTGCCATGTATGAAAAATGTAGCGGGTTTCCTCTCTAAGACTATGTCAGAATTACCAAACATTTGACATCCAATAACCCATGATTAGTAAATCAATGTGCTCTAGTACACAAAACAAACTTTTTCTTTACATTATGTGCCCTCAGGGAGTGAATGTTTAGCAATTCACTTTATAAAGAAAAACATTTTGTATTTTTAAAGACATTGTTGAGGTTTGTATTATTTGAAGTGATTTAATTTACTAAATTTTCAAATTTACATACATATTTAGCTTGACCCACCAGACACGCAACAGTTGTTTTTGAGAGGAGCAAGTGTCAACTTCCTGTTTCACCAAGCGTGGGTGCTGACATCTGCTCAACAAGGTCGATATCAGCGTATCCTTGACCTACTGCAATCATCATTTCGTCATTTTGTTATGGTGCCATATTTAAATTAAAATACTAGAATTTTTTCTCTCCTTTGAATTCCATCTCATTTCTTCCCGATCTGGCAACTCCTCCTATGTTTCAACTTATTTCGCTGTCCAACTCCACATCCCAGTCCTTGTCTCTCCAACCGCGACAGGTGCTTATCTCTTGTGGCTATCTGTGCCACACACCTGCCATTCCCCATCAGCTTTTAGCTGTGGGATTAGCCTGACCACTTCAGGTAGTGTTCAGTAGTGACTTCTGGCATTGTTAAGAGGCACTTGTAAACCTACTATACACCCCTACTACCGGCGGTCGTTAGTTAGTGCCGTGGGTCAGACCAGCTTTATTAGTGGCAGAGGACAAGGATGCCAGGTGGGTGCAGGGAAATACACAGAGACTGCACCCGTGGAGGAAGTTGAAACAGGTAGGCGATGGTGTGGACAGCTCAGAAAACAGAGTCGGAGGAAACTGACAGAAAGGGTCGAAACAGATTGAAATCGTGGGAGAAATTCAAAAGTTTTTTTATATTAAGATAATGAGAATGATAGGCAGAGGGTGATAGATGAGAAAGATGAATGAATGTGTGAGCCAGGTTTTGGCGGGATTTGAACCACTGTCATCAGCTTGTCCAGCAACTGATCCACTAGACCACAGATCTCACTGAACAACTGCAATCTTTATTTATTTTTATTTTTTTGGTTATGGTGTCATAATTAAATTACTATATTAGAATTTTGTAAGAAAAAATCATGAGATATAAATGAACAACAAATTTTTATGATTTTGAAAATGTTATTGGTTTTGTCATTCAGACTGGTTACAAGGGATCATAATAAGTATATTTCGTTAGTGGATGTTCACAAATATCAACGCATTCATGAACTTACAAACCACACTAATTTTTAGTACCCCCACCCACCCTCCTAAAAGCATCCATCAGTAATGATGATGTTGTAAGGAATAGTTTATCAGCATGTTCGCTTGCATTAAAAGTATATATGGCAGTAAATTCATCCATCCACCCTAAAAGCCTGTGGGAATCGGGAGAGCACAATGCCTCTCCCATTTGAGGATGAAAATGTAGGCTACATTTGTTTTCACCTACTTTATATATATAAAGATACTGGCTTTACTCCACCCACGTTGGTGGGCCCATTGGGCTGTTTCTCGTTCCAGCCAGTGCTCCACAACTGGTGTAACAAAGGCCGTGGTATGTACTATCCTGTCTGTGGGATGATGCATATAAAATATCCCTTGCTGCTAATCGAAAAGAGTAGCCCATGAAGTGGCGACACCAGGTTTCCTCTCTCAAGATCTGTGTGGTCCTTAACCATATATCAGTCTGATTAAAATTAGCTCTACTGGTCTACCAGTAGTAATTAACCAGTGGCGCTAACTTTTAATCGGATTGACCATAATAATGTCTGACGCCATATAACCTTAAAATAAAATGTGTTGAGTGTGTCGTTAAATAAAACATTTCCTTCCTTCCTTCCTTATGTTATGGATCATAAGATCGACCTCCCACAGTCAACCCATTGTGTTTACCATTCTAACCAGACCTCCTTGGACCATGAATGGCCAGAGCCATGTCCAGCTTAAAACAATGGAGTGACAATATAATAGAACCGGGACATGTATACTATTAGTATTAATGTTTTCTCGCATTCTAACCAGACCTTGGACCATGAATGGCCAGAGCCGTGTCCAGCTTAAAATAAAATAAAACATTTCCTTCCTTCCCTCCACCCCTCACTAGAGATTGTGTCCCCTACTACAGGCGTTCTATCCCTAGTGTGTGGTTTGTAGGCTTGTTAAAATGTTGATCATTGTGGAAAAAAAAAAATGGTTTTGGGGTGATACAATTTGTTGTAGAAGTAAGATGCTGTACTGTTCCAGGCCCCTTGTTATGGATGGATGAAGTATAACGTGTATGTATGTATTGGGAAAATGTCCTTAACCTCTTTCAGATATTTTGCAAGATTCTATGGATAAATTAGACAAAGGTTTAATTAGGTAAGATTGGTGTGGGTAGAAATGAACTAATTTAGTGTCATAAATGAACACACACACAAACTGAACTTAGTAAACAAATACTTTTTAGAAAATTGTAAATCAGCTATTTTTTTTCTTTCAGAATAATAAAATGACCATTTATACATTAGTGGTTAATGTTGAATGTTATATATTGTTTAAAATTGTTTATATTAATATATGAAATAATGTGAAAATTCCCACATTCGGCTGCTGACGTAAAAATCCCAACACAGAATGGAGATTCCCCTTATTCCGTGTATTAATTTTTTGAAGAAAGATTTTGATTGTTATTTCAATAATTTCATAGTACATATTACATTTATGAAATTATTAATCACATGGAATTATAAAAATTTAACATGATAATTTTTTACGTTCATGCAAGTATGAAAGACAGAACCGCATTACACACTTATGTATGAATGGCTTTGCATTAACGGCTTTGAGTGTGTCAAGCAATACTGTGCTGCATACTTGCATGAATGCAAGGCTTCTAGATTATGGTAGCCCTACTCCCATGGCTAGTGATATTCGATGTTGGGCTAGTAAATAACTACTATTGCCATGCCCGATGGCTAGTGAAAAAAAAGTTGTCAAATGCTACATTTAAGTCTATTTTGTAAATATGAATATCCTGCCCCCACCCTCACCCCCAATCTTAGTGTTTTTAAGTTATATATCTCTCTTTAGGTGACATATCTGATTATTACTATTAGTAAAATTGTATTAACTTAAAGTAGGGCTAGTGAATTTTTAATCGTGGCTAGTACATGTTTTTAATCACTGATCCCATGGCTAGTGGATTTTATTAAAAATTCTAGAAGCCTTGATGAATGTCAAAATGTATCACGTTCACTTTATATTTAACTATTTTGGTTGAATTTGTTGTTTTTGTTATTAGTCCCCTACCAGACCAACCGAATGGGACTATAGGTTTCATCTCCGTCCGTTTGTCCGTCCATCTGTCCCACATAGTTTTCCGGATTTTTTGTTCACAATGCTTTGAGATATTCAGTTGAAATGTTATGTATAGCTTTATTGTGTACTATTACGGATCATATATGACTTTTATGGTGATTTACCCATATTTGATGCAGTTATGGCCCTTGAACTTAGGAGATATGAAAATTTGTTTTCCGGACTTTCTTTTGCAATACTGAGATGAAATTTGTTGTATAGCTTTATTATGTACTGTTACAGATCGAGTTTAACTTTCATGGTGATAAACCCATTTATGACAGAGTTATAGCCCTTGCATTTAGGAGAAACATAATTTTGGTAGTAGAAATGTTTTGCTTTAGTAGTACTCTCAGAATGTTTGTTTTAAATGAAATTCATAACGTCTGAGAGCACAACTATATCTAATACTGGTACTTGTTTATTACTACCAGTCATAGTATGTTAATGACATATTTTTATACATCACCCATTTCTTCCGGATCTCATATAATTATGATTTTAAAAATACAGTGAAACCCCTCTAAACTGGAAACCTAAGGATCAAGTAAAAAGTCTGGTTTTAAGGAGTATCTGGTTTAGAGAGGTTCTGTTCTATACTGATATTTAAAAAGCGACTATAAAAAATTTCTGGTTTTGAGGAAATTCTAGTTTACAGAGGGTGCGGTTTTGAGAGGTTTCACAGTATGTAAATTTACTATAATGAATTGACAGTAAACAGTTATCTTGAACCTACGTAAAGGGATTAAAATATATTAATTACTAAATGACTGAGTAATGAAATACTATCTTTTACAGACCTTACTGTTTAACCATCACTCTCACTCCCTTGAGACTAGTTCATTGAGATTAATTCTTATCTCCCCTTAGCATGTGAATTTATATGATATCAATATGGTAATATTTTAAATTACTTCCCATAATCTAAGTTAGAGGAGCAGTTAATCTTTGTTGAGACTGTTTTTATGTCAGTCAATCATCTTTTAAATTGTCATAGCTCTAAGAGTGAATTAAAACTGGCCTCTTAAAGGTACTGGATACTGCTATAACTTTGTATTACTATTTAAAACTTAAAGTCTTAACCAAATTGTTAACAACTACGATAAATTACTCTCCTACCTTTTATTACCTTTAGATTTCCCTAACATTTTGTCCAGATTGAAATCATGTAAAAACCATTGCAATGACACAGAATTTACAATCTAGATGGTGGGGCGGGATGTAACCTAGTGGTAACGTGCTCGCCTGATGCGTGTTTGGTCTATGGTCGATCCCCGTGAGTGGCCCATTGGGCTGTTTCTCATTCCAGCCAGTGCACCACAACTGGTATATCAAAGGCCATGGTATATGCTGTCCTGTCTATGGGATGCTGCATATAAAAGGTCCGTTGTTACTAATGGGAAAATGAAGCAGATTTTTTCTCTAAGACTATATGTCAGAATTACCAAATGTTTGACATTCAGTAGCCGATGATTAATCAATCAAGTGTGCTCTAGTGGTGTTGTTAAACAAAAAAAACTTTAACTTTTGCTGTTTAAAACTTAGTTTCTTGCTTGAAATGATTTCTGCTTCAAATGTAGTCCAATGACATTTATTTCTGAGTGTAATCACAGACATATAATATGTACATGTATTATTAACGTAGTCTGGTACATCACGATGCAAACTTTTCAGTCAAATTTTATCTGGAAAGAAGTAACTGTTTATGTTCAGGTTCAGGTGAAGTATTATGAAATATTCACACATACTAATGATTTAATAGGATGTACATGTAGTTCTACTTTTAAGAACACTAGGACAATCAAAAACACGCCAGATGTATAATTGTTTTTATTAAAGTTCATGACACCACTAGAGCACATTGATTTATTAATCATCGGCTATTGTTTCAACCAGTGTGTTTAGAAGCCATATGTAGCGTACCTTTAGCATAGTCTGTTGCTGATTAGTGAGTAACGGGATAATATTCTTGTCATAAAAGGAAAGAAGGAAATGTTTAACGACGCACACAACACATTTTATTTATGGTTATATGGTTATGGACCATACAGATATTGAGAGAGGAAACCCGCTGTCGCCATTTCATGGCTACTCTTTTCAATAAGCAGCAAGGGATCTTTTATATGCACCATCCCACAGACAAGGTTGTACATACCACGGCCTTTGATATACCAGTCGTGGTGCACTGGCTGGAACGAGAAATAGCCCATTGGGCCCACCGAGGGGGATCGATCCCACACCGACCACACATCGAGTGAGTGCTGTACCACTGGGCTACGTTCTGCCCCTATCATAAAAGAGTCGGATAATTTTGCAGAATAATACGATCAATTCATATCATAAGTAGCTGCTTTGTACAGGTGGCCTGTTAAGCAGATTTGAATATATATTATTTTGTTATTTTCAGGTGCAAAATAGCAAAGACAGTGACATTCGATGAAGTTTTAGAAACCATGCAAAGTTTAGAAGATGTTCGGCTTGGAAAAGTGGTTCTCAAAATGTAGAATGGAAATCGGGACCAGACATTTGAAAATATCATAAAGGATTAAATGGGTTTTTTTTTTTTTTTTAATGTGTTGTTGTGTGGGTACATGAATATGATTTATTAAATTCTTCAATATGAGTGTAAATAAATAGTTTTTTTGCATCAGTTTAATGAAGAACATAGTGTAAAATGTGTTAAAAATACATTTTGTGGTCCACATAAGCATAAAAGACTGGAACCAAACCTCAAATTCGGGAAAAAATTATACAAATATTTGAGCAAAATATGCTAACCTGATACCTTTTTACCATGTATTTCCATCATTCTACCCTCAAAATTAGTTGTAATCCATGTAAAACTACATAATGACTTGTTTGCAACCCTATATACAGGGGTGCATAGATGGCAAATATTTAACTAGCCAGCTGCACCAGAACCAACTAAATATTATTAGCCCACTAGAATTTTTACTAGTCCGCCAATCTATAGAACAATATATTATTAACAATATTATAATATACACTGTGTTCACTTCAAATGTAATATATAGATATATTGACAAAACATTATTAATAAGACTTGGTAAGTGATCAACATCACGTATCAAAAAAAAGAAGAAAAAAAAGAAGAGATAGACCGTCGGGCTGGTAGTTGCACTTTTTAAATCGTCCGTAGGACGTTTTACTCGCATTTGGCGAGTGGGCGAGTACTTTCTGCAGCCCTGTATATAGCTGTTTGGTAGTAATGCTAATATGAATAAATGTTATGCAGATTCGGGCAATTTCGTTTAATTCGTGCAAAAGGCAGCCTGCCCCCCCATACGGCTATGGTGGTCAATAAGTTGGTATGGGCCGTCTACCTTCTCCACCCCCGCTCCCCACCCAACCCCCTTCCTATGGTCCTGTATTAATTAACCTATAGTAGGATATAGCCAAGTTAATAATGAAATTTAGAATCTAAGAGTAGCGTATTTTCAAATGAAGCAAATTATTGAAACTGTATACACGTCTGATCGGATCTGAAGCTGCATATTCCAACTAATGAATTTATTATTAAAGTTGTTATTACACCGGCCCTTAAGGCTACACATGATTTCCCTGCTGCATTGGAATTTGATCATAGTGTGTGTGTGTGTGTGTGTGTGTGTGTTTTCCCCTATTAAAGATAGAAAAAGAAAAAAAACCTTCATTACATAAAAATAGATTTTATAAATCCGTTTATTTTTATTTTTTGTGCCATCAAAAATCATAATATCTAGCATTCAGTTTTTATCTACACGGTGACCGACCGTTTTAGCCATTAAAACAAAAATCAAATACCTGCATTTTCGTCACTATTGCGACCATGCATTCCTTGCGGTCATATTCATAAATCCATAATGCTATATTTTTACTGTGTGTGTGTGTGTGTGTGTGTCTGTGTGTGTGTGTGTGTCTGTGTGTGTGTGTATGTGTGTGTGCGCGTGCGTGCGTGCGTGTGTATGTGTGTGCAGGCCTCGAAAAATTGCGAGAATGATATAGTTTGTGTAATGCTTACCCAGGTTTAGTTTGGTAACTATGCAGAAACGAAATGAGTACCTGAATTTGTCTTGCCCCAATTGTTTGTTATCGGATGTTTTGTTTTTTGATTATTATTTACTTTTATTTTGATCAGGTTCTAAAAAGATTTAAAATGTTGCAATTCGGATTGATAATACATATGTTGTACAGTGTAATTACACTAAGAAATGAAATAAAGTCAGTCTTTTAACTGATCCATTTCGTTGAAAACGCCAAACCATACCGAGAGGCATAACTAACACAATGCCTATTTCAATGATTTTTTATTTATTTTTTGAAATGTCTTATATAGATTAGGCATGCGGACAAATGGCATATTGGTAACAACTGAAACTGAAAGAGAAACTGGAAAAAAGAAAAGCAAATGCGTTTCTAGCACACACACACACACACACACACACACACACACACACACACACACACACACACACACACACAGAGCATTGCATATGTAAATAGTTTTGCATGTGTGTTACCTGCACACGGACCCCTATAAAATCAACCGTTTTTTCTCTGTCTTTCTTCAATATGCCACAATAAGTAATGCTGATAAAATAAAATGCGGGTTTATTGTGAAAAAAGCAAGTTGTGTTTTTTTTTGCTATTGTGCGTGCGTGCGTGTGTGTGTGTGTGTGTGTGTGTGTGTGTGCGTGTGTCGAACGCGTTGTATTAAAAAAAGCAATTCCCGATTTGAACATTATCTTGTTACCAACATGTCATTTGTCAGTGTATAACATTTCTATAAGAAAATGTTACTTCTGCCTCTCAGTAGACTTAATACAATTACAGAGGTGTTATATGTCATTGCTCAACAATAGTATGTATATATTGCTAGAAAAAACCATAAAATACAAGCTCGTAAGAACGATACCTGGAATGGGAGGGGGGCACTAGTCATATTTTTACTTTTATTTATATAGAGTAGGGGGACCTGTGTCCCCTGCCATCCATCCCCCCCCCCCCCCCCCCCACCCTGGTTTCTACAGGCCTGAAATAATAGTTAAAATAATCATGTGCTAAAAACAACAATATAAATCGCTGTCAATTAATGGGTTTATTGTTTTTCTCTCCACTGTACAAAAAAAAATCATACTTAAATGTCAGTTTGTTTGTGATGGGGTGGTGTTAAATATTCATTCATTAAACGTCAGTTTACACGTTAGCCACGCATCAAACTGGCAGCTTAATGGTTTCAAAAATGGGATGATTGATTGCCAATTAATAGTCGATGTGTTTTTTCGTGCTATTCAATCATTAATTCAAAAATGGATTTGACACAGCACGTTCGTTTCAATACGTCAAAGTTGCATGCTATCGATTAGAATTGGCCTCCACTCAACGATCGGGGCGAGGCGTAGCCCAGTGGTACAGCGCTCGCTTGATGCGCGGTCGGTTTGGGATCGATCCCCGTCAGTGGGTTTATTGCGCTATTTCTCGCTCCAACCAGTGCACCACGACTGGTACATCAAAGGCCGTGATATGTGCTATCCTGTCTATGGGATGGTGCATATAGAAGAACTATTTGTCTATGGTTTATAGCTTTCAGCCGATTTCCGATATGGTTTGGTCGAACAACTGCACGTTTTCCAGTAACATTCCACGGGCGTTCACGTCCTGGTTGGAGTTTTTAGGTGTATGATTATTTCTAGTCGATGGAACACTCGTGTTCCATCGACTGGTACAAAGCATACACCTAGAAACTCCAACTACGACCCTAACGTCTGTAGTGTAGATCTTCAGTGGTGGAGCGATCACATACAGCCATATAAGCGGCGTAGTGATTCTCTCTAAACCCTGGCCTCAGATTACAGTTATCTTCCCATTTGGTTGTCCAATCCGGAAGTTTCACCGCGCAAGTAGTCTGCTGTTTGACTGTGATTATTTCATGGCAGACAGCTATGAAGTGGCAACTGTTTGACTGAAGTGACAGGGGATAGCATGTAGTTTGTAAACATGTGTAACTTGCTGACATTGAAGACTTGTTTGTGGTAATTCCGGCCCATGCAAAAGTAGTGCTTTTTGTGTAAAATGGGTGTACTCCGGCCTGGTTTAGAGGGTGTGTCTGTTTAAACCAATATGCTGGGAGAAAGAGCTGGACAACAGGGGTTGTCCTTTTCAGGGTATGTGTCCCCCATGCAGGCAAAGGTACATACAAAACTTCACGGGCCTGCTGATATTAATAAAAATGTTATAGCCACTAAGGCTATATAGAAACATATAGCGAAATTAATTGTGGTCTGAGGCCCCCTGAGTGAGTGTTCCGCAAGGCTCATTGGGTAGGTGTAAACCACTTGCACCGACCAGTGATCCATAACTGGTTAACAAAGGTCATGGTTTGTGCTATCCTGCCTGTGGCAAGCGCAAATAAAAGATCCTTTGCTGCTAATCGGACAGAGTAGCCCATGTAGTGGCGACAGCGGGTTTCTTCTCAAAATCTGTGTGGACCTTCACCATATATCTGACGCCATATAACCGTAAATAAAATGTATTGAGTGCATCGTTAAATAAAACATTTCTTTCTTTCTTTGATTCTCTCTATCTTCGTACTTTTTGGTCTCCCTGTTCGTGGAGGGTCGGGACGTAGCCCAGTGGTAAGACGCGCGGTCGGCGTGGGATCGATCCCCGTCGGTGGGCCCATTGGGATATTTTTCGTTCCAGCCAGTGCACCACAACTGGTATATCAAAGGCTGTGGTATGTACTACCCTGTCTGCGGGATGGTGCATATAAAATATCCATTGCTGCTAATCAAAAAGAGTAGCCCATGAAGTGGCGACAGCGGGTTTCCTCTCTCAATATCTGTGTGGTCCTTAACCATATGTTTGACGCCATATAACCGTAAATAAAATGTGTTGAGTTAAATAAAACATTTCTTTCTTTTTGGTCTCCCTGTTTGCTTGACAGCGTCGCCAAAGTCGTCCAATGACCGCTGACTCGCAAGTTCTGAGCAACATTTCAAGTACGAGCTTTCCTCTGTGCTTAGTAGTCAGCTGTGTCGTACCGTCATCGAATATGGAATGTGCAACGCAGAGGCGGATCTATGGGGGGGGGGGGGGGGGCCTAAATTTTGCGATAGTTATAATTTTATTATATAATAATTTTAATTTTTTACGACCCCCCTCCAAACCTCCCCCAAAGTTCCCTTGGCATTTCACCTCATGTCACTGCCCCCCCCCCCCCCAAAAAAAAGGAGGAGTTTCTGGATCCGCCACTGTAACGTATACGCACATAATAATGTACGCACTTACAAAATAAGGAATGCACGTGCAAAAAGTGTGAATATATATATTATATATATTTAGTACAAACAATCAATGAATAGGCCTAGGCAGCAGCCCTCGTGCTTTGGTTTAAGTTTGTATGCAAATGGAAGCATGGTTTCACCATAACAACTAGTCATTGGTGTCGGTTATTATGAATTCATTTTATGGTTAGCCTAATCTCATTTCGTCAATATGGAACAGTGTGTAATATTTTGTTTTAATTTATGTACTTTAAGAATATGTACTTACAGAAAATAATTCTGAAAGCATTGGTTTACCCTAGAATTGTAGAATATTTAAAGGTATGTGAACAATAATGTGTGTGGGGGGTGGGGGTGGGGTGGGGGGAGGGTAAACATGTTTAGTTCCATATGTTTGATCTATCACGGTGGTATAATAATCAAGATGTGGATAATAAGATCAACCCATTGTTTTTACCATTCTAATCAGACCTCCTTGGACCATGAATGGCCAGAGCCGTATCCAGCTTAAAACAATGGGGTGACAATATAATAATAGTATTAACGTTTTCTCTAGATAGACAAAAAGGGCATTTTTAAATTGTTACTGTTACTTTATTAACGTGCACCGACCAGTGATCCATAAGTGGTTCAACAAAGGCCATGGTTTGTGCTATCCTGCCTGTGGGAAGCGCAAATAAAAGATCCCTTGCTGCTAATCGGAAAGAGTAGCCCATGTAGTGGCGACAGTGGATTTCCTCTCAAAATCTGTGTGGTCAATAACCATATGTCTGACGCCATATAACCGTAAATAAAAATGTGTTGAGTGCGTCGTTAAATAAAACATTTTTTATTAATTTTTTATTAACGTGCCTATATCCAAAATAGGTTCAGGCACTCTCTCTTTAAAACTAAAAAGGGCACATTTCCATAATGGCTGTGTGTGCAATACCACCAGCTTCCACTCGCTAAGTAAGGCTGTACTATTAGAAAGGCAGCTCGAGCCATGGTCTATTTAGACGGACACTCGATCTATTAGAAAGACTGTTGTGTATACAGAGCCGTATTAACGCACAGGCCAAATAGGCCCAGGCCTAGGGCGGCAAAATCTTGAGGAAAAAATTAATAAATTAGAATCTACTAGCTCTTCGTGCCAGATCAATCCACCACCCTCCACCCCCCTATTTATGTCCATCTACGTACACCCACATGTTTTTACTTGGTAGCCTAGTAGAATATATTGTTTTATTATGGTTTTGGAGGCGTGGAAGTTTGAGGTGTGTGTGTGTGGGGGGGGGGGGGGGGGGCGAACATATTCCTGGCCTAAGGGCGCCAAATACTCAGATTTATACTCCTCTGTGCGTATATGATACTGCCCGTTGGAAATGCATCCGAAGGACTACCAATACTGGGTAATGTGAGTAGCATATGTTTCCACTCTCACACTAGACTAAATGTCATAACTATCATATATTATTACACCCACATATATAGCCGTAGTTTAATGTGCTATAATGTGTCGATAAAAACAGGTATACGTTTTATCAATATCCATAAAATTGCGTTATAGAGTGTCGTTAAAAACAGGTATACGTTTTATTACTATCCACGAAATTGCACTTTGTACACATGGCAGGTGTTTTTATCGATAACTCGGTTCAGAATGGTCGACATTTGCTCAATAATTTTAGCTACTGAAAACTACATCCATGCTTAGTTTCCTTGACAACTCTGCGAGCAAAGAATGGACACTGACATGTATACACTCACTGCCCACAGCATATTGGAAGAACATTAATGGTAATTAATTAATGACCAACCAGCTCTAGTTACTGAGTATATTTACCATACAAAATAGTAGACGTGTCTTCATTTATCTTCTGGGGCGGGACGTAGCCTAGTGGTAATGTGTACGCCTGGTGCGCGTTTGGTTTGAGATCAATCCCCGTCAGTGGGCTCATTGGGCTATTTCTCGTTCCAGCCAGTGCTCCACGACTGGTGTAACAAAGGCTGTGGTATGTACTAGCCTGTCTATGGGATGGTGCATATAAAAGATCCCATGCTGCTAATCGAAAAGAGTAGCCCATGAAGTGGCTACAGCGGGTTTCCTCCCTCAATATCTGTGTTGTACTTAACCATATGTCTGACGCCATATAACTGTAAATAAAATGTGTTGAGTGCGTCGTTAAATTAACCATTTCCTTCCGGAATTTATCTCAGTCGGTTGAGTGCTCGCCTGAGGTGTTTGCGTAGCAGGATCGAACCACCTCCATAGATCCATTCAACTGGTGTGTTTCTTTTCTCGTTCCAACTAGTGCACCACAACTGGTCAAAGGCCGTTGTATTTGCTTTCCTGTCTGTGGGAAAGTGCACATGAAAGATCCCTTGCTGCATTAGAAAAAATATGTAGCGGGTTTCCTCTGATGACTACGAATTATAATTACCAAATGTTTGAAATCCAATAGCCGATGTTCTCTAGTGGTGTCGTTAAACAAAACAAACAAACTTTTAGTCCTTGGATCGAGCTGCTAGTGTTCCCTTGCGCTTGCCGGTATGAGTGTGCACATGGAGTCTCCTCTTTTTCCTCCCCAACTTTCCTCCTGTCCTTTGTGAAGGAACTGGCTCACGTCAGAACCGGCGCCCATGACAGGCGTGCGCTACAACAGTTTTCACGTTAAATTTAGTCGTTGTCCATGTCTACGTTTGTAGCATGAACATTTATCTTGTAAATGCGGGAATTTTCTCGGTGGTAGAGCGCTTATCAGAAATATGATAGGTTGCGGGATCGATCACCCTCGGAGAACATGGGGGTTTTCACTGTAGTAGCCAGTGCTCCGTGGTATATACACACTTAAGTTAGAGAAATGAAACACACACATCGAAGACCACCTGATGTTAAGGCAATGTTGTGGCAATTGTTTTCTGAGATGTTAAAAGTGTTCTAATGGTTGACAACCTGCCTCCAAAAACTACTATCACTATTATAATAATTTGATGACAAAATTGAGAAAAGTAATTAAGTAAAAAATACGAAAGATGTTTGATAGCGTGTGTTTTGCTGCTCCATCCCAATACTCCAGAGCTATTCAAGCTACCATCCGTTAAAGGCTTCAATAGATCGAACGCGGCGTGTGCGTGCGGTACGGGAAGAAAATGAATCGGAATACATTATTTTCAATAAGAGCGTCTAAACTGGATGCGTGCGATACTTACGTCTCAAAACGCACGCGGCATGCCGCATTGAAATAAACTTATATGGTATAAGCCGCAGACACATCACATGCAACAGTCGAGACGCATGCATGCGTCGCATCCAGTGTATATATCGTATAAGGTACTTGCGTCGCAGGATCGAACCACCTCGGTGGATCCATTCAACTGACTGGGCTTTTTCTCGTTCCAGCCAGTGCACCACAACTGATCAAAGGCCGTGGTGTGTGCTTTCCTGTCTGTGGGAAAGTGCATATAAAAGATCCCTTAGTGCATTAGAAAAAAATGTAGCAGAATGACCAAATGTTTGACATCCAATAGCCGATGATTGATTAATCAATGTGCTATAGTGGTGTCACTAAACAAAAAAAACATCCAGTGTATACAAGAGCCTTAAAAAATGTGGCTTCCAGCAGCTTTATCACGCACACTATCACAGCCCAGACCCCTTAGTGATTATTATCTGTTCCAGAATTTGAACGCCCTCTTTGATAGTACCTGGTTTGATGTTAACGTTGATGAAAGTTTGAAGGTTGCAACTTAATGGTGGTTAATGGGTCAGCCAGAAGAGTTCTAGCTTGCTGACATCGGTAGCTTGGCATCAGTAGCCAAAATGTAGTGAGATCAAGGGTGATTATATTCAAACATAATGTAGAAACGTTTGGTCTATCATCGCTTTTAATACTTAGTTCTTCGAACGTTTTGGCCCGTTCTTCGTAGTTTAGTCGATAGAGCGCTCGTCTGAGGTGATTGTGTGAAAGATCGAATCCCTTCGGTGAACTTATTGTTTGCCTGGATTTTTTTTTTCTGTCACAAGTAATATATTAAAGGCCGTAGTATGTGCTGTGATGTCTGTGAGAAGGTGTATATAAAAGAACCCTTGCTGCTAATGAAAAAAAAAGTTCATTAGAATTAGCAAGTGTGACACCCAATAGCCAATGATTGGTTAATCATTGTGCTCTTGTGGTGTCGTTAAACAAAATAATAACTTAAACGTAGCTTTAGGTCTGGGTTTTTTTTCTAAGTTGTGATGGTTCGTTGAATTCATCCTTCTCAAAGGATAGACTCATTGGAGTTTTTCATTTCAGTCAGTAAGGGCGGGACGTAACTCAATGGTACAGCGCTCGCTTGATGCGCGGTCGGTCTGGGATCAATTCCCGTCGGTGGGCCCATTGGGCTATTTCTCGTTCAAGCCAGTGCACCAGACTGGTATATCAAAGGCAATGGTATGTGCTACCATGTCTGTGGGATGGTGAATACAAAGATCCCTTGCTGCTAATCGAAAAGAGTAGCCCATAAAGCGGCGACAGCGAGTTTCCTCTCAGTATCTGTGTGGTCCTTAACCATATGTCCGACGCCATATAACCGTAAATCAAATGTGTTGAGTGCGTCGTTAAATAAAACATTTCCTTCCTTCCTTCAATCAGTACTCCTCAGCTGGTATATCAAAAGCGTGTTTGTGACAAAGTACATCATACCCGTGTCACTATTTGGTAGGAGTAGCGGGTTTCTTCTCTTATTTCCTAGATCAAATATCGCAATCTATTCTCTGACTGGCTTTTTTCCCCGTGACAAACTGTCAGACATATAATAGCCTAATCGTCGACTGAACAATGTATGTTGTTAAACATCAGTTTTCTGTTAAAGTTAAATTGTTTATGAAACAAGAAGAAAAGAAAAAAATGTTGGGTAATGAACCAATGCTCCCCAACCAGGCCATCATTTGTGTTTCCTGGGGATAATAAACAAATGGGTTGGGACTTTAATTTCCTTTCCCCATCCTGAAGTTCTCACGTCGTTAACTAATGCTACATTTCTAAAACCGCCATGCTTTTAGTGTTGGTGGTAAACGTGTCAATACATTACATGCTCATCGTTGCTGATTCCCTCTGGGTCATGAATAGTGTGTTTGTTCATTGTTGTGACAAGAACTCGTCTGTATTATTTTGCCATTATCGTCCATTTGTAATTTTGTTTAAAATGCGGTCATACCAGATAATCATACATAGTAAACGAAACGTTAAAATGTTTGTAGGGGTCTGTTATAATACAGAACTGTTGGCCTACTGAATTACCTAACGGAATATGAACTGAAAATATATAAATTTGATTTTGTCTCCAAAAATATACTGATGGAAAGAAATGAGGTATCACACCAATAATAATAGGAACGACAGACTGCAGCCAGAATCCTCATCCATAATGTCCTGAAAATGTTTTGTTTAACGACACCACTAGAACACATTGATTAATTAATCATCGGTTATAGGATGGCAAACATTTGGTAATTCTGACATTTAGTCATCAGAGGAAACCCGCTGCTTTTTGCTCAATAGAGCAAGGGATCTTTTATATGCACTTTTCCACAGACAGGAAAGTACATACCACGGCCTTTGTCTAGTTGTGGTACACTGGTTGGAACAAGAAAAAAACTTAATCAGCTGAATGGATCCACCGATGCGGTTTAATCCTACCGGCCTCGGTGGCATCGTGGTTACATCATTGGACATAAGGCTGGTAGGTACAGGGTTAGCAGCCCGGTACCGGCTCCCACCCAGAGCGAGTTTTAATGACTCAGTGGGTAGGTGCAAGACCACTACACCCGCTTCTCTCTCACTAACCACTAACAACTAACCTACTGTCCCGGACAGACAGCCCAGATAGCTGAGGTGTGTGCTTGACAGCGTGCTTGAAGCTCCATTGGATATAAGCACGAAAATAAGATGAAATGAAATGGAAAAAGCTTCAATCCTGCGACGCAAGCATCTCAAGCGAGCACTCAACCGACTGAGCTAAATCCAGCCCCGTAAGTCAACCGTGTTATTCACATTAAACGTCATAATCATGACATTCAATCCCATATTACATCTTTGTACTTTATACAGACAATGGGCTATTTCTCGTTTCAGCCAGTGCTCCACAACTGGTGTAACAAAGGCCGTGGTATGTACTATCCTGTCCGTGAGATGGTGCATATAAAAGATCCCTTGCTGCTAATAAAAAAGAGTAGTCCATGAACTGGCGACAGTGGGTTTTCTCACTCAATATCTGTGTGGTACTTAACCATATGTCCGACGCCATATAACCGTAAATAAAATGTGTTGTGTGCGTCGTTAAATAAAACATTTCCTTCCTTTATACAGACATTATGACACAAAGAGAGCCTGGAGTTAAATGATCTCGTATTATCTACAGTACAGTACAGTACAGTACAATTTCCCTTGTTTTTCTTCTTCTTCTTCTTCTTCTTCTTCTTCTTCTTCTTTTTGTATATTTTTTTTTATTCACTTGTTATGTTACCGCTGGTATATTAAATTGGATTTTGACAACGTAACGAATAAAAGGCGGGATAACAATTAGTTCAAGCACAGAGACATTTTCCTTTTTATCTAACACTGTTTGACGTAAGCTATTTAAAACGTTTCCGTTTGGGAGAAAACCGTCAGATTGCCTTTAGGATTAATATAGATTCTGTTTGCAGTAGATCGATACGCGTGTTGGCGGTACAGGAACAATGGCTGGTTTCTCAAGTAAATATAGATGTTTTTTAAAATTATAATCCATTGTTAGACAATAACAAACCTTGTATAGAACTGTCTTTAAATAAAAGAAAACTTTGTATAGAACTATGTCTTTAAATTAAAAAGAAAATCACGTTACGGCAACGCCACACATGTCTTGGAGAGGTAGGCCAGCCAGCTGGAATGTGTCCCCAGGACAGCGTGCTTGAACCTTAATTAGATATAGGCATGTCAAATACTTAAAAGCAAGTAAGTAAGACACCATACGACATGAGTGCCTCGTACGATAATCCGTACGATATTTCTCGCTCCAGCCAGTGCACCACTACTGGTATATCAAAGGCCGTGGTATGTGTTATCCTGTCTGTGGGATGGTGCATATAAAAGATCTTTTGCTGCTAATCGAAAAGAGTAGCCCATGGAGTGGCGACAGCGGGTTTCCACTCTCAATATCTGTGTTGTCTTTATAGTCTGGGCGAGATAGCCCCAAAACAGGGCTAACCTTCCAAAAAATATACCAAAGCTGTGTTTGGTACCATTCGAAGCAGAATTTTATGCAGTTTAACATACTCGGAGCCTCACTCTGAGTCTGTTGGGGAAATTATTTTATGTTACTTTATGTAGAGGGGGTATCGCGGTAAAATACGGGGAAATTTATGAATGCCCAAATTAGGTAATTTTGAAGATATACTTTCTTTTAAAGTACCTATTAGTTTATAAGTGGTTATAATAAAAAAGCCATCATCATGTCAGAGTCTGGTCTCAGCGTTGCTTTCGAAACGGTATTTGGAAAGGTTGTGGCAACACACATTCTCACTGGGGAAGGAATTGCAGTCACTCTCAGAACATTTTTCATGTTGGAGTCTGTGTTAACTTCAAACTGTTGTCTTACTTTTCCCCAGCAACGATCACTATTGAATCAGGTGAAACTGAGTTTGATGCTGGTAGTGAAGAAGATTATTCGCACAATAACAGCGAGTCAGACATGAATGATGATGGTGCCAGCGATGATGAGAGCGATGACGTAGGAGACGATGATGATGACAGGAGTAAGAATCTCGTTAGTATGGGGAACAGTACCCTGAAGCCACTATCTTATGTGGAAGTTGAGAAGATAGACTTACTTTGTGGCGCCAAAGAAGACTATCAAGGTGGACTAGAAGAGATCACCAAGTCGTTAGAACTGAAAAACTTGGAAGAAAACCTTGGCAAACTGAAGGAAGAGTTGGGAAAATCGTCTCATACAGCCAAATTATGGATACAATGCCTTGGCATTTCAGCATCATCAAAGAATTCATTTGCGCAGAGAGGATCAGTAACTGGAGTCTGCATCTGCAAACAGTTGGCAAGATGATCAATCTATTTGCAGCAGCTGGACATGTGCACTATGCCAAGTCTACAAGGATGCACCTGCAGCAGATGCTTCAATTGAATACAGACTATCCATGGGTGTATGAAAGTTTCCATGAGCATGAATATCATACTGAGCGTCGGAGTAATAGATATTGGGCAGGGTTATGGACCGACCGTATCATAGAACAGGTCTTGGTGCGATCCTTGAAAAGTCGAGGGGTCTAACACGGGGGCGAGGAGTAACAGAGTCAGTACGCACTACCTTGATCAACAGCATGCACCGATGTGCTGCAATCCACAATGCGATGAGTGCACTCACAAAGATGGAACACAGAACGAGTGAACAGCACGTAAATCTAAGCACGAGTCGGAGATCACGAGATTGGTCGGATATGAAAAAGTTGGCTGTGTGGTTCGGAAACCACAATCCATTTGACCCTGACGTCCCAACCCTGAAAAGTCTCTCAACTGGTTTAACTGCTGGGGAGAATGACGGTATCAGTTGTGACGATGCCGAAGCAATTGGAGCTAAGATACAGCAGAAGCTAGATGGAGTGTGCTTTGAAGATGCCTCAATTAGTAGAAAAGACCAAGTACGCACGCTTGAATGGTTACAAAAAGGGAGTGAAAGTGGACAAAAAGGTGGTGCACATTGACCCACTTGTACTGTTCGTCAAGACCGAAAAGTCCAAATCAACAACTTCAACTATGAGTTCACACCAGAGCCCACTGCCCTTTTCAAAAATGGGTTCATGAGAAAAACACGAAAGTCGGAATTACGCAAGTTTTATTTAAGCAATCACTTCGCGTTAAAAAGCCAAATGCTGACTGTTGTGTTGTGGACGGTGGTGCAGCTCTCCACCAATCTCCATCGGCTATTCCTGTACGGGTAACTCGTATTGTGTGGCATCGCCTTTAGGACATTCTCTCAAAACAAAAAGATGGCATCTTGTAGTAGGCCTATTTTGTCATTGTGTTGATTGATTTGATCATATGTGCGATTTTAAAATGAGATTCTATTAATGGCAGGAGTTGTTAAGCACAAAGTTTCTTGTCGTCCATATTTCTTTTTTTGTACCTATTTTTGGGGGCGGAATTTAACTCAGTCGGTTGAGCGCTTGCCTGAGGCTTGCATCGCAGGATCGAACCTCCTCGGTAGATCCATTCAAGTGATTGTTTTTTTTCTCGTTCCAACCAGTGCAACACAACTGGTCAAAAGCCGTGGTATGTGCTTTCCTGTCTGTGAGAAAGTGCATGCATATAAACTATCCCTTGCTACAAATTGAAAAATGTAGCGGGTTTCCTCTGAGTCACTAGATCCTGCCTATTACGTCCACGATCCATCGATTGACAACCACGACGCAGTTTGCCCTGAGGTACGTGGGATGTACCAGGCTAATATTATGTTGCCACCGAAATAGTACAAGAAATAATTGCATAAGCAGTGAAAGTGTTTACTGCCGCTCTTTGCGAACCTCGATGACAATAGGGTTGAAAAAAGTACATGAATTAAATAAAATACTTAAGCTGGGATCAGTTATATGGCTTAACTATCCACGGTAGATCTTTAGATGCGTTAAAAACGTCATTCCATAATTCAGTTTGTTTTATGCAGTTAACTGCAATATGTGATACACTAGTTTTCACATTTTTGTTTATCTAATTATTTACTTTACTATTTTCGTTCAGAATTACACTGGTAGTCTTTGCAAATCTTAAAAGCAAATTGCGCCGTTGCTAAATGACACAAATGAAATGAATGAATAATTATTACGGCTATTTATGGACTATGTAGTGTAATAATGTTCAAGGATCAGGGGGAGCTGGGGTGGAGGGGAAAGGGGTGTTGCAACACTGCGCAAAATAACGTCAAAACAAGTTTAAAACAAAACATTATGTATAAACACTTATTGTGTTGCTTCAGTCACGGTATGCGTATTATATACCATTGTAAAACAAAATGTGGGTTTTTTTTTTTTTTTTGTAGAGCAGAGTATTTTCAAATGAAGCAAATTATTGAAACTTTATACACGTCTGATCGAATCTGAATCTGCATATTCCAACTAATGAATTCATTATTAAAGTTGTTATTACACCGGCCCTTAGGGCTATCCATGATCTCCCTGCTGCGTCGAAATTTTATGATAGTGTGTGTGTGTGTGTGTGTGTGTCTGTGTGTGTGTGTGTGTGTGTGTGTGTGTGTCTGTCTGTCTGTGTGTGCGTGTGTCTGTATGTATGTGTGCGTGTGTCTGTATGTATGTATGTCTGTCTGTGTGCGTACGTGCGTGCGTGCGTGCGTGTGTGTTTGAGTGTGTGAGTGTGTGTCTGTGGTCCAGAAGCTTGGCTGTCTCCCTTCTTCACCCATCCACCCCAACCCCCATTCCTGTATTAATAAACCTATAGTAGGATATAGCCAAAATAATAATGAAATTTGGAATCTAAGAGTAGAGTATTGTCAAATGAAGCAAATTATTGAAACTGTATACACGTCTGATCGAAACTGAAGTTGCATAGTCCACTAATGAATTAATTATTAAATATGTTATTACACCGGCCCTTAAGGCTATCCATGATCTCCCTGCTGCATTGGAATTTGATCATAGTGTGTGTGTGTGTGTGTGTGTGTGTGTGTGTGTGTGTGTGTGTTTCCCCTTTCAAAGACAAAGAAAGAAAGAAAGAAAAACTTTCATTACTTAAAAATAGATTTTACAAATCGTTAATGTTATATTTTTACTTTTTATGCCATCGAAAATCATATTATCTAGCATTCAGTTTTTATCTACACAGTGACTGGCAGTTTTAGCCATTAAAACAAAAATCAAATGCCTACATTTTCGTCACTATTGCGACCCTGCATTTCTTACGGTTATAGTCATACCAGATGACTATATGCTATTTGATGCAAGCACAACAAATTTGCAGTCTACTTTAAGTAAACGTTGATGGCCATTCAATTGACCATAACGATCGTTGATGAATTTTATTGCAGAATTAAGTAGCATATGCTCTTGTTATATGAATGTAACAGAAAAAATAATTTGTTTGATCACAAAAGTGGCCAAAATGCAGGTATTTGAAATTCAAAGTTTGCCTGAACAGGTAATTGCCTACGATAGGATTTTAATATCTTACGAAGGATGTATAATATACAAGTACAAAAAAAGCTAAAAAAATATATTTCTATTCTAAGTTGTTTCTGATCAACCATATTATTGGTCTGGACACATCTGCTAAACTTCGTTCTTTGAACTTTAAAAAACAACTTGTCCTTATCTGGTAGAGTCTAGTCTCAAGACTCTAATAGAGTTTGAGACGTCAACGTCATGGCAACGCCATAAAAAATTGTATGCGTATGACGTCATTACAGATTGAGTCTGTACTCTAAAAGTTTTATAAGCACGGGCCCTGTTCCCTGTTTTGTTTGAATATCTTACCAGGAAGAAAATCCCATTAGTCAAATTTCAGATCCACTCCTGAAAAGATACCTTTAAATAACTAATTAATTTAATCATAACAGACATTATTTTTGAGCAATGATTAACAAATAACCTAAATTAAAACAGAAAGAAATAATTGTACGATTACTGTATTATTAAATCTAACAAAGACATTAGGGACATAATTAACCTCAAATTAGTTGTAAACAAAATTTAACATGAAATAAAATTATACCGAAACGTTGGTGACAATATAAAAATCATTGTTGGCAACTTATATTTGCATAGGCGTAAGGGCCCTCATTAAAACGAATTAAACGAAAATGCCCGAATCTGGATAACGTTGTTTTTTTCCATATTAGCATTACTGCCAAACGGCTATACAGGGTTGCAAACTAATTTTGAGGGTAGAATGTTGGAAATACATGGTAAAAAGGCTTCAGGTTAGCATATTTTCCACGAATATCTCTATCATTTTTGCCAGAATTTGAGGATTTGTTCCAGCAGGCCTCCGCTCCGCCCCCGACCCTGTCACGCTTATGTATATTTGGTTGTTTCTGGACACCTCTAGACTATTCAATCAAACTTAAAATAAGGATTTTAAAGTAGCACAGACGCTATAAAACAAATTGAAAAATTTAAAGACATGAATATGTGGTCAAAACCTAAATATGTATGGTGATATATCTGGTCAACCTTGGGGGGGGGGGGGGGGGGGGGTAGAGGGCTGTAGGCTACTAGGGGGCGCTGTTCAGTTGGCACTATATCAGAAAAGCTTCAGTTACCCACGTAGTATGTGCACGCAAAGCGGCACACTTCTATCACAAAATACAAAATCCTGCCTTTTTTATGTCGTAATCTGCGTCACTAAATAGTTGTTGAATGGACAGACGGACAACATGAAGAACATTCATTCCTAATTTAGTGCTGGGTTTAGCTTAGTCGGTAGAGCGCTCACCTGAGGTACTAGGATCGTAGGATCGAGCCTCCTCAGTGGACGCGTTGTTTTTCCCCATTCCAACCAATTCCCTCACGACTGGTGTATACTAAAGGCCGTGGGATGTGCCATCCTGTCTACGGAAAGGTGCACATAAAATATCCCTTGCTACTAATGGAAAAATGTAGCAGGTTTTACTTTGATGACTATGGGTAAAAATTAAAAAATGTTTAACATCCAGTTGCAGATGATTAATAAGTCAATGTCCTTTGGTTGTGTTGTTGAACAAAACAAACTCTAACTTTTGTTTGGCATTTATAAAATGCAAACGATAAGATATCAATGAAATGACATTACACTCCCATCTTCAAACTAATAAATTGGAAATAATATTAGTTATCTTGCAATCAAGCCTACTCATACTTTAATATCGTTTTGTAAAGTAAAACGCAAAAGCAACTAGAGTTTTCAGAGAATGGTCTGGGTTTTTTCCATTATCGAATATCAACAGCTGTCTTGATGTATGCCCTTGTTTTTTTTATTTTAGTGTCTTGTTCAGCTAAACAAACACATTACAAAGCGTTCCACCCTTAGTGTTTCAAAGGATTAATGGTGCATTGTTAACTGACACAAAGTGGAGATCTATATCAAGAAACATAAATCGAAGAATGACGCGGTACGGAAATGAACATAAACTGGGTGGTTCTATTCTATCTGTCAGTCTGTCTGACTGACTGTCTGTCTGTCTGTCTGTCTGAATGAATGAATGATTGACTGACTGACTGACTGACTGGTTCATTGACTGATTGATTGATTGATTTGTTGATTGATTTGTTGATTGACCGATCAATCGATTGATTGGTAGATTGATTGGTTGATCAATGTAGTTATAGATTTGTTGATGGGTGGATGGGTGGATGGATGGATGGATGGACAGATGGATGGATGGATGGATGGATGGATGGTGGGTGGGTGGATGCATGTATGAATGGATGGATGGATGGATGGATCGATTGGTTGATTTATTGATTGATTTATTGATTTTCTTGTGTTGTTTTTATGGGGGGGTTTGTGTATTTTTTTTAGATACATATCACAATATACTCGAGATTGTAGCATTACATTTCTATTCCTTTTCAAGAATTCATACTTCTTTTATTTTATTTTGTTTTGTTTTTTAGAAGTTTATATCACAGGCTATAACACCTGCGAGACAAAATTAGTCCAACCCAACAATCTGTTAATGAGCGTTTCCTGACATATGCCGGTCCCTTTGGCACTGTTATTCGATGAATACTCGAAGCGCATGCGTGTTCCATGTCTGTGGGCAGACGACAGAGTGGGTGCTGTATTGATTTTGAGATCAGCCTGTATCAGACGAAAATCGTCAACAAAAGCAGCGAGATCGTCGAGGAACCAGCATCTTGCCATACGGTTTACTATTCTGAAGCACACTGCCGTCACCCGACCCTTCAGAAGGTTAGTCCGCTTACAGTAGAATGTTTTCCGTATTACAAATATTTACAAAGATATAACGAAAGCCTGTATTTAATTCTTAATTTTTTAATTCCCTTAATGATAGCACCTTGAGGACGATAACCCAGATATCATAAACGTCCACGCATACTTAACTCGGATTTATAATATCTAGGCCTTCCTAAGTATTTGCTTGGTTTTTTTTTCAGTGATCAATTTGTTTTCAGGAAAGACAAATCTAACGAGTAACAACGTAATTTTATCACAAGCACAACACGTTTCTTGCCGGTATTAACAGATAAAAAAAACCCACCCAGGAAACAATTGTTATGCGAAATATATCCATTATTAATGTAGTTTCACGACCGAATAATGGAGCTCTGCTTAATAAGGATTCTTCTACTTACTGCCGTCTTTGATACAGTAGTTCGCCTGATGTGCTTTAACCCAAGGATCGAACCTCCTCGGTGGACCCATTCTCTAAATAGTTTTCCTCCATCTCAACCATGACTGGAATATCAAAGGCTGTGGTATGTGGCATTATTGGTGTACACATTATTACTGAATGATGTTAATAATAACTTTTATAATCACAAATGGATTATGTATGTTAAATCTGTTTTAGATGATATTGGTTGTACATATATATGGTTATCACAATGCAATGCTATTACTAGTGTTTCCATGTTGAAAACTTATATTAATACAAAGCTTAAGGATCAATACTTACAATCATGGTATACTTGTACTGATAACTTAACCAAAGCTTCAAATTATAAATTATTTAAAAATACTGTTGAATTTGAGACATACATCACAATTATAGAGAGAAAACATTGGTGTCCATTATTACGCTTCAGATTATCAAACTATAATCTTCCAATTAAAACGGACAGATGGAAAAATGTACCACTTCAAAATAAATATGTCCATTGTGTAAAAATTATGATATCGGAGATGAGTTTTCATTATATATTTACATGTTTGTTTTTCAAGAATGAAAGAAAGCGTTACCTACCATCTTTCTGTCAGTCTAAACCAAATATATAATTTTTTTTATAAATTATTCAACTCTAAGAAAGCTGGTGTCCTTAGAAAACGTTCTATATTTTGTAATCTAAAATTATGAATACTTTCAAATCCTGTGGCTGATATTCTGTGTATTTTTTGTATTTATTAGTATGTATTTATTGTATTTATGTACATTTATGTACACCCACCATCTTGTTACAATTATATTAAGTTCTGTATGTATATATATATATATATCCTCATATGCCGTAGACTACGGCCTGAGTGTAAATAAAGTTCAGTTCAGTTGTGCTGACTGTGGGCACGTGCGTATAACAGATCCCTTGCTGTTAATTGAAAAATGTAGTGGGTTTCCTCTGAAGTCAAAATTACCAAATATCAATTGGACCAATAGCCATTGGTGCCGTTGAATAAAACTTAAATAATTTACTTTAATACACTAATACATACCAGGATGAATCCTTAATAAAGATACTATTTTTAGTTTTTTGCCATTATTGATGTCAAACATTTGGTAATTTTGACATTTAGTCTCAGAGAGAAAAAACAAAACCCGCTACATTTTTTCATCAGTAGCAAGGGATCTTTTACATGCACTATCCCACAGACAGGATAGCACATACCACGGCTGTAACGAGAAATAACTCCATGGGCTCATCGACGGGTATCGATTCCAGACTGACCCCGCTTCTAATGGACTACCCCCCCCCCCCCCCCCCCCCCGTCCCGTTTAAAGTATTAATGACAGTGTATTTTATTTACTGATCGTCACAATGTTTGTAATAGCTGGTTTCAATTTATTTACTGATCGTTACAGTGTTTGTAATAGCTAGTTTCAATTTATGTTTCATATACATGTACTTGTATATTTTTCTGTGCATTTAAGGTAAAATCCAGTTTTGGCTATTACAAAGTTTAGGACGACCAGAAACACACCTAACTAACAGACACTGATATATATTATTATTATTTAAAAAAAATGTATTTGACATTTAATTTTGATCATTAAAGGGATATATTAGTCAGAAGCATGTTACAATCACAGCAAAATCAGAACATTTGTTTTAATTATATGTTCCTTTGCACACCACCACAAACATATAAATCAAATTGTAAGGAATCTTGCTGACTTTTCACACATACCAACACACGGGTATAAGATTTATATGGACCACCAATGGGTAAATATTTATATATTAATATTTACGTAAATACAACTGATATATATTTAATATTCATCTATATTCCGTCCCACAGGGAGCGCATTTTTTTCTTCACACTATGGCATTTACTACTAGTTATTTATTTCTGAGCCAATTAATTTGTAAATTGCACACAAAAAATAGTTTGGTTTTTTAAATTATTTCCAAAACACTTTTATTTTTCTTCTTACGTCAGACCAAACTGAAGTCTATCCATCTCTGTATCTTCCCAATGTGTGTGTATTTCCACAAATGATTGTTGGGTCAGATGTCAGGAATTAACGTTCTTGTATCATCTTAATGTTTAAGCACGCTCGTGGCGAGCACGATTTCTGACGAGGGCCAGAAACAGTACTCAGAACGAGAGGGTTGGGAGAGTGTAAGAAGAAGAAGAAAAAAGCTTATGCGAAAGGTTATAAACGTTTATACAAATGATAAGAAAAAAATACTGAATGGATGGTTAAATAAAATGTAATTGCATGGAATTTAAAAAGTGTTTACGCAAAAGGTTAAAACTAAATATTCCCACTATCACTACTCTACAATACAATTTCCAATATCGACATTTATTTCATTTCAACTTATTTTCGTGCTTATATCCAATTAAGGTTCAAGCACGCTGTCCTGGGCACACACCTCATCAGCTATATGGGCTGTCTGTCCAGGACAGTGTGTTAGTTGTTAATGGTTAGTGGTTAGTGAGAAAGAGGAGGGTGTAGTGACCTATCCATTGAGTCGTTAAAACTCGCTCTAGGTGGGAGCCGGTACCGGGCTGCGAACTCTGTACCCACCAGCCTTACGTCCGATGGCTTAACCACTATGCCACCGAGGCCTCTTCGTATTCCTTCGGTAAAAAAAACACAGCTATTAAAGGGACATTCCCGAGTTTGCTGCAATTTTTAAGATGATATCGACTAACAGCGACTTTTTAACGATTGTAATTACATATCAAATATATTTTACTGCATAAAATTTTAGTGGCTGTATATTAAACGTGTTTCTGATCGTTCTAATATTTGTACTAGGATAAATTTCATTTTACTTCCTAAAATATGTTTTTTTTCGTACGTACGAAATTATTTGAAGACAAACTCCAGTTTGGGATTCTTACAAATATTAAGACGACCAGAAACACATTGAACATACAGACACTGATATTCTAAACAAGGAAATATATTTAATATGTAAGTTTAATTGAAGAAATATTTTATTAGTCGGAAACATCTTACAATGCAGAAAACTCAGGAATGTCCCTTTAAAAGGTGGGTGACATTTGTCTTATCGAGTAAGTTCTCTTACTGTCGTTATACTGTCACGGCTTGCTCTGAAATATCGATTGGATTCTAATCTAGTCATCTTACAGACAACAGTTAAAATACAGCCAAACCCGTCACAGAAGGAAATACGTCCGCCGTTATACAGACACGTGGACACTTAAGACACTTCTCTTCTTATTGCAAGTCAGTTTATATTATACTGACATCAGATTATTTGAGAGAATATTAAGTTATAAATGTCTGTTTAATGTAGGCGGCCTTTTGAGTAGGTCTGACTCTACATTGTTAGTTTTGTAACGCGATCACCTCAACGATACTGGAACGCACCATCGCCATCACCATCGCCATCATCACAAAAGCGTGTAACAAACCGAATGTCGTTAAATTACTCAAGAGTCCTTTCTGTCCCGCCGTCTGGAATAAATGTATTTATTTGATTAGTCTTCATCTCCCGGTGTTTCAGCCCAACTCAAATTGTTGCCAGATAACGGACTAATTATTAATGAGACTTACGGTCTCACGCTGATTTAGTATGCGTCATCTTCCATGGATGTAACTCTTCACAGCTGTGGTTTACAGTATTTAGTAAGGGATTATTTTTGTATATTTATCTTTGATTGAAACTCTATAGCCAATATGTTTTTCGTGCTGGGGTGTCGTTAAACATTCACTCACTCACTTACTCACTCACTCACTCACTCATTCACTCACTCACTCACTCACCAAAACCCCACCCACCCATCCATCCATTCATTCATTTATTCATTCATTCAATCTTGTATGAGGGGTATTAAAAAAGTCTGAAGTCCAATCTTTTTGTTGGTATTTTAAAATATATTACCTTGTAGCTCAATGCATGAGGTCCATAATTTCTCTCTAATCCCGCTGTTTAGTCGTGGTAGAATATTTTAATTTAGGATTCCAAAATATCCCCAACAGCAGCTATGATGACATCCTTCGAAACAGATTTTGTTTCGTAACTCAACTTTCAGTTTTGGCAACTAATGTATAATTGAGAGTGTAAAGCTTAAAAGGCAGGTTAAAGAGCAACCTGCTGAGGTCAACATCATTTGCCGTAGACACAGAAACGTGAGATGTGTGAGTTGGCGCACTGTCATCCAGAAGCATGACTCTGCAGCTTCCCGCGGTGTTTCGTTCTAATAGCATGGAGCAACATTTTCAAATCACATAGAAATCGCAGTTTTGGCTTTCTAAAAATAATCGATGATCAAAATCCCTTCAGGATGCCAGAAAACTGAAGCCATATCCTTTACCACTGCACAGAGAAGAAACCACCTTGAAGCACTTTGGAGTGGACGAGCTACGGTGCTTCCGTTGAATGTTTACTTACTTTTTTCTTTTCTTTTTCTTTCTTTCTTTTCTTTCTTTCTTTCTTCTTTCTTTTTTATGTGTGTTTTTGTGTTTGCTGTTTTGCTTGTTTTATTGTTTTTGTTGTTTCTAGATAACATAAATACCAAAGGTTTATCTTGCGTAACGAAATTATTTTGAATCTTCATGAAACTGCATCAAAGGAAATTTTTAAATGCCAGATATTTCCTTCTTTTGATAAACAATGAACCTTTTAGAGATCAATTATGCAGGAATTGTATTTATGCCTAAGAAGGTAGCAATAAACGAATGCAAATGTGCCCGCATATCAATGCATTCTCAATGAGTTCAGTGATATATCATGTAATCTATTCAGCCTTTGGGAGATTTTCATCATTTGATATTGTTTTTAGACGCCCCCATCAATGGGTTTGAGTTTCTATTCCACTTAGTATATTACTGACGTGCATTGGCAATATCTAGTCACTCATTTTTTACTTGTATAAAAAATCCGCCAAGACTGATGTCAATTGAAATGAATATCTGTTATTCTGAAGCCAGAAATGGATCAAATCATTGGAGGTACTGGGTTCTAACTGTGTGATGGTGAAGATTCTACTAATTTAAACAAGCTAACTACAGTTCATTTTAAAAATATTCATTTAAAAATAGCCTAGTCATTAGAAAAAATATATTATCACAATTTTGTTGAAAAAAGAGATGTTATCTGCTTTTGCCATTGATCGGTAGATTGGCTTTCGAGTAAATCATTCCGCTGCTATTGCCGAACTGGATAACAAGTGGAATTCCGGAAAACCATCCATCATCACTTGACTTCTTGTCGAATTCGATCTGCTGAGAAATCCTCCACGAATCGAACCTCGGATGCATGCCAGCCGATGACATGTTGGGGGTCCTGGTCGATCCAGTCTATTGACGGACATAGTCGTGTTGAATCAAGAGTCAGTATTAACGAGGCCAACTTTTTATTAAAATATCTTGTTTTTATCACGGTCGTTACCTTCAAACAATTATTTTAATTAATTAATTAATTATTTATTTATTTATGTTTGGAAGTTCGAAGTAAGTTATAAATATAATTCGCATACATGCGAGGTTAGAAATGTTCGAACTATACTAATCTTTCAGTTCGTTACTTTATGCGGTTCCGCAGAGCTTTTGTTAAATTTATTTTTCATAATACTGCTTTAGTCACATGCCTGATGAACAACCCTGATGTTAAACAGAATACCATTAGATTACTAGACGACAATTTAAATATTCCTTCACTTAAACTTCTTCTTTTTTGTGTGTTTTATTTCTTTGTTTGTTTGCTGTTGTTGTTTTTGTTTAATTGAGTGTTCATTGTTTATTTATTTTTTGGTTTGGTTTGTTTTGTTTTGTTTGTTGTTGTTGTTTGTTTGTGTGGTTTTTTTGTGTGTTTTTTCTGGGGGGTTTTGTTTGGGGGGGGGGGGAGGTTGCTGTCGTTATTGGGTCTTTTTGGTGTGGTTTTGTAAAATATTTTTTTAAGGGATGTAGTTTTTTTGTGAAGGGAGTGAAGTGGGTTTTATATTACTAAAATTTCTATCATAATATTTAGTATGTAACACCGGGATCGGCATACCGACACGCTATGGTTTTAACTTAAATAATTCAAGGCAAAAATAAACTGAATTGGTTTTAAATTATTGTAGTTTTTGTACGTTATATAGTTGCCATGGTAACCAGAAAATTTGAATCATTCGATGTGAAAACACACTCATTTTGCTTTTACAAGTGTCCTCGAAATAGAAACGCAACGAAACAAGGACCGTTCAGCAAAACATATTGCCACAAATACATGTATCGTAAAGATGAAGTTTGTGTGTGTGTGAGTGGGGGTATATGTATTCCATAAATTTATTATCTCTTCTTCTTCTTTTCGTTCGCTTGTTGACTACATGTCGAGGCCAGCAGTGACTATGAACGATACTGTTCTCTGTAGATCACTTCTTGTTCCATACAGCTTCTTCTGGAGAGTTGTTGTAGTTGTCCAGGTAGTCTCCCTTAGCTGCTGTAGGTTTATGCAGTCTTGGATGACATGTTCGATTATCTGTTCTGCTTCTCCACAGGAGCAAATGGAAGAAGGTACCATCCGGAGCCTCTTATGGGTGTATACTACCAAATCAAATCCCATAGACGACAATAGTAACATATGTGGCTAAAACTCCTACCTGCAACGTATCAACCGACATAAACGCCACGGATATAAATACTACCACCGCTTACACTTAAAGTGAATCAGAAAAAAATGGGGGTCAAGCTGCTCGTTTCTGAGATAACGGGTAGCGTCTATGACTACCCTAGTTTCGCACAAAATTCTAGTACTTTTTTTTACAGGTACCCCATACATGTTTCAAGCACAAGGCTACTTGACACATTGGTACTAGATGAAATAAAATTGCACATTTTTTTTAGCCCAGATGAAACTATTATTTTTTACAACCAACACACTCACATTTATAACCAATCACAGGACTTGTGGTGTTCACTTCTCTATCAAAAGTTGGGTGCACCTCGAACTTTGACCCAGCCGCAAGTTATTTGGTTTAGTACTACCATATGCATATGCTGGTTCAACCTGTTGTGTCCAGGTTTTTTTCCATCCATTTTCAAACGCATTTACAAATGGAAAGGTATACTTTCATGTTGCAAAATATACTGGTTGATAATTAAGCCTCCATAAAACGTGTATCGAATCCTTTTCCGTTCGTCTTTTAATAATTGAATTAATACACAGCCATTCTCGTTTGTTCTTAAACTGGTATCCGGGATCCTGAATAGTCGACGTCCGGGAAAGAAAGATCTGATACGCTACGTTCACGTGGGTACAAATACACGCATACAACAATATCCGGATACGATTCTTCACACAAATCTGGAGCCAAGTCGGTAGAGCGCTCGCCTAAAGTGCTTTATTCGCAGGATCGAACCTCCTCCGTGGATTAATTCTCTAATTGGGTTTTCCCCCGTCCTAACCAATGTTCCACGGCTGGGATATCAAAGGATGTGGTATGTGCTGTCCTGCTTATGGCGAAGTGCATATAAAAGGTCCTTTGTTGTTAATGATAAATCCTATCCTTGACGGAGTAGCCGGCTTGGGCCGACATCTGTGCCCATGACAGGCGTGCGCTACAACAGCTTGCTTGTGCATGTGCATGTGCATGTGCATGTGCTTGTGCATGTTAAACCCTGTGACCTGACCTGACCTAATGAAAAAGATAGTGGGTTTCTTTTGAAGACTACGAGTTAAAATGACAACAATTTGATACTGAGAGAGAGAGAGAGAGAGAGAGAGAGAGAGAGAGAGAGAGAGAGAGAGAGAGAGAGAGAGAGAGAGAGAGAGAGAGAGTAAGTAGAGAGTAGAGTGAGAGCGAATGAGGAAGAGAGATTGACCCTAAAAATAAAAATTGCCACGAGGGTTTGGTCTGTATGTTGCAGCCCAACAAGTTCCATTTAAAGCAAGAAATCAGTGTGGGCACGTGGCTCTCAAGAGAGAACAATGACAATCAGTCAGCCTGACACCCAATATCACGAAGTGTTGGGCGCTATGGACGTCAGCGTGCATGTAGGCCTTCTAATACTATATTGGCATTTCTTGATAAAACTCTTTTTCTTGCTTGAAAGAGGGCAATTTGAGTAATGTGTTTTGTAGCTTCAATATGTATACCCTAGGTATGTGAATATGTGAAAATTGGCAGGAGTGAGTTAAGATGAACACCGGACGTTTTGTGAAAAAGCAAATTAATAAATAAGTTAAAATTACTGGCAGGATTCGAACCTACTGCATCGACTCGCACAGTATTAGACAGTTCAGAAAACGTCTTTTGTTTTATTGCTCAGCCATAAAGGTTTAGTAAAATTTAGACGTTCTGGAGAGTTAGAGATTCCAGTGGTGTGTATGGGAGGTCTGGCGATCGCGAACAATTTGACTGGTACCATCGTCTTCTATCACATCACAGTTTTCTAACCTTAGCGCAAAAACCAGTTTCACAAGCGACCGCGTTCGGTCGCCCTCCTTGAACATGCCTAGGGTTTTAGGTCTGTGGGCTGAGACAGGACAGCTGGAGATGACTCTATAACTTTGGCAGATAGTTTTTGCACATTTCCCCCCATCGTTTTAGATGAAGCGACAGGCGACAGCTGTAGTGACAGTACTCATGACGGGTGCCATTGGTGGAGCAGGATATGCTAACGTTCGCGAACTATTATATTAGTTCCCGACGTGGTTATTTGGTTTACTGTGAAGCGCATAAACCAGTCTAGCAGACATGTTTTCTGATGGGTTGGACTGAACTCAGACCTAATGCCATCACTGTTATGATAGAGATTCATGAATGTATACCACCAGAGCTGTACTTATTCTAATGAGCTCGAGCTCTTGCCGGAGTTAGTATTGATTTAATAAACTAGTCTGGGAGTGGCAATCCTGGTTTTGGTGGTGCAAAAGGGATAAAATCTTTTAAAAAAAGAAGAAGAAGAAAAAAGGATCTCCTCAAGAGTGGCTGTCCTCCTACAGACGAGACATTAGATAGAGATTCATAGAATCAACCACTATTTTACCCTTCCACTTTGTATTGTACAGAGACATCCAATAACAGAACACAACGGAACTTTATTCACTCAGAACACCAAACGGTGTTACATTGAGGTGTTTACAAACATATATATATATATATATATATATATATATATATATACAATACAATACAATTACCGATGATTAATAAATCAATGCGCACCATAGGCGTACGGGTTCCCATTTTTGTTGGGGGGGGGGGGGGGGGGCATGCTGACTTTTGCCCGAATTAAACGAAAATGCCCAAATCTGGATAACAACATTTATTCTTATTACAGCATTACTACCAAACAGCTACATAGGGCTGTAGACGAACCACAACGCATTTTTACACGGATTAAAACTAATTTTGAGGTCAATCTGATTAAAATTAGCTCTACTGGTCTACAGGTAATAGTAATTAACCAGTGGAGCTAATGTTAATTAGATTGTTTTGAGGGTAGAATGTTGGAAATAAAGTCACTTGTGTATAGTACAGCATTAAAAGTTTTATGGACTATTCTCTGTGGGATATATGAATGTCTACGGCCCTCCAAAATGTCGGGATTCGTCTGTCACCAATTTAGACCTTTCTTGGGTTTTTTGGGAGCGGGATGTAGCCCACCGGTAAAGCGCTCGCTTGATGCGCGGTCGGTTTGGGATCGATCCCCGTCGGTGGGCCCATTGGGCTATTTCTCGTCCCAGCCAGTGCACCACGACTGGTGTAACAAAAGCCGTGATATGTACTATCCTGTCTGTGGGATGATGCATATGAAAGATCCCTTGCTGCTAATTGAAAAGAGTAGTCCATGAAGTGGCAACAGCGGGTTTCCTCTTTCAGTATCTGTGTGGTCCTTATGTTAACCATATGTCCGACGCCAAATAACCGTAACTAAAATGTGTTGAGTGCGGCGTTAAATAAAACATTTCCTTCCTTTTTTTTTTTAAAGTGCCTACCATTGTAATTGTTTCAGACTAGATACGGTCTTGATCCACGAGTTTGGATACGAGCAAATAATACTCTACCCAAAATGTGTGGTAAAGCGGTGGGATGGATGTAGCCTGATGATCGATTAGTCGTAGGATCACCCCCACCACCACCCACCAGGTGAACCCGACTGATATGTGATATATGTGATGTTCTGTGGGAAATCGTATTTATAGGCTATGAAAATTATTACACGAGGGACATAAACATGATACGAAATGATAGCGAGTTTAATAGCCTATTTATTACCTATAATCGATCTTAATTTATATCACTCAGCTCGTTTGGTTGACGTTCCTGTTAGGTTCTAGTGCGCCAATCAATGACGTTTGACGTTCTAATGTGACGTATCACTTTGATATGTACCAAGATATTTTTAACCACAATGTCATGGGTAATAAATACAAGATCCTTGTTGATAGTGGGTATTCTGTACAATCACACAATAAGGAAAATTCTCCTAGAATCAAGCAAAACAGCAAGAGGGTGGGGAGACATCTCCCAGTAAACCAGACATCACATCAGGGCTGCATTCAACCAAATAGAAAAACGTGTGATAAACTAGTTTCTTGTGTTTTGTGTTAAAAGGCATGACCACATAGGGAACCAGTCAGATTGTTCGCGAACGTTAGCGTCGTTCGGTGTCGCTGAACACAGCCTTGCTGAATCAGTGTAAGCCTGGATCAGTAACAAAAACAATACCACTCGCTGCCTTTAGACAAGTATGGTAAAACATAAATACACATTTAAATCGGTCTAGGCTCGATCCCCGTTGGTGGGCCCATTGGGCTATTTCTTGTTCCAGCCAGTGCCCCACAATTGGTATAACAAAGGAAGTTGTATGTAGTACTATGTAAACAATAAGGCATATTTTTCACTATTAGAGCCATTTATGATCACCGAAATCAAACATTAATATATTTTGTTGTTTAGATTATTCATTTCCGTAAGGGACGGTCCATAAATATCGATGTGCTTCACAATCCGAACAATGTTCGGAAGGGGGGGGGGGGGGGGGGGGGGGGGGGGGTAAAAGCCATGTTCGGATTGCTTTTCAGGTAAAACATCGGTCCATCGAAGGTCAATGTTTCGTACACATTATATCAATGTTTTTATGTTAGGATTAGGGGGGGGGGGGGGGGGAGGGGGTCAAACCCAATCCTAACATTGTTAGGATTATGAAAACCATTGACATTTATGGATCGTCCCTAAGTGTTTCTAGTCATCTTGGTGTTTCTAACATCACAAAATGCATTTTTCATATTTTTAAAAACGCACGTGCGTCGGAGAAGCAACAGTTATGGAGTGGCGTTTTAGTCTATTTTTAAGGGTATTTCAACGTCACAAACTGTTGTTTCACTCTGTTGTATCCAAATTTGTTACAGGTTTGTAAATTAACCAAACTTAGTGTCCATTTTTACAGATTGAAACTAGGGTCTAGGTGAAAAATATGCCTTAGTGTTTAAAAACTAGGGTATGTTGCTTTAACAGTATGTCCGTCGCCATATAACTAATTAAAATGTGTTGAATATCGTCGTTAAATGAAACATTCCTTACGTCCGTCACCTCCCTGAACACCTTCCTGGCAAAAACATGTGCACGTATTCATGTAATTGATCTACATAATGGCTCTAATGTCGCTAATAAAGACACTGGACTCTTAATGGCATCGAGTTATGCTGTCTTTGTAGAGGGAAACTGGAGAGCCCCTCGTGTTTATTAATATAATTATTAGTTTTTAGTCGTTAATGAGAGCGAAGTCGATTTTCGTTTTGTCCTTACACCTCTCCACTGGGGGCGAGACGTAGCCCAGTGGTAAAGCGCTCGCTAGATGCGCAGTCTGTTTGGGATCGATCCCTGTCAGTCGGCCCATTTGGGCTATTTCTCGCTCCAGCCAATGCACTACGACTGGTATATCAAAGGCCGTGGTATGTGCTATCATGTCCATGGGACAGTGCATATAAAAGATCCCTTGCTCCTAATCGAAAAGAATAGCTCATGAAACAGCGGGTTTCCTCTCTCTATATCTGTGTGGTCCTTAACCATATGTCCGACGCCATATAACCGTAAATAAAATGTGTTGAGTGCGTCGTTAAATAAAACATTTCTTTCTCTTTCTCTTTCTCCACTGAGCCGTTAAACACTACCTTTGGGTGAGAGCCGGTACCGGTATACGAACCCAGTACCTTTCAGCCTTAATAAGTCCGACGGATGAACCACTACATCGCCGAGGCCTGTCTGTTAGTTAATTACAATATTGTTCATAATGTTGTCACAACAGAACTTATTCCAGATTATTAATAATACATCGACCTGTTTTGCGTCGCATCGTCGCCCCATTGTTAACCTGCCTTCTTCACAACTCAAGCGTAATGCATTAGTCGTGTAACCTAATAGATCATCTGAAGTGTTAAAGATGCGGGGGCGTTGCAACAAACAGCATTGACTCTCACACGTTTCTATATTTGTCTAAAAACATTCTTAGTCATAAAAAAAGTTGTTGCACGTTAAAAGAAAATGACAAAAATAAAGAAAACTTCAACGTAGGATGAATTGTGTCTGTTTTTTTCAGGTTTTTTGATTTTGTTTTGTTTATTTTTTTGCTTGTAAGTACTTTTTAATTAGTCCTAAGTTTGAATTCGATTCAAATGGTATTAAAGGCCCTTTTCTTACACATTCGTTAGTGAGAACATCATTCGTTATTTTTGATAACACATATACATATGATAACATTTTAAAGACGTACGACTGGTTGCTCCTAGATGATGACCAGGTCACAAATGCCATATTAACCAATGAAAAACCAAAAACAACAACAACAAAAACCCAAAAAAAACCCCAGCGCTGTCCAATCAATCATTCTGTGACGTACAACTTAACATAAAATTTATTTGTCTTTGACGCACAAGTTATCTATAAGCGCTATGGCCGTACATAGGTTTTAGTTGGAAAAGGTGTTTACATTTATTTTTGAATTGTTTTTATGGATATGTAAGAAATAGAATGCTACATTCGTGTCAGTTAGATACCATTTACCTTACAACTCGTTGTTTTAAAACGTATCCAACTCGCTTTCGCTCGTTAGATACATTTAAAAGCAACTCGCTGTGAGATAAATGGGATCTAACGGCCACTAATGTAATATTCTCTATTTATAATATTTTAAGACATTTTTGTCTAAACCCTTGTTTTTTGCTTGTAATGGTGTAATGGCAATGGTGTTGTTTCCACTTTAATCATGTTAAATTTACATTCATTTGGTCCACTATTTCACAACCTAACATTTTCTTATCTTATCTTAGTAAAGTATGCTTATGTTCATGATCATTATAGTCCGTCCCACAGGGATCGCATTTTTTTTTCATACCATGTAATTTACTACAAGTTATTTATTTCCAAGCCGATTGATTTGTAAATTGCAAACACAAATTGTATTTCTTTGTTATTTCCAAAACACTTTTACTTTTCTTCTTACGTCAAACCAAACTGATATTATTTACGAAACAAAACATTTTAATAGAATGATGGGACGTGTTTTGAACTGCCACACATCTTGACGATTCACTACCTAGGATGCATTTCTAAAAGCTACTTTCAAAAACCAATTTTTATCAAAATTCTGGTAATTCTTGAGCTTCCATAGTCAAAGAGGCAAATATTAGTAAATATATTCATATATATATAGTTGTATATTCATTTGCGTCTGTGTCGGCTAAAAATTAAAAGAACGTCTGATATGGGCACAACTGTTTAAAACTTATGAGTTCTGTTTAGAAGAAGAATAAACTGCAGAATAATTGTTTTTAAAATCTTTTGTTTAAAATACGTTTTGAGGAAATATTTCGAGTTAAACATATTTAGGTAAATTTCGAAAATGTTTACCTTGAACGGAACTTACGTTTTGTTTTGTTTCTTAAACTGAGTTTTCAAAACTGATTGAACTGTGTATAGTTGGTATGCAATAGAGTTGTGGTTTAGTCTGACTGTCGGCAGAACTTGCCAGATGTGTGATGGGTCATGGGATCGATCGCCCACTGTGCACTCGAGTTTTTCCAACCATTGCCCCACTGACGGTACACCAAAAGCCGTGGTATGTACTGCCCATTTTATAAAAAACCACAATCGCATAAAAGACCATTTGCTGCCGACAGATTCCCTCATAATCTCTCTCTCTCTCTCTCTCTCTCTCTCTCTCTCTCTCTCTCTCTCTCTCTCTCTCTCTCTCTCTCTCTCGCTGTATGTGTCTTTCTCTCTATCTATCTACTGATGAGGTGAAAGCAAGTTGCTCTCTCTCTCTCTCTCTCTCTCTCTCTCTCTCTCTCTCTCTCTCTCTCTCTCTCTCTCTCTCTCTCTCTGTGACTGTCTGTCTGACTCTGTGTCTCTTTCTCACTTCCCGATAATGAGGTGTCGTTAAACAAATATTTCCTTTCCGTTTCACTATACATGTATACGGAAAATATGACAATAAGCTACCAATATTCACCTTGTCATTGCCAAGTGCGTGAACTAGTGACGTAATCGCGGACTACGTGCGCCCAACGCGAAAGACAAACAATCAAACAATGAAAAAATAAAAAAAGAGGAAAAATAATATTATCAGGAGAAATAATGGAACTCATTAAGGAAAGAAAATAACTGCGTCATGATGAATTCCAAGGGTTGCATCCGCCAGTGTTGAATTTCTTCTCATTAGAGAAATTTCGATGCCACCAGTTGAAGGGTATTAACCTTTAGGTATTTCCATCTCTACATAATCTATTATTTCAAAATTCTGCCTGCTGAGTTATCCTGTATTCACTTTGAATAATCAAAACTGCAATTTAAAAATATTTCCAGCTCACAGCTTAGGCTATTTTGTTGGTAAATGTGTCATTCATTCATTCATTCATTCGTTCATCTTTCTTTCTTTCTTTCTTTCTTTCATTCATTCAAGCAGAGTGAAAATCCTCAGATTTCAACTCATGCTAAAGAACAGTATTAACATATGTGTCTAAAACTAATGGCATAGTTTCATTATTGTAACGACCAAAAAACCCACACAAAACCCCACACAAAACATTAACATTGAGAACACCGCCAGCGTACATTATTAAAAATAGATTTAGTCTGATTTTAGATTTTATTTCGTAATCATTACCGTAAGGCCAAAAAATCGGTCAAAGTTCCAGAATTGATGCCAGTGGGGGGGGGGGGGGGGGGGGGGTCATGCGTACGCCCAGACCTTTTTATTAGTTGTTCTTCGGATTCTCCAACGTAAACAAATAAATAAAAATAAATAAAATAACTGTCGCAAAAATATTTACGGGGGGTGGGTGGGTACCTCCCCCCCCCCCCCCCCCCCCCCTTAAATCCGCCAGTGAATGCGGCGATGTTGTTTTTGCGTGTAAACTAAACCTTGTGCCGGAATATACAATGGATAAGAAAGAAAAAAAAGGAGGAAAAAACCACAAAGATAGCAAGATATTGACCCGTCTAAAATTTCCCTGGACTAGCTCAACTTAATTACGTTCTTCGCCAGCTGACATATCAGGTCGTTCACATCACCTTCCGTCAAAATTCTGTGGTGTCGTGGTTAAGTCATCGGTCATAAGGCTGATAGGTACAAGGTTCACAGACCACTACCGACTCCCACCCAGAGCGAGTTTTAACGACTCGGTGGGTAGGTGTAAGACCACTACACACTCTTGTATCTTACTAACAGCTAACAACTAACTCACTGTCCTTAACAAGAAGCCCAAAAGCTGAGGTGTGTGCCCAGGACAGCGTGCTTGAACCTTAATTGGATCTAAGGACGAAAATAATTTAAAACACAGACGGACAGACATATATAGTTTATTAAAGTCTCACCTTATGTACTCAATAATAAAATGCAATTTAAAATACAGTACAAAAGTACATAAGCCATTCCTTACAGGAACTATGAGAGACTATCAATAAATAAAAATATAAAAATGAACGTACATATGTAAGTAATATATAAAGATCCATAAACGTTTCAAACTAATCATCAAATTTGTATTATAAATAATATTAATAAATTACACAAAAAGATTAAAGGACGCATAACCATATGTAAGTTAAGAATTCTGATATGTAACCACGAAAGCTAATTTTTTAAATTATATTTATTTAGTCCACATAACTGGAAAAGAGGTTTAGTACTGACTTTATGTAGTATTATAGCCAAATATATAACTTTGCAAAACTTAATTTTTAAATACGATGTATATGATACCAGTACGATGATGCTACTTTAATGCATTAATCATTTAATAATTAAAGCATAATGTACGAAAAGTTTGTTTTGTTTAACGACATCACATTGGTTTACGAAGGGAACGTGTTAAGCAAAAATAGAATAAACGTTAGTAATGGCACAACAATATAAAATATACTGTTAGCATTTAAAACTAAACTTTGTTTTAGTAATGATTTTTGGTTGATAGCGTTAATGTTAAAGTTTGTTTTGTTTAACGACAGCACTAGAGCACATTGATTTATTCACTATCGGCTATTGGATGTCTAATAAAAAGTGAATTTGATCTATAACAGCGAAACATGTTTTTGACACTATTCACAAGTTGATGAGTTTTCCTATCTAATGAAAATCAAATCATACTGGCCGGAGCGACTTTAATTATCCGCCCAGTGTTCATACGTGATTTCATTTGACCAATCATTACACCGCTGACTAATACTAATAGTAGGAAGGAAACCACTTCATGGGCTACTCTTTTCGATTAGCAGCCATGGTTCTTTTATATGCACCATCCCACAGACAGGGTAGTACACACCACGGCCTTTGATATGCGAGTCGTGGTGCACTGGCTGGAACGAGAAATAGCCCAATGGGCCCACCGACGGGGATCGATCTACTGTAAGAAACTTGACGGACATTTGGACAGTTATATGCTCTCATTACAGTCAGAGACCAAGCTATGCAATTTTCTTTCAATCGCTGCCCACCAAAAAGTAGTCAAAGATTCTCGCTCTATCACGTCAAATACATTTACATCGATCATTTTCGATTTCTTTGATTTTAAAAAATCCAGATATTAATTACTAATGCACACACTACAGAAAGAAACCCGACAGCACCCACATTCAGCTAAGCTTCGTCAAACGTCGGACAGCAGAATTGTAAGTTCGCCGACCTTTATCATGGCGTAGCGATACATTATCGCCCACTCAGCCATTCCATCTTCCAGAGGCCGCCTCATACGATAATACGACAAGTGCCCGAAGTGTTTTGTTTAACGACACCACTAGAGCACATTGATTCATTAATTATCGGCTATTGGATGTCAAATATTTTGTAATTTTATTATAGTGTTAGATAGGAAACCCGCTACATTTTACCATTAGTAGCAAGGGATGTTTTATATGCACCATCCCACAGACAGGATAGCACATACCATGACAGTGATTGAAAGAAAATTACATAGCTTGGTCTCTGACTGTAATGAGAGCGTATAACTGTCCAAATGTCCGTCTCGCTCTCTTACAGTCAGAGTACTCGGGCTACTGATAGTAGTGTTAAAGGGACATTCCTGAGTTTGCTGCATTGTAAGATGTTCCCGACTAATAAAATATTTCTACGATTAAACTTACATATTAAATATATTTTCTTGTTGAGAATATCAGTGTCTGTGTATTCAATGTGTTTCTGGTTGTCTTAATATTTGTAAGAAGCCCAAACTGGATTTTGTCTTCAAATAATTTCGTATGTACAAAAAAATAATATTTTAAAAATAACATGAAATTTAATCTAGTACAAATATTAGAACGATCAGAAACACGTTTAATATACAGCCATAATATTTTATGGAAAAAAATATATTTGATATTTAAATACAATCGTTAAAAAGTCTCTGTTAGTCGATAACGTCTTAAAAATTGCAGCAAACTCAGGAATGTCCCTTTAATGCATTCGGAATGACTGTTTACGAGGGAATATCACCAGAATACCAGATACATTATTATGTTGTTAGTTTTTAATTGACATAATACGATAAAAAAAATCGTTCATGTTTGTTATTTCCAAAAGTGTTTTCTCTGCCCCCCCCCCCCCCCCCCCCCCCCCCACACACTGTGTTATTCCACAACTTGCTCATAGCCGTTGGCAAAATCAAAGTAGGGCTGCAGCGCCAGCGTATGTCAAGAGATACTCAGAAAGTTGTCGTTTCACTCATGACCGAGTTCGAGTGTGCCAGCTGCGTATTTTGAGCAATGCTTTGGACATAAAAACAATACAAAAAATAAAATAACAGGCACTCATGTTGAAGCTGTCACGCCGCCAGTGTTGCTTAGGCGACAGAGGCTTGAATTATAATAAGAACATGTTGGGTACTTCAGCAAGACAGTAACAAATCGGCATTATAGGCGCGGATCCAAAGGAGGGTTCTGGGATGTCCAACTCCGCTTGAATTTCGCAGTGCCCCGAAAAATCACATGTGTATCAAATGAATACAATGGATTTATTTGTGTTTAGTAGGGTACATGTAACATCTTTGTCGATTTGGTGTTTTAAGGGAAGACTGTCATATACAATGAACGTTTGAATATTATAGGTGTTCTTTTTAAACGTGAATACTGTTGGTGCCCATTTTAAACTTTTGCACCCTCTCCCTGGACACATACTGCATTAGCCCTTGCACTTTGAGATAGCTTTTACTATCTTAATGTATCTGTATCAGACCTGCATCAGGGGGTGGGACGTAACCCAGTGCTAAAGCGCTCGCTTGATGCACGGTCGGTCTAGGATCGATCTCCGTCGGTGGGTTCATTGGGCTATTTCTCGTTCCAGCCAGTGCACCACGACTGGTATATCAAAGGTCGTGTTATGTGTTATCCTGTCTGTGGGATGGTGCATATAAAATATCACTTGCTGCTGATCGAAGAGAGTAGCCCATGTAGTGGCGACAGCGAGTTTCCTCTCTCAATATTTGTATTGTCCTTAACCATATGTTCGACGCCATACAACCTAAATAAAATGTGTTGAGTGCGTCGTTAAATAAAACATTCCCTTCCTTGATACCTGCATCATAGTTTAATTGAGCCAGTCCTGAGGGAGTGGCAGTCATCCTACCGGCGGTGCAGTGTTGTCTAGGATACAGAGGCTTGAATCTTAATAAGGACACGTAGAGCTCTTCAGAAAGACAGTAACAAATCGCCACTATAGGCAACGTGTAGCAAATGAATACAGTGGATTTATATATTTGTGTATATAGGAACATGTAAAATCTTTGTATGCTTAGTGAGTTGGGGGTAGATTGCCACATACAATATTAGTGAACGTCTGAATATGATAGGTGCTCTTTTTAAACGTTAACCCATCCCTGAATACTGTTGGGGCCCGTTTTAAACTTTGGCACCCTCTTCCTGGAAACATTATATTATCGATGTATTATTTAATCAGCGCCTATTCATTATTGCAAGGCGTCGTACGTACAATGATTCTGACATCAGAAGACCATGGGACAAACGATCTGAGTTAAATTGTGGTGAAATTGAGATCTTGTTTATCACTATCTTGATCTATCGACATCACAGTTTAATTGTGTATTTGTGAAAGTGAATACATTGTTATATTTTTCTACTATTCATTTTGCGAGCCTTCATTGTTGAAAAACACATTAACTTTTAGTCCAAAACGGATGTCAAAGGACCTCCCAAAAAGCCTTTGTTTTTTAAAGCCAAGATGACCAAGCCATCAAACCGCGCTCAAGAGTTTTTTGTTGAAAGCGTGGACATTACTTGAAGCAGGGGATTCAGAGAATGTGGTAGGTTTATATATATATTCCGTTTGTCTACCCCTGCGCGTGCTGTAACCTCACCGTGGTGCAGGGGTGTAACATTCTCTTTGAGAATGGCCAATACAGCACAAAATTGAAGTTTTGAGTAAAATTCAGTATCCGTAAAATTCTGTGATATTTGTGTTTTTGCACAGATCTTTAATTTTTATATTGATGTTGATCATCACTTTATTTATTTGCATTACCATAGTTTGACACCCAATAGCCGATGTATTTTTCGTGCTGGGGTGTCGTTAAACATTCATTCATTCATTCATTCATTCATTCATTCCGTTTGTCTACTTATTTCTTGTACGGGTTGGTTTTGAAAGAGGAGCCAAAGTTTGTAAAATAGAGGGAAGCAACGTACCTTGCACATTAAATTCACTTAATGTGTGTCTTGCACTAATTAATTTTCAGAAAATAATGCTCAATAAAAGACCAAATTATAAAAAAAAACCCACCATAACATTATTAGTATTGTTGATGTGTAGTGAATGCGTTCACACATCCAGGCAACCTTTAAAATCAATATTTCTCTAAAACTAAAATGCAATTTTTATCGTTTTGTTCATGGACTTTTCATTTGGTTTGGACAGGTATAGAGGAAACCTGCTTCCAGCTCATAAGCTATTCTTCCGTATATATCAGTCTTTAGCAGCCATGAAGCATTGGTTGTAACGGGGAAAACAATGCCATGGATACATCAATCAGTGGTAATGGTAAAGGTCGAATCTTTTGTCTATCGCACTTTAGGCAAGTGCTCTTGGCTGTTCCAAAATTGATCACACGTGGGTGGGGGTGGGTGTCTAGGTGAGTAGTTCCGTAATTAGAAATCAATGCCTAATGGGCCACTGGAGCACATTGGATGATTAATCATCGGCTATTATATGTCAAACATGTCACTCGTAGTTATCAGAGGAAACCCGCTACATTTTTCCTAATGGAGCAAGGGATCTTTTATATGCACTTTTCCACAGATAAACCGTGCGATTGTGAACAATATGGCTGGTTCCAAAATGAATGAATAAATGAATGAATGAATGTTTAACGACACCCCAGCACGAAAAATACATCGGCTATTGGGTGTCAAACTATGGTAAACGCAAAAACAATGTGATGATCAACATCAATATAAAAATTCAAGATTTAAACAAAAACAGTGCAGGGGGTCTTGTTCCATGACGTAGAGGTAAAGCGCTCGTCTGATGTGCGATCGGTCTAGGATGGATCCCCATCAGTGGGTTCATTGAGCTAGTTTTCATTGCCCTACAACTGATGTAACAAAAGGTGTGGTATGTACTTTCCTATCTGTAGGATGATGTATATAAAATATTTCTTGCTGCTACTCTAAAAAGAGTGGCGACACTGGCTTTCATCTCTAATTATCGCTGTGGTCTTTAACCATATGCCCGACGCCACAAAACCGTAATTAAAATATTAAATAAAAAAAAATTCTTTCTTTCTTTCTTTTCGACTGACTTTAGGCTCAAAAACCAGTCTGGCAAGCGACTGTGATCCGTCCTTGCCCCATCTCGTGTCTTCTAGCCCTTTCCTGTTTACATGTTGGGTCAGTAAATTAAGTTAAAATTGCCTCTTTATATGACCCACGGTATTAATAGGGCAGAGCTAGAGGACACACGAGTAACCCCCCCCACCCCACCCCACCCCACCCCATGTGATCAAAAGTTTGTTTTGTTTAACGACACCACCGCTTAAAGGGACATTCCTGAGTTTGCTGCAATTTTAAAGATGTTATCGACTAACAGAGACTTTTTAACGATAATAATTACAAAACAAATATATTTTTCTGCATAAAATATTAGTGGCTGTATATTAAACGTGTTTCGGATCATTCTAGTATTTGTACAAGGTTACATTTCATTTTTATTTCCTAATACATACAAATTATTTGAAGACAAAATCCAGTTTGGGTTTCTCACAAATATTAAGACGATAAGAAACACAATTAATATACAGACACTGATATTCTAAAAAAGAAAATATATTTAATATGTAAGTTTAATCGTAGAAATATTTTATTTTTCGGAAACATCATTCAATGCAGCAAACTCAGAAATGTCCCTTTAATTAATCACTGGCTATTAGATGTCAAATATTTAGTAATAGTGACACATGGTCTTCAGAGAAAACCCTGTACATTTTCCATTAGCAGCAAGGGACCTTTTATATACATTTTCCAACAGATAGGACAATACATACCAGTCGACAAAAAATAATAATCAGAGAATGAATCCACCGAGGGGGTCCGATCCTTCGAACCAAGCAACTTCTGCGAACATTTTTTGTCACAACGGAGTTGGCAAACTCGCCGATCTATCGACTTCTACGACTGTCCTTGGGGCGGGATGTAGCCCAGTGGTAAAGCGTTCGCTTGATGCGCGGTCGGTCTAGGATCGATCCCCGTCGGTGGACCCATTGGGCTATTTCTCGTTCCAGTCAGTGTTTCACAACTGGTGTAACAAAGCCCGTGGTATGTACTATCCTGTCTGCGGGAAGGTGCATATAAAAGATCCCTTGCTGCTAATCGACAAGAGTAGCCCATAAAGTGGCGACAGTGGGTTTCCTCTCTCAATATCTGTGTGGTCCTTAACCATATGTCTGATGCCATATAACCGTAAATGAAATGTGTTGAGTGCGTCGTTAAATAAAACATTTCCTTCCTTCCTTCTTCTACTAGTCCAGTCGCTGGTCTGAGCACTCTTACAACTCGATTCTCGACGTATACAACTCATACGACCGATTGGTTGTTAATCTGAGCGTACTCATCTTAAGTTGGGAAAATTACAACGCAACCAACGAGTTGGCCAACTTCGTAATGACAGTTGATAGTCTGACCCTAGCATTACTGACAGCTAGATCCCGCCCCTCCCCCCATGTAACCAGTTCTAACACAATGACAATCTGTTGCGTGTCTTGTGATTAAAACGAGAGGACAGGGCGCTGCGTAATGAAACCAATAAACAGCAAACGAAAGATGACGGCGAATGCAAAAATCAGTAGGCTTCTAACTTGTCACCTTTCAAATGTTACGTGATGAGGTGATTTGTCAGGTCTTAAAAGGTAGCGTGATTTGTCTCGTATATATAACAAAGGGTTGCGTGTATCTAGTGCACAGTGGTCGTATCACTGGGTCTAAAGTTAGTAAATCTGAAAATTGTAAAATTTTTAAAAAGGGGAAGCTTAAGTTTTCGTATACAATTTCCAATATTGACATTCATTTCATTTCAATTTATTTTCGTGCTTATATCCAATTAAGGTTCAAACACGCTGTCCTGGGCACACACCTCATCAGCTATCTGGGCTGTCTGTCCAGGACAATGTGTTAGTTGTTAATGGTTAGTGATTAGTGAGAGAGAAGAGGGTGTAGTGGTCTTATGCATTGAGTCGTTAAAACTCGCTCTGGGTGGAAGCCGGTAACGAGCTGCGAATCCAGTACCTACCAGTACCAGCCTTATATCCGATAGCTAAACCACGACACCACTGAGGCCAGTATATAGGGTTGCAGAAAAAGAAAGAAAGAAATGTTTTATTTAACGACGCACTCAACGCATTTTATTTACGGTTATATGGCGTCAGACATATGGTTTAAGACCACACAAATACTGAGAGAGGAAACCCGCTGTCGCCACTTTATGGGTTACTCTTTTCGATTAGCAGCAAGGGTTCTTTTATATGCACCATCCCACAGACAGGGTAGTACACACCACGGCCTTTGATATACCAGTCGTGGTGCATTGGCTGGAACGGGAAATAGCCCAATGGGCCCACCGACGGGGATCGATCCCAGACTAACCGTGCATCAAGCGAGCGCTTTACCACTGGGCTACGTCCCGCCCACTATAGGTTTGCAAACGAATCACTACGCAATTTTATATGGATTGTAAATTAATATTATGGGTACACATGGTGAAAAGTTTTCAGGCCAGCTCATTATTTGATGTTCAAACTTGCTCAATACTCAGTACAAAATTTGTAATAAGCCCAAAAGAAGCCAAACGCGCAGAGTACGTGCACTGAAAAACTGACAACCATTCGCATGGCGCCTTAGTTCTCGTGCCAGTCTTAATTTAAAAAAAATAATAATAATAAGAAGAAGAAAATACTACCAGTAAAATCAATATGATCCATTTTGTCTTGGCAGGCATAGATTTATGTATAGAAGACGTATTCCCCAGCGGAATGTCTTTGATCATGGAACCGGCACAATCAGTCTGTTATTTCTGTATAGTTTCTGCGACTTGATATAAGACTTCCCTTCCGGCGCGAGACACCAGCGTGCCAGAGCAACCTGCCCGTGTCTTCCAATAAAAGCGCGTCTTAAACAGACCGTCTAGTTCCTAAAAATGTGAAAATATCCGCGAAATTAAATAAGACATTGAAACAAGCCTGTGTAAGTGTGTGTGGAACGGTAATTAGGTTTAGTTTTATTCTTCGTTCTCCTTATTTTGATAGTCGTGCATCAAGATCATTACGATTTAAAAGGAGTAATTGTATTATTAGAATTGACCGTGGAAATTACTGTTCCAAAATAGAAATAACAATCGCTGAATAGTAATTTTATTTATTTCCAGCAACAGCATCTAGCCATGGCTTAAAAGTAAAAATATTACCAACGAAAGTTAAAGTTTGTTTTGTTTAACGACACCACTAGAACACATTGATTAATTAATCATCGACTACTGAATGTCAAACATTTGGTAATTACGATTCGTAGTCATTACATTTTTCCATTAGCAGAAAGGGATCTTTTATATGCATTTTCCAACAGACAGGGAAGTACATACCACGGCATTTGACTAGTTGTGGTAAACGAGAAAAACCACCAATCAGTTGAATGGATCCACCGAGGTGGTTCGATCCTGCGACGCAATAACCTCAGGCGAGCGCTCAACCGCCTGAGCTAAATCACCAGCTTTTTTACTTCTCAATATATCATCTTGTCCTAAATGTAAGGAATATTATCCTTTTACAAATAAATGAATACAATAGAAATACTGCAATGCTTTCTGTTTTATTTTTATATACAATTTATCTGAATAATACCTGTGTGTGTAATTACAAATAATCATTAACACAAATATAGTGTTTTCTGATAAGGAAAGAAAGAAATGTTTTATTTAATGACGCACTCAACACATTTTATATATGGTTATATGGCGTCAGACTTATGGTTAAGGACCACACATATAGAGAGAGAGGAAACCTGCTGTCGCCACTTCATTGGCTACTCCTTTCGTAGCAAGGGTTCTTTTATATGCACCATCCCACAGACAGGGTAGTACATACCACGGCCTTTGATATACCAGTCGTGGTGCACTGGCTGGAACGAGAAATAGCGCAATGGGCCCGCCGACATGGATCGATCCCAGTTTCTGATAAGGAAGGACACACAAATGCAGTACCGTGTCGTGTTGTGAGTTACAGACAGACTGTTAGTGTTTTTACATTAGTGAACAGTGATATTTACCTCTTACATCTATTCTTCATTACATGAACCATCAGTGAGATAATTACCTTGGAAAAATTATACTCGAATCGAAATACCTGCGTCACGGAGTACCGACGTTCTAACAACAATACCCGCCTAATTAGCAATACGAGACATCAGATAGGATTTCAAAACGACTATTTCTTATAAATAAATATATAGGTCAAATAACCATTTATTTCTCCACAATACACGTAAAAAAATTATTCTAGGTCGTCACATATAACAGTTTGTTTTGTTTAACGACACCACTAGAACAAATTGATTTATTAATCGTCGGCTATTGGATGTGAAAAGATCGTCACAGATAGATCCTGTTTTTGGACGTAGGAGCTGGCAGTGGTCAGAGCATGTGCCCGCGACAGACGTGCGTTGTAACAGCTTGCTCTGAATGTGAACGTTAAAACACTTGGTCTTACGATTCACCTATTGACGTAATTAAATGATATTATCACTATTGTTGTTGCAGTATTTTTTGTAGAAGTTATGAGGTTTTTTTGTTTTCTTTCTTTCTTGTTGCTTTTTTTAAGGGGAGGGGATGGTGGGTATTTAGTTTGGTTTGTTTAAATCATAAATACCTGGTTGCTGAAGTATTGATTAGATAATCATGAAATATAAATGTCACACAAAACATTACTCAACAATTTCTACACTGAAAACAATGTGAGATTTCTTTCTTTCTTTCTTTCTTTTAAGTACATACTTTTAAAAATAAAATTTGTTAACCCCAGAAACAAATATGATAGTGTCGAGTTTCAAATATCTATAGGTATAATAACTATCTATTTCTACACCATACAAGTTATCTATTGTCACGGATGGACGTAACTAAATGGTATTATCACTAACGGAATTGATTTTTTTTTTAATTAATAATTTTATCAGAAATACTTTGTTGATACAATATTTATAAAATATAAAAATGAACGTACTCGCAAATTAGAAAATCTCATTCATAACATAACTCCACATTTTCTTCATTGAAAATAAATAGGTGATATTTTGTTATATTTTTTATTAATTTTTATTTCTTTCTTTCTTTTTTTATTAATCCCAAGAACAAATCTAGAACTGTCAGTGTCGGATGCCCTGATATTACATATCATGTCATATTAATAGCTAATGATCGTACGTACAAACATTATAGTGCGATAATATGCACTTGAATACACATTATACATAAAGTATATTAGATAGTAGCAATAAGCAAGGACCCGTGGAAAAACACGTATGTATTTCTGTGTTACATGGGCGTAGCAGAGAAAAAGGAAATAAAGAAAAACGTTAAAGAGAACATTTAAACGTCAGGGACAAGTTGTTCCAAAGATGGCTCAGCAAACCCTGTGTTAGAAAGGTATTTTTCCTTTAAATATATTTGCATTAAAAACAATTGAATTTAATTATGAATTATCAATTTTTGTAAAATGTATATTTTTCAATTTTTATTTTATTTTTTAGAATATTTAAAAAAGCGTATATGTTTGGGTCCTATTTCTGCTCTCTCTCTCTCTCTCTCTCTCTCTCTCTCTCTCTCTCTCTCTCTCTCTCTCTCTCTCTCTCTCTCCTCTCTCTCGATCCTCCCTCCCTCTCTATCCTCTCTCCTCTCCTCCCTCCCTCTCTTCTCTCTCTCTCTCTCTCTCTCTCTCTCTCTCTCTCTCTCTCTCTCTCTCTCTCTCTCCATCCCTCCCCTCTCTATCTCCCTCCCCCCCCTCCCTCCTCTCTCTCTCTCTCTCTCTCTCTCTCTCTCTCTCTCTCTCTCTCTCTCTCTCTCTTTCTCCATATAATATACATGGAAACTCAGCGTCCAAAAGGTGTACGAACTGTGTTGAACTAACATTATTATTATTATTGACATTTGCAGATTGTGATGGATAATACTTAAAACATACACATATGTCGATAAGAAAAGAAATCCTTTAACAGACCTATATATCTTATCCCTTGTGATAGCGATCCTTCCTTTACAGACTTAATTAAATGCAGTCCTTTATAATTAATAGGAATTTTAAGCAAAACCTATCCACGAAATACTTAGTCTATCCTGTATTTAATGTATTGGAGCTTTCTTTTAAATCCTTCTTTTGAATAATTCTTTTGAATAATTCTTTTGAATTAGTTTTTAAATTACAATGTAATGCGCAGTCGTCAACTAAATGCCAGCTGGATATGTCGAAGTTCGAGATATCGTATGATCAACTGCAGCTTCCTTTAAGCTTTATTGGTCTGTGATTCCCGCATCTCTAGTTTGCGCCCCAGCTGATACTAATAAGCCGTAATTCGATATCTGTCCAGATTTATTACTAATATAATTATTGATAATGCAGTAATTTAATGTATGTTGCTATCAGAAGTTAAACGGAAAGTTAAATTCCTTGTCATCTGATGATGAAGACATCGTTTTTGCCAAGGGGTTGGGTGAGATGAGTACGTTTAAACACAACAACAGTTGTTGTGTTATCACCATCATCATCATCATCATCATCATCAATTGTATAATCAATATTATAATTATATTTTAATTATCATATCATATCATATCATATCATATCATATCGTATTATATCATATCATACCATACCATACCATATCACATCATATCATATATAATCCATTCAGTCATTTTGGTTCCAGTTTAATTGCTCTATTATCACGTTCTCAATTTTTCCAAACATGATTGTAATATCATACTAAGCTACTGAGGCTTAGGACAACATTCAGACATAACATTACTGAGTGCATTGTCCGCGCGTTTCTGAAAGGAAAGAAGACTATAATTGGGGTGGGATATAGGGACTAACTTCATGATCGCACCACTGATGCCAGATGTCGTCTGCTGAATGCTGCCGCGCTGGTGATGGCGAACTTAGTCCAGCGAGGCACGAATATGTCATAAAAGGCCGATCAGGGGCTGAATGACATGGCGTGGAAAGTTAATGCAATTTGCAGAATTCACCTGCAGAGTAATCAAGTGCTGGCCGATTCATTACTGCTGCCATTAGGCGAGATAGAGCACTTCCGGTGCCAGAAGGCATGCTCAATACATACATCAAACAGCCCTGTGATCGATTGTTCTTCCGTGATGGCGGAACATTTACTTCTTCACCAGCACATTGATGGTTGGGTTTTCAAAAAAGGAAAAGGGTTAGGTATGTTATTATGTTCAGTCTGAGCTAAATATTTTTTTCTGAGAAAAGGTGAAAGGAATTAATAGTAAGATCTGGGTTCAGAAGGTCCAGAGCTCTGTTCAGTTTGGCTGGTTTTTATCATATCCTTCATATAATTAATTTAATGCCAGGCGCAAAAAGAAAAGAAAAAAGGTCTGGCGAGCGACGGCGAGCGCTCGGCCTTCTGAATATACCTTTAACTGCAGTCATTGGCATAACTCGTGATAGTGTGATATTGTGGAATAAAGTGTCTTCTTAATATCGCCAGAATCTGATGACATAAAAAAACCACAGGAATGCTATATATATCAGTGGTGCGATCATGATATATATACATACATGTGTGTGTGTGTGTGTATATATATATATATATATATATATATATATATATATATATATATATATATATATATATATATATATATCACGAGGTGTTTATGGATTTGTATACCCTCTGTATGCTCTTGTACCCCGAGCCGAGCATAGGGTATAAAAATCCATAAACCCCTAGTGATGATTCTACAAAGAATTTATCTTGCCGACATGTTTAATTACAGGATTGTCTTCAAACACATCTAGGTGCATTAATAATGTTCAAACAAAAAACAAATTTCTCTTTTCTTCAATTTCATTTTCCGAGTGGTCGGCATATCTTTTGACAGCCGTGTTTTATTTACGTGGGTAACAGACGAATTTTTGCATGGCGCATTAATACAATATCATGGAACTAACGATTTGGTTGTAGAATTGTCTATCATTAGCCATTATTAGTATGTGCGTATTATTATATAATTTTGGACTCGGTTTTCAACATAGGATCACTATATTGTTGTTACAAAATAAATTCAACAAGCTTAATAAATACATTGTAAAATGCATATATGTTGTAAAGGGTTTTCTAGTTGATATGGCAGTCCACCTATAATCTATAGACGTGGCATGTGCCAGTGATTCGTGGTAACAAAATACAGAAATACGATTTTGATGGCTATATCTGTTTTGTCATTTAGAAATTCAGATCATTTGTATAGAAATATATAAATATCACACATCATTATCATCATCATCATCACCACCATCATCATCATCACCATCATGATCAACACCACACCACCACCACTACCACCAACAACAACATCATCATCATTATAATCATGTTCATCTCCCTTTTTTTTTTACTAGTTAGACATGACAGCACAGTTTAGTTTTGTCCAGATTCAAAACAAGTTACGTTCTAAGACGTTATTTATCTACTGTAGGTCAATTCAAGGCAAATGTCATTATTTTGTATCTTCTGCAACTGAATAAAACCAGATCTTAGTGGCATTAAGACCACGTTGACGTCTTCCTCGCTAGTTTAAACCGATTTCCCTGTTTGTTTTGTTTAACGACATCACTAGAGCACGTTAATTAATTAATCATCGGCTATTGGATGTCAAACATTTGTAATTCTGACATAGTGTCTCAGAGGAAACCAAATGTATTTTTTCCCAGTTAAAATCGAGTTTGTTTTTAAATATACTTTCCAACAGAGAGAACAGCACATTATATCAAGGCCTTTGATGTACCAGTCATTGTGCACTGGTTGAGACGGGTGTGTGTGTGTGTGTGGGGGTGGGGGGACCCCTGCAATTAAGAAAATGCCCACGGCAAAAAACATACCATTGATAAACGCCCAGAATATAGTCTTAAGGCAAAAACGTGGCGTGGAGAATTAAAAACTCCACGATATTCTCCACGGCATTGCCGATTGCCGTGGGCAATTGCAGGGGTTGGGCGGGGGGGGGGTGGCAGTCAGATATAGGTCCCCCGAGGGGTTCGATCCTATATCTCAAGCACCTCAGGCGAGCGCTCTATTCACTGATCTAGATCCCGGCCTCTGATTTCGGTCAGACTAGAAGGAAGGAAATGTTTTATTTAACGACGCACTCAACACATTTTATTTACGGTAATATGGCGTCAGACATATGGTTAAGGACCACACAGATATTGAGAGAGGAAACCCGCTGTCGCCACTTCATGGACTACTCTTTTTGATTAGCAGCATGGGATCTTTCATATGCACCATCCCACAGACAGGATAGTACATACCACGGCCTTTATTACACCAGTTGTGGAGCACTGGCTGGAACGAGATATAATCCAATGAGTCCACCGACAGGGATCGATCCTAGACCGACCGCGCATCAAGCGAACGCTTTACCACTGGGTTACGTCCCGCCCTTCGGTACGGGCTCCCATTTTTTTTATTTGGGCAGGTTGGGTTTTTTGCCCGAATTAAATAAAAATACCAGAATCTGGATAACAACATTTATTTATATTAGCATTACTGCCAAACAGTTATATAGGGTTGCATACGAATAATCACACATTTTTACCTGGATTACAACTAATATTGTGGTTAGAATAATAAAAATATATGGTGAAAACGTTTCAGGCTAGCTCATTCTGCCTGAATATCTCTATCGTTTGTACCCGAATTTCAGAATTTTCTCCAGGACCAGGGGGCTGTTACCCTCCCCCTCCCCTGCCCCCTGTCTTGTACGCTTATGGGCTGAAATACAAAACATAGGTCTACTTTCATTAATCATCGCACTGCCAATCACACGCTCCCAGTAGAAGTTGGTAGATGTGAAAATATTCCCAGGTGTGAACGGAAATGTTGTTTATGTCACGATGATGTTGTTGGTGATGAATGTCACTTTCTATTTGAATGCTATTTTTTCCGAAATGAAAGATGCAAGTACATACCAAAATATTACTATATAAAACCAAATGCAATTAAATATCATGATCTATTCTGTAGCACGAATATTACTTTATTAAATAATACTTGTAAATTTTTAGATAACATTATGAGAACATTTATGCTCCACGTTAATCTTGTATTATTATATTATATATGTAAAACCGCTGTATTATTATATTGAACATACTGTAACTATGTGCTCATGTATCACTTGTTATGTGATCTGAGTGTAAATAAAGATGTGTTCTGTTCTGTACATTATAATGTTGGATGTTTGTATTGACGATCAACATTGTGTGACTGCCAAGGTCGATGTAATCAAGAGGATCAGGACGAATGGCCATTAGATTCCTTCAGTCAACTAGAAACAATTACATATTACATGACTTCACAAGCCACGAACGCGTGCTAATCACCACGACCACTAGAAAATACGGGGGGAAAAAACGCGTTGGGCTAGAGTCACGCTATGAGCGTTGCGTTGGCAATGCTTCCTGTTTGTGAAAACGCCTCACGATTTATATTTTATCGCAACTATAGGAGTGATTATCATATACAGTGCGTCGATTTGAAATTTATGCCCGGCGCAGACGAGCGTTTTTTAACGCATGCATTAAAAAACGCATCCGTACGAACGCAGTAAAAACGCACCGTGTGCGACCCCCTCTGCGTTGCGTTTTTTTAGCGCTGCGTCGATTTTTCAAATATCAAACATGTTTGATTTTAGACGCACAAACGCATCCGTCTCCTGACTCATCCGTTTAAAAACGCACGTGTGCGCCTACTTGCGTCTGCGTTGCGTTCACATTTTAATATTGACCAATCATCTGTCTATTCAGTAACATGTCTTTCGAAATGGCCTCTCCAAATGAATAGAACTGTTAAAACAGACCCGACCATTAAAAATGACTAACATGTAAATGTTTCAGCTCAAATAATTTTTAACTGCTCATCTTTGAAACAAAGACTAGGCGTGTGTAATTAATGACATTTCTAAATAGATGAAATTAAAAAATATAAATTATTGCATTCATTGTACTATGCCTAATAATAATAATTAAAACAAACAATTGTGAAATAAGAAAGATTTATATCGTAGTAGTATATTGTATATAATGTTTTAAATAAAGTTTATTATGTTTTAAAATGTATTAATAAATTACATTTAATCTTTGTTATTTTTCCTAGAGTAAAGTATAAATAAATTAATTAATAAAAGAAATCGTCAGTGGATCGCAGGAACCCATCGCAGGTAGGCGCACACGAGACGCATCCGTCTGCGTTAAGTCTGCGTTTTTTAACGCAGACGCATGCGTTAAAAAACGCTCGTCTGCGCCGGGCATTAGCGTGCAGCGCTGTCCTCTTCCAAGCCATGGTACCATTCCGTTTAACTACATGTACTACGAAATGAAGTAGTTAGACGAAATGATATATTGGCTTGTGAAGATGATAAATACGAAATTGCACACATTCTGTTTGAAATATAATGTATAAAATAGTGCTATTGCTAATCGAAAAGAGTAGCTTTTGTGGGAGAAGACGGTTTCTTCTTTAGATCACTAAATTATATTATAGGCTATTACATCAGGTTACATTTCATAATGAAACGATAACGCCAATTTTATTTACCTGTAGTTGCTTCGATGTTCATGTCTTGATGAATGGATTCCCACTTATTTCTGGTGACATCGATGTGCTTTATTTAATTGAATGAGATTAATATATTTCTCAAAATCCTTTAAATCTATATCGCTCTCTCATTTTTTCTTTGGTTACATGATGAGAGTATATGGTGTAAGGTGAAAATTATTGCAACACTTGAAGGTAGAACACACACGTGAAGGTAAAATATGTTAAGATAGATGTGACGTCTACAAACATCAGAAGTATTTTGCCTTGACATTGGAAGAATGACATATTTAGTAATATATATATATATATATATATATATATATATATATATATATATATATATATATATATATATATATATATACTCAAAGGCAAAAGTTATTGTGACATGGATTGTTTGGAGTAATAAATTTGTGAATGGATTTATGGATGTAAACCAGAGAAAATGTGCATGAAACAGCTCAAAGAAATGTAATCAAGCAGTTGTTGCAGCGATTGCATGCTTTGTGCATGAAACATGGAATATTCGGGAGAAATGCTGTCCAGTGTTGACCATAAAAGGCCAGACATTCAGTCGCAAATCACTACCACTCTGTGCAGCCTTCAGAAGTCCAGAAGTCAGAAAAACACCATTAGTGAACTGTTTGATGCAATTTCGTCATGCCACGTTTCAGTTAAAATGACAGATGGCGAGTTATAGGGATGCTTGAATCTTGGACCTCGCAGCGTGACGTTGCGCGCCAATTCAACGTCCACAGAAACACAGTATGGCACTTATGGCAACGATATCAACAAAACAACCAGGCCAGGGACCATCCCCGTAGCGGCCGACCACCCGTGACAACCCCTCACCAAGACACATGGATCCGAACCACGCATCTGCGAAACAGGTTCCAGCCAGCAACCCTCACAGCCCGTACCATCCCTTTCTCCAGCGTTTAGTGGCCTAATGAGACGACGGTGCCAGGCCTGTATCAATGCTCAAGGTGGAGACACTTACTACTGACTGCTCGTTTCCATACCTTCGGACATTTCTCTTTCCATGTTATAACGTTTCATACATGGCAGTAAAAAACTTATCATCAATTAGCTTTGTCTTTTGTGTATCACAATAACTTTTGCCTTTTAGTATATATATACATGTATATATACACATATATATATACATACATACATACATACATACGTATACATATACATATATATATATATATATATATACACACACACACACACACACACACACACATACACACACTGTATTTCGTACATCGACATTATTGGACGGCAAAATCCAGGTTGGGCTACTTACAACCATTAGGATGACCAGAAACACACTGAACATACAGACAATCGTATTCTAGACATGAAACTATATTTAGTATGTATATTTAATATTTAAAGGGACTGTCCAGAGTTTGCAGCCATTATAAGATGTTTGCGATAACAGAGCCTTGTTGGCGACTACTTTTCCATACTAAATACTGAGTTTACAGCCATTGTAAGATGTTTGCGATAACAGAGCCTTGTTGGCGACTACTTTTCCATACTAAATACTGAGTTTACAGCCATTGTAAGATGTTTGCGATAACAGAGCCTTGTTGGCAACTACTATTTCATACTAAATACATTTTCTTGTTTAGAATACCAGTGTCTGTATATCGAATTGTTTGCGGTCGTATACTAATATTTGTAGCACTCAGTTTTTACTTTAATTCGTGATATATATTTTTTCGTACGTACGAAATTATTAGGAGGTAAAATCCAGTTTGGGCTACTACAAGCATTAGGACAACAACAAACACCTTGTAAATACTGACACTGATATTTTAAATAAGAAAATTATTTAATTTGTATGTTACTTCATGGAAAAGGCTCTATTGGTCGGAAACATTTTACAATGGTTGTAAACTCAGGACTGTTCCTTTAAAAGATTTTTATTGGTCGGAAACTTCTTACAATAGCAGCAAACGTAGAATAGTCTCCTTAACGTAGGACAGTCTCCTTAATTCTAAACATGCTAAGGTGTCTTTAAACAAATCTTTCTTTCCTTTTCACTCCATTTCTCTCGGCAAGGTGCTAACAGATCAATCTACCTTTCAAAAACCACCAAGTCACTAGCAATGCACATAATCTCGTGTGATCGTCATAATGCCACCAACAGTAATTTCCCGGATTTGTCAAAATACCGTATCAGTTTGGAACGATGTTGCTGGATTTCCGTTTGATAAATCATATCAAATGAAACCATTTATCTGAATAAAACGTTAATGAAATCAATAGTGGGTTCACATCGTTATTCGCTAGTCTGTGTAGTTTCTAGGCGCGACCGATGGCTTGATAACACACAGGGTACAACTGGACCGCGCCGATATTAGGTGGAAATTATAAAATAATATGTTTAACGTGGATGCCTATACTGTACTACTAAAATGGAAGCCAAATCGAGATAATTTAATTGGGCTGTACACTGCAGCTTGCTATAATCGAGTGTAGTTCAATGGAAAAACGATTATCTGAAATCCATTGGGTCGTATGATCCTTACCTTTTAACGAATAGATCCATTACTATATTTTTTTAAACTCATTCCAACTAGTTTTCCAACGACTGGTATATCAAAAAGCATGGCTTAAGGTATTTAGTCTGGCAGCAGATGCTGCAAATTAAAAAGGAGATCTAGACCGCTTGGACCGATATTAACTTTACTCTATTTTGGGTGGGTTTGTTTTGTAAATTTAAACTAGTCATCTTCTTTTATTTTACGATACCTAATTTAATATTGGTCGTCCTAATGTCGACATAGCTGACTCTAAAGTCTTAACCTGAACAGCTGTACAAAGCTTTGGAATCGAAAGCAAAGACTGCTTGTGACTTTGTATATCAGAAAGCATCGTGTGTTACTGTTAGTTTTACTGCCGCAAATGGATTTGATTAGCCAATCAAATTAATTTCGTGTTCTATGCAGCGTGAAAATTTACAACCAAATATTGATAAATGTTTAAATCCACGAGCCAATTGGCCTATTTCTCTTCCCAGCCAGTGCACCACGACTGGTATATCAAAGACCGTGGGATGTGCTATTCTGTCTGTGGGATGGTGCATATATAAGATATCTTGCTACTAATGGAAAAATGTAGCGGGTTTTCTTTCTAAGACTATATGTCAAAATTACCAAATGTTTAACATCCAATAGCCGATGATTAATCAATCTAGTGGTGTCGTTAAACAAAAAACAAAAAAACCCTTTGTATCTCACTAGACCGATCTCGTCAATGCATTAAAACATGTGTTATTAAACAAAATAGACTTAAACTTTTTTTTTCAGAACCACAAAATATTTATAAAAAAATTATTAACTAATTACAATAGTAATATACAGAATGATGAAGTGTTCAAACTCATTTTAGCAGTAACAAACGCGGTGATGCTATATTGGCTTCTTTTACATTAGCGATGCATGGCTAGCAATAAAAATAGTTGTAGAATCGATATTAATGAATAAATTCACTCGGGGCTGCCCCAGTGAGGATACTTGCAACACGTTTGCTAATCTGTTTACTCAAACACTCCAAGCGACAATAAATCAGTCCAGACGAAGCATACAGCATAGGTGGCCCGTGTTTACGAGACATTGTAAAGTTATAGGCTAAAAAATACTTCATATTTTGCCGAAACTGACATATATTTTGGTGGTGGTGGTGGTAGTGGTGCAAAAAGCAACATGGTTATTGTTGCAAAATGCTGGAAATGGCTCTTATGTAAATAAATTGTTTTGATGACACACTCTCAGTTTTTTTTTGCCAGAAAGATAATTTGAGGGTATGTAATAAAAACAAAACAGATCTATCACAAGCGGCCCTACCAGATGGTTATGAGTATTATTTGAGATCTGTTGAAATTGAACACTGCATTTTATGTATTTTGAGGGGCGGGACGTAGCCCAGTGGGATCGATCCCGGTTGGTTGGCCCATTTAGGTTATTTCTCATTCCATCCAGTGCACCACAACTGGTATATGAAAGGCCGTGATATGTGCTATCCTATCTGTGGGATAGTATATATAAAAAATCCCTTGCTACTAATGGAAAAATGAGCGGGTTTCCTCTCTAAGACTACATGTTAAATTTACCAAATGTTTGACATCCAATAGCCGATCATTAGTATATCAATGTGATCTAGTGGTGTCGTTAAACAACACAAACTTCTTCTTCTTCATGTATTTCGACACATTTTAAACAGCAGTTCTCTTACTATGATCTTTTTTTTAAATTATAAAAATGTATCCATTAATTTTCAAGATTTTAGGGTATGTAATTTTACCATTCGTACCCTTAGGCAGAAACCCTGACTGCTCGCCATCCAATCCTGATTTCGTACCCTTAGGCAGAAACCCTGACTGCTCGCCATCCAATACTGATTTCGTACCCTCTGGCAGAAACCCTGACTGCTCGCCAACCAATCCTGATTTCGTACCCTTAGGCAGAAACCCTGACTGCTCGCCATCCAATCCTGATTTCGTACCCTCTGGCAGAAACCCTGATTGCTCGCCATCCAATCCTGATTTCGTACCCTCTGGCAGAAACCCTGACTGCTCGCCATCCAATCCTGATTTCGTACCCTTAGGCAGAAACCCTGACTCCTCGCCATCCAATTCTGATTTCGTACCCTCTGGCAGAAACCCTGACTGCTCGCCATCCAATCCTGATTTCGTACCCTTAGGCAGAAACCCTGATTGCTCGACATCCAATCCTGATTTCGTACCCTCTGGCAGAAACCCTGACTGCTCGCCATCCAATCCTGATTTCGTACCCTCTGGCAGAAACCCTGACTGCTCGCCATCCAATCCTGATTTCGTACCCTTAGGCAGAAACCCTCACTGCTCTCCATCCAATCCTGATTTCGTACCCTTAGGCAGAAACCCTGACTGCTCTCCATCCAATCCTGATTTCGTACCATTAGGCTGGAACCCTGACTGCTCGCCATCCAATCCTGATTTCATACCCTTAGGCAGAAACCCTGACTCCTCGCCATCCAATCCTGATACACGAGAACTCATTTTCAGTCGGGAGATCCACTGTTGTTGTTTGTTTTGTTTTCGTCGAATAACTGAAACTAAAGACATTGTTGTTAAAACTACCATACAGATAGTTGACATGTTTTCTCATAGAATTGACCAAAAACTTAATACACTGAGCTAACCAAAAACCTAATCTGAGCTGTCTTAAAAAACGTCTTTGACGCGGCATATCTTTAGAGTTTGCATTTCTTTATATTTTGTAATGTTAAAAATCCACATTTCGTGACCTTCGTGTGTGTATCTCTCTCTCTCTCTCTCTCTCTCTCTCTCTCTCTCTCTCTCTCTCTCTCTCTCTCTCTCTCTCTCTCTCTCTCTCTCTGTATTTGTATATATGTGTGTGTCTGTGCGTGCGTGCGTGTGTAGATGTTTGTTGGGGATGTGTTAGGGTGGGGGTGGGGCACAAGCACCACCACCGAATACCACGAGTTGACAACTTTGATGATTTGCTTGTACAGTTATTTTGGTGTGTGTTGTTGGTGTTTCATTATTATCAATTTTTTTCCGCTTTGGATTAATATAATATCCAGTGGTTAATTAAAATGTAAATTGGCACGTGTGGTTTATTAGTCGCGCTCCGTGCGACGACACGCTATGACGTTGGCGACCACACTTCCTCGTTTTAGCGGGGCTAATTAGTCGCCTTTAGTAATACATTTATTCATCTCATTTCCTGCGAATGTGGATCTCCCGACAGCAGGACCCCTGGTAAATGACACTTGTATGAGCCGGACCCGTTAACACGGCGGGATACAATTACCTCATTCCAAATCTCTTTGTTATTATCACTCGTATGCAGAATGCCACAATGCAAGTCGATCAATAATTTTGTTCCCTGGAAAATATCACTCAACCATCTTCTAATACTACTTTGAAAAATATATTATAAAAATAATAATCTGTTATCAAACAAAAAAAATTAAAAAAACAAAAAATTCCAAAAAACAATCAAACCTAAAAACCCAATAACGACATCATTAACAGGATCCGTAGGCTATTAAATAGAAAGCTTTCTCTTCTTTTCCTTTTTTTCATTTCTTTCTTCTTTTTTTCTTTTTTCTTTTCTTCTTTTTATTGTGCAAGATGAAGGTAAAGTAACATTTATCAGGTTTCTTAACCAAATGGACGTTTCCACGGTGACTGACGTTACATGTAAAGTTAATTATTGTATCCAAGATTGTCTTGGTATCAGATTCACATAAGATGTCCATGAGCCACGTAATACCGAAGTAAAAATTGGCCAGACTATCAAGGGTATTTTATAGTCATTGTACTTATCAGACAGTCTTTTGTAATCCCGTAAGGAATGGCTAGTGTCACTCTCCGCTGTATGTTCTTTAATCACATTGTGTTCATAAGGTCTAACTTTAAAGGCAATTACCATAGCTATTAGCTTTCAGATGGACACCTGGATTTTTTGACAATATTGCAAACAGACTTATTACAACTGAAATTACTTATTAAATACTTTTACTTGTTGAGAATAGCAATGTCTGTTTTTGGCCGTTTTAATGTGTATAGTAGTTAAAACTATATTTCGTTAATTCACCTGACTAAAAGTTTGTTTTGTTTGACAAAACCACTAGAGCACATTGATTTATTAATCATCGGCTATTGGATGTAAAACATTTGGTAACTGACATAGTCTTAGAGAGGAAACCTGCTACAATGTAACATGTTTCCATTAGTAGCAAGGGATCTTTTAGCACATACCACGGACTTTGATGTACCAGTCGTGGTTCACTGGCTGGAGCGATAAATAGCCCAATGGGTTCAACGACGGGGATCGATAAAGAACCGACCGCACATCAGTCGAGGGCTTTACCACTGGGCCATATTCTGCCCTTATGCACTTTCCCACACACAACACGGCCTTTGACCAGTTGGAACGAGAGAAAATCCTAACAGTTCAATAGAGCCACCGAGGTAGCTCGATCCTGCGACGCAAGCACCTCAGCCGAGCATTCAACCGACTGAGCTAAACCCCGCCCCCTCACCTGACTAATGTGACTCTACCGTAACTCTAGTTTACTTTTTCATACGTACATGTCATTTCATTTCAACTTATTTTCGTGCTTATATCCAATTAAGGTTCAAGCACGCTGTCCTGGGAACACACCTTAGCTATCTGTGCTGTCTGTCCAGAACAGTGGGTTAGTTGTTAATTGTTAGTGGTTAGTGAGAGAGAAGAGGGTCTAGTGGCCTTACACCTACCCACTGAGTCGTTAAAACTCGATCTGGGTCGGAGCCGGTACCGGGCTGCGAACCCTGTACCTACCAGCATTATGTCCAATGGCTTAACCACGACGCCACCGATGCCGGTCGTACGTACAACATTATTGGGAGGTAAAATCTTGTCTCGGTTTCTAGAAACATTCAGGCGATCAGAAACATCTTGTATGTACACAAAAAAGCCCCCCAAAAACCAAAACCCCAAAGATGCAATTCATATGTAATTTGATTACTTGGGAAACATGACGGGTAGACCATTTGGATTTTTCATTAATATATATTTTTTTTCGCTTGGGTTATGCTTTTTGTGTCGCACCAAAGATGGACGTGATTTAGCTCAATCGGTAGGCCGCTCGCTGGGGCGGATCCAGCTTTTCTGATGGGGGGGGGGGGGGGGGGGGGTGTCCAAGACAAAAAGGGCACCATAACATTATGAAAAGGCACTATTAAAAAATTACACACGGTTCACATGGACCATAATATAATAGTGCTACAACAGAGACGCTGACAGACGTATTCTACAGTGTTCTATACATTGACAGAATAAATAACTTTGTAAAAAACCTAAAAATCCTAAATAAAAGGGGCACTTCTCAAATTTGAGGAGGGGTCCGAACACCTTGGACCCCCCCCCCCCCCCCCTAGATCCGCCCCAGGCTCGCCTGGCGTGCCTTGGTCGTAGGATCGACCATTTGACTTTGTTTCGTACTAACCAGAGCCCGACGACTGGTATATGAAAAAGTGCTTATAAAAGAGCCCTCGCTGCTAATGGAAAAAACGTTAGCAGGTTTCCCCTGAAGACTTCGTGTCAATTACCAAATGTTTGACATCTAATATCCGATGATTAATTAATCAATATGCCCCAGAGCGGTCTTTAAACAAAACAAACTTTTGACACATGACATAAAATCACATTGTTGTTCTGTCTCAGGGTATACACGTTTTTGTTTTGTTTTTGGTGGGTTTTTTTGTATTTTTGTTTTGTTTTGTATTTTTGTGCGTTCCCTTCTATATTAAGTTTCCAAAAAAAATGCTTCCTTTGTTGATAATTTCCTGCTTTTTAATTATGAATTCCAGTTTTTCTCGCCATATTGATTAATCTGCCATCGACAAGTCGTGTCACTTCCGGTTTGATTATGTACTGAGCAGTAGGCAGACGTCAATTAACACTCCGGAACTGACCATTGTCAGTCGACTATCACGGCAGAGTTTCTTTCTATCATGCCAGAGATTCTGTCTATCGCAGCAGGGGTAAAGACGTAACACGTATTTCTCATTAACCAGAATCCAATATATATTTTTCATTTCATTTCATCTTATCTTATTTTCGTGCTTATATCCAATTAAAGTTCAAGCACGCTGTCCTGGGCACATACCTCAGCTATCCGGGTTGTCTGTACAGGACAGTCGGTTAGTTGTTAGTGGTTAGTGAGAGGAGGGTGTAGTGGCCTTACACCAACCCATTGAGCCCTTATGAACTCGCTCTTTGTTGGAGCCGGTACCGGGCTGTGAACCCTGTACCTACCAACCAACCTGTAGTCCGATGGCTTAACCACTGCGTCACTGAGGTCGGTATATATATTTTGCGTAGCTCTGACTAACAGCTTCTTGCCAGTGATTATTAGCCCGAGTACTCTCACTGTAAGAATTTCCGTCCAGCTCTCTTAGTTATGAGTATTCGGGCTAGTAATTATTTGTGTTTTTAATGCAACACTAAATGCCATACCAGTGAAGGTGCACTGGAGAGTGTCATAATTAGTATATTTTATGTTAATTGTAAAACTGGTAAACAAGTTATAAATTATCTAGCGTCACCCACATCCTTGCCCTTTTATGGTCGTTTTGGTTTGTTTGTTTGTTTAATCGTTTGTTAATAAGTTATACTAGCCGCATGTTTTATCAAGACATATTTAAACAAACAAATGAAATGAACAATGAATGAATGAATGAATGAATGAATGAATGAATGAATGAATGAATGAATGAATGAATGAATGAATGAATGAAAGAAATGGAATGGAATGGAATGGAATGAATGAATGAGTTAATTAATGAATAATAAATAATTAAATAAACATACAAAGAAAGGAATAAAGAAACACTGCTAAAGGAATATTTATTATCCTATCCTTTTATCTCATTCCTTTTACTACATCTTTTTTCATTATTTATTTATTTATTTATTTATTTATTATCATATGTTTTTATTATTATTACGAATTATTATGAATTTAATAATATTATTCATGAAGCACAGGCACGTTTCAGAAATGATTACTCCACAATATATCATATATTTACACTTCAGGCATTGTGTCAAAAATATCTTAGAAAGCCTAGACACAGATTTTATGTTACTTTTATTGATCTTCGCAAAGCTTTTGACTTGGTAGATAGGAAAAAGTTACTGTATGTGTTGCATTGAGAGGTATTCAAGGTAAAATGTATAACATTTTAAAAAATATGTTTGAAAAAGTAAAGGCTTGTGTTAGAGTAAAGAATGTTAGGACATATCCCTTTACAACATCTAGTGGTGTCTGTCAAGGGTGTATGTTAAGCCCAGTTTTGTTTATAATTTTTATTAATGAATTTATAAATGAGATGAATAATAGTAATCTTATAGGAATTTTTGTGAATGAAAATATTAATGATATACTAATGCTTCTCTTTGCTGATGATGGTGTACTTATTGATGATACAGTAATAGGTTTGCAAAAAAAGCTTGATGTATTATATAAGATTTGTGTAAAATGGGGATTAGAAGTTAATGTTGATAAATCTAATATAATTGTATTTAGAAATGGTGGGTACTTAAGACGTAATGAGAAGTGGTTTTATAAGGGCAGTCAATTAACAACTGTGTCATATTATAAGTATCTTGGTATAATATTCTCTTCTCGTTTGAAATGGTCTAAGGCTTGCGAGACTTTATCTATTCAAGCGAGAAAAGCCTGTTTTCCTATTTTTACTTTATTCAAGAAATACCCTGCATTATCATATAGTATTGTCCAGAATATATTTGATACTAAAATAGCTCCTATTTTATTATATGGCTCTGAAATATGGGGATTTACTTACCGAGAATCTATTGAAAAAATACAAAGTAATTTTTTTAAAAGGTTTTTAGGAGTTTCAAAGAGAGTATCATCAAATGCTGTACTTGGGGAAATACCGTAGGTAGAGATCATTTGTGTGTGAAATACTTTAGCTGTTGTATAACATATTGGTGTAAATTGTTATATATGGATTCATCCAGATATCCCAAAGCTTGTTATGATATGTTGAAATGTCATGATGAAACTGGTAAAATTAATTGGGTATCACATGTAAGAACATTGTTGTTTCAAACTGGGTTTTCTTATGTTTGGATTGCTCAAGAATGTGGCAATATCAAATTATTTATGTCCAGCTTTGTACAGAGATGTAAAGACATTTATTTTCAACACTGGCATAATAAAATTAACTCTTCTCATTTTTTAAAGACTTATTCTTCTTATAAATCTCTTTTAGAAACAGAAAAGTATATATTATATTTGTCACAATACAAAGATCTATTGAGAATTGTTTCTAAATTTAGGTGTTTGTCACATAAATTAAAAGTACAAAAAAGCAGATATAATCCAGTAATAGAAAGAAATGAAACTATCTGTTTAAAGTGTAATCTTAATCAAGTGGAAGATGAATATCATTTTCTTTTAGTATGTCCATATTATGCTTTGAGCAGGAAATATTTCATATCAGAATACTTTATAGTAAATCCTTCAAGAGAAAAATTTAATCTATTGATTTCTACCCAAAATATAAAATGTATTAAAGGAATAGCCTTGTTTTTAAAAAGAAATCTGCCAGTTTAAATTGATTTGTTTTTAAAAGTAGTTATCTTGGTCATGTGGCCTCAATAACTGAATAAAAAAAATATCTTGTCTTGTATTATTATTACTATTATTATTATTATTATTTGCCTTATCACGTGTTATGTCACCTATTAGTTTCCATGCCACTTATTACGTCATGGCACGTGTTATTTATCACATATTATTTGTCATACACCTCGTTGTCATCATGTGTTTTTGTTTGTTTCTTAGTTTTTATCACACCGGATCATGAAATAAAATTTGAAATCTACAGATTGTGTCTCTCATGATAGGTCATGTCTTTAAAATTGAACTTCTGTTCTTACTGGGCCGATAATAATCTTATTAGGATTGATGGTGACATGTGTCAGGCATGTAGGATGCTAAATGCCAATACCGTGACGCTGAAAGACGCCAGTGTTAGAACCGACATGACGTAAATCCCTCAGTTCTGGTACTGATGAATACCAACTAGGATTAACCTATTCAAGGAAGGCAAACGATTATTTTATCTTTAAGTATGGGCGTTTTTGTTTGTTTTAACTTACACTTTGATGTCGTCGAAGAACGTATTATTAGTTCAATAAATGTTAAAGTTTGGTTTGTTTAACGACACAACTAGAACACACTGATTTATTAATCATCGGTTATTGGATGTCAAACATTTGGTAATTTTGACATATACATTACATGTATATATTAATATATAAAGTCTTAGAGAGGAAACCCGCTACAATTTCCCAATAGCAGCAGGGGATCTTATGTATTCAACATTCCACAGACAGGATAGCATATGCCACGGCCTTTGATATACCAGTCGTAGTAGACTGGCTGGATACAGTGGGTGTGATATGAGACAATTTGTACGTCATTTGATGATAATTATGATGATGATGATGATGATTGTAATGATGATGAAGCTGGTGGTGCTGATGCTGATGATGATTAACGTGATGGTGATGATTATGATGGTGGTGGTGGTGGTGGTGGTGATAATGATGATGGCGGTGGTGATGATGATGATGATGATAATGATTATGGTTGTGATGAGGATGCTGCTGATGATTAAGGTGATGGTGATGATTTAGATGTTCATTATAATGGTGATTATAATGATGATGATGGTGATGGTGGTAATGATGATTATTATGGTGGTGATTATGATGATGATTATGATGGTGATGATGCTGGTGATACTGATACTGATAATGGTGGTGATGATAATGATTATGATAGTGATGATGGTGATGATGATGATGGTAATGATGATGATTATGATGGTGATACTTTGTATATTGTTCGAAAAATAAGAATAGTTAAGTACTGGTTGAAACTTTTAGAAACAAATAACTGTATTCTGAAATCACTATACACGTATGATGATATGCTAGAATGTCATAATAGTTCTAATTGGCTTTACCATGTTAACAAATTACTTTTATAACTAGGTTTTGGAGATGGTTGGTATAATCAGCATGTCAGTAGTATTGAGATATTTTTAAAAAGTGTGCAAATACGTTTATCTGATAACTTTATTCAAGAAAGAGACACTGTGCCTTTAATAGATACGTTTTGCTTGCAGTACTACCTTAGAATAGCATTGCCAGATTGTTAAACTACTCCTATAACAAAATTTCGTGTTTCTTCTCACCAGTTGTTTGTTGAACAATGTAGATATTATGGTATTGAAAGGTCGCAACGGAAATGTCAGATGTGTAATCAGAATGATATTGAGGATGAATATCACTTTATTTTGAAATGTCCATTGTACATGCAATTACGTTCAATATATATATTAAGAAATACTACTGACGCAAACCATCTGTCTTTAAAACTGTGCAATTATTGTCTGTTCAAAACAGAAAAGAATTATGTAATATTGGTAAATATCTCTAAAATGCATCATGTTTACGTTCTCAACATATTTAATTGTCCATCCTCCAATTATGCACCACTTGTCAAATGTTAATGATTTGTATATAAAATGTAATGCCTATGAGCCTGAAAGCTTAAAGATAATAAACTATAACTATAGCTGATACTGATGGTGACGATGATGATGATGATGATGATGATGATGATGATGATGACGACCATCATGTTCACACTGAAGAGGACAACAACAACTTCAATTATAAATTTCATTTCATTTCAATTTATTTTCATGCTTATATCCAATTAAGGTTCAAGCACGCTGTCGGACAGTCCTGGACACACACCTCAGCTATCTGGGCTGTCTGTCCAGGACAGTGGGTTAATTGTTAGTTGGTTAATGGTTAGTGAGAGAGAAGAGGGTGTAGTGGCCTTACACCTACCCATTGAGCCCTTAAGAACTCGCTCTAGGTTGGGTTAGAGCCGGTACCGGGCTGTGAACCCTGTACCTACCAGTCTGTAGTCCGATGGCTTAACCACTGCGCCACCGAGGCCAGTCTTCATTGATGATAGCAGTGCTGCTGCTGCTGATGTTATATAACATGTCCGTGCTAATACAATCTGACTGACATCAGCTCTACTGGTCTACCGCAGGTGATGATTACAGACCAGTGATTTCAATCAGATTGCGTGCTACTAATTACTTATTAGCTTCATAACACTGTTACATAATGCTAAAAACCAATTTAAATGTCTTCTTTCAAAAGATATAAAAGCGCCTTGTCTATTACGAAAGGAATACCTGAGGCAGAATAGTCTCAACCTGCCATCGGATCTATTGTAAATAGGGGTTTGGTATCGTGTAACATTTATAGTTTAATACACTGGTTGCCGAAAGTCAAATACATCTGTAACCATGACAACGGATGTCAAGTTCCGGACCAAGATAATTACCGGTAATATTTCGCTTACCGCAACAACAGTGATTTCCGTGCGGCTCCATACAAATGCACAAATATATTATTAAAATACCATTATTATTAACCGAAAAAGAAATAACACCACGAAAATCAATGTTCGATTTTACAAAGTAGTGACCGATTTTTTTTCTGACTTTACTTTTGCATGCAGGAAGAACTTATTAAGTCGAAAAGAATGGTTAAGGCAATGCTTTCCAAACATTCTTGGCCCAGGGTTACCTTAGATGGTGGCTACTACATCTACATATTTTCTGTCATTCATAGTTGAGAGAAAAAGAGAGAATGAGATAGTGATAGAGGGATAGAGATCGAGACATACAGATCAGAATGATATATATATATATATATGTGTGTTGTGTGTGTGTGTGTGTGTGTGTGTGTGTGTGTGTGTGTGTGTGTGTGTATGTATAAGAGAGAGAGAGAGAGAGAGAGAGAGAGAGAGAGAGAGAGAGAGAGAGAGATTAAGAGTGTAATGTTATTATTACATTATTATACATTACTGTGATTATTACATGTTTATTTGTATATTTTCAGGGTGGAAACATTAAAACAGACATTATGAAGATTCTAATGGTGCTGTTCGTAGCTCTGCTGCCTGTAGTATTGTCAGCTCCAGTGGAACTAAGTAAGCACCTTAAAACGTTCAAGTATTGGGATCTTTAAAATACACCTACTAGCAGTAACTAGTGTGTACATTTGTATTGGCCTAGTTGGTCGAGTAAATTGGACTTTGATACAAATGGTTCATGGTTCTATCTAGCATACACTCTGTCCCGCGCATGCTCACCGACACACACACACACACACACACACGCGCGCGCGCGCGCACTCACACACACACGCACGCACACACACATACACCATCACCACTACCACCACCCCACACACATAAATACCAAACACAGACAGACACACACAGAGACACACTCACACCATACCACCCACACATAAACACCACACACTCAGTCAGTCACTCACTCACTCACTCTCTCTCTCTCACACACATACACACATACATAATAATAATAATAAAAAACCTGCTCTTAAACGAGTTAATTTGTAATTTGTTAATGCGTAAAGATACAGCATTTGCGTATAATAATTAAGTAGATGGGACCACATAAAAGACGTCACGGTCACACTGCAAGGCTTGACGTACCAGCGACCAGATGACCTTTTGTACGTTAAAAACTATGTTTTCACCATGGACTTTATTTACTTTATTACAAAACGACTTTTTACACTAAACTAATTTCTGTTAGTAAATTAATTAGTTTGGCCGCGAAATAAAAGCATACAATGTAATTATGTCTGCATAAAGGCTGTTGTCCATTAAGTAAACTATTAGTAATCAGAAAGAGTAGGTTTAGTGACAGCGGCGAACGTTCTCCGACTTCAACCCACTAACGTACAGGCAGCTCGTGTAATCCAGCCATAGGTCTCTGAGAACTGAACACTGGCATGACCCATGTGTGGGTTACGCAGAAACTAATTCAGCAAACCCATTTCGTTTTGTGTTTTTTTTTGCGTAACTCATCATCACCATGTAAATGATGTACTAAATTTAATGCGCGAATGAAAAATGGGTTGCGCTTGACTAGATTTGCGTGAGAAACGCGAAAACCAAACGGTTGATGTCGCAATTTTTCAAGTTCTATGACTCCGGAAGAAGAGCTGGATTGAGAGTTCTATAAACAGCATGATTATCTGAACTTTGGTTTAAACAATATTTATTGTTCCTCTTAAGAGACAGGCTTTGGTGGCATAGTAAGGACATCGATTTAAGGCTGGTAGGTACTAGGTTCGCATCTCAGTAACGGCTTTTACCCATAACGAGTTTTCACGGCTCAGTGGGAAAGAGGAAGTCCATTACACCGAGTTGGACTCTTTTCACTTACCACTATCAACTAATCATAAAACAAGTTAAAGTTTGTTTTATTTAACAACACCACCAGAGCACATTGATTTACCAATCATCTTCACATTGATATATAGTCTTAGAGAGGAAACACGTTACATTTTTTCATTAGTAGAAACGGATCTTTTATATGCACCATCCCAAAGACAGGATAGCACATACCACGGTCTTTAATATACTAGTTGTAGTGCACTGGCTGGAACAAGAAACAGCCCCGAGGGCCAACTAATCAAAAGTCCATTGTCCTAAACAGACGGCGGAGATGTGTGCGTGCATGCGTGTGTGTGTGTGTGTGTGTGTGTGTGTGTGTGAATAGTGTGCTTAAGCGCTTAATCAAGTTAGAATTAGTGGTGGGTTTGTTCTGTACTTTACCCTATATCAAAAGCTGCCCTTTTAGTTGAAATGCCCAATCTGTGTATCTGGACAAAACCCCTATATCATTCCGCGCTGATTTTTGACAGCCCTATAATTTACATCGTCGTTTGGTCAACAAATGAAAATCCTGGGAGAAACTGTTTGTTCTAAAAATCGAATCGATTCTTGCTAGCCAAGTCTGATGAACGCGGATTTTTTATCGTCTTGATTTGTGGGCAATTTGACAAAACATCGTAAGTTTACGTCTGCGACCAGCAGTTATACCGGGCATACATTTACAAGTGTTTGGCAGCTATTTCACGAAACAAATTACATCATTAAGAAAAATGGAGCATTTTAATGACCAAAAAACAAAGAAGAAATATATGTATTTCTAACTATATTTGTTCTACTATAATAGTAATACGAATTGTGGTTTAGTCGTAGATTTACTTTACGTGCAAAACTAGGCTTATGATGTTTTGTGAAATTGAGCCCGGACTCGTGAAATACGTTACAGCAGTAAAAATAATAAGAATTGTGGATTTGTGTATGCTTCACAAACCTATTATGACAAAAGGACCATGCACATTTATACAACCAATTGGTATTACGTATATAATAAAAGTCCAATATTTCTACCCAAGGAAATAACAAAAGTACGATATGCACGGAAATAAATACAATTATTACCAAATACTACACTAAAGGTGCAAACAAGTTAAAAATGTGTTTAGTTTAATAACACCACTGGAGCACATTATTTAATTAATCATCGGTTATTCTGGCATAGTCTTATAGAGGAAACTAATTAAATTTTTCCATAAAAGCAAGGGATCATTTATATGCAAAATCCCACAGACAGGATATCACATACCACGGCCTTTGATATACCAGTGTAAAATGTATGATGTTATTACCAAATTCTGTGTAGTATTTTTACCATTTTATTTTGATAGTAATGTCGCAAATTTCTTACTAATAAAGTTGAAATGTTACTAATAAATGCAATAACAAAAGAACAATATTGCAATCAAATGCAGTATCAAAGTAAGTACAATAGTTATAGTTATAGCAAATGTAATGAGGAAACCAACTGCAATAACAATAGTGTGATATTAAAGGGACTATCCTGAGTTTGTATCATTTTAAAAGGTTTTCGACAAATAATACACTTTTACATTATTAAAATTATAATTTACTTGGCTATAAAGATTCATATTACAAGTAAGTAAATTATAATTTTATTAATTAATGTAAAACATTAGTAAAATTATAATTTACTTACTTGCAATATGAATCTTTATAGCCAAGGCATTTCTGGACATAAATGGTTGTGATTGAACAAGTGTAAACAGGGGTTCTGTGAATAAAAAAAATAAAAAAAATAAAAATAAGGGAAAAATCATTCACCGTTAAAAAAAATAAAAATAAAAATAAAATTGTGGATATAATGTTTTGAAGTATCTCAATATCGATTTTTGAATTAATTATTTCTTCTAAATGCCAAACGAAATTTGATATAATTCAGCTAAATGTCAATGTACTCCAGATGTATTTTTCCTCATAATGCTTTATATTTAAAACATGTCAAGGTAAGATAATGTTATAAAAACAAGGAAAAAAAATATGTGTGTTTATTTTGTTGGAGGGAAACAAACGAAGGTCTTGTTAGCGATGAAAACTCAAGAAAGTCCCTTTAACAACAGTGACGAAGGTGCGATAATTATACCACATAGACATACGGGCTCCCTTCTTTGTTATTATTATTTTATTTTTTTTGAAAGTGTGTGTGTAGGGGTGTGTGTGTGTGTGCTGATTTTTGGCTGAATTAAACACAAATGTCCGAATCTAGATAACAACGTTTATTGATATTAGAATTACTACCAAACAGCTATATAGGGTTGCAAACGAATCACTGTGCATTTTTCAACTAATATTGTGAGAAGAATGATTGAAAATGCATGGTGAAAAGTTTTCAAGCCAGATCATTTTGCTTGAATGTCTCCATCGTTTTTTCCCGAATTAGAAGAGGGCTGTAAATAGGAGCCGTTGCGTAGTATATTTTAAAACATGTCTACTGTAGTTCCGTAGACGTGGTCACCCTGGGACCCATTTAATTATGTAGACACAGTTGAACATACAATACAGTCTATTTGATTAACGCACACGTCCAGCAGAGCGAATGTCCTAAAATGTCTTGCAGTCCTTATTTGCTCTGTCGGAATCAGAGACACAACTATTGATTTTTCTCTCTCTCTCTTAAACTAGAGAGTTGCAGCGTAAAGAAGAATAAAATGCAATTGTTTGTTACATTATTATCTGCAAACTATGTGAGGTCCCCCCCCCCCCCCCCCCCCCCCCCCCCCCCCCCCCCCCCCGACTTGGAAGATCCTATTATATTCACTGATATCATAGTATATCGCATCTACTGACAGCGGTCTGAATAGAAGTCAGAAACAAGGTTTATTCCTATCGGTATACACAACACCAAAACAAAATCGAATATTCTAATATACATATTTTTATGATACAATTAATTCCGTTAATACTGCCACAATGGGCCTTAAATGTTCACAATACATTGATGATTTTTAACAGATATAGGAACTGACGAGATTCAAATTGACTAATTTAAATTAATACATTAAAGCAAACCAATCTGATAATAATTACAGGTCTATGGAGCTGATTTCAATCAGACTGAAAGAAAACGAGATCAATGTTTGCGTTTCTTGTGTTGTTCAGTGTACAAAATGTTAGTATTAACAGCAGACTTGTCCAGTAAGCTGGAAAGAAAGAAAGAAAGAAATGTTTTATTTAACGATGCACTCAACACATTTTATTTACGGTTATATGGAAGGAAGAAAATGTTTTATTTAACTACGCACTCAACACATTTTAATTACGGTTATATGGCGTCAGACATATGGTTAAGGACCACACAGATATTAAGAGAGGAAACCCGCTGTCGCCACTTCATGGGCTACTCTTTTCGATTAGCAGCAAGGGATCTTTTATATGCACCATCCCACAGACAGAGTAGTACATACCACGGCCTTTGATATACCAGTCGTGGTGCACTGGCTGGAACGAAAAATAGCCCAATGGGCCCACCGACGGGGATGGATCCCAGACCGACCACGCATCGAGCGAGCGCTTTTCCACTGGGCTACTTCCCGCCCCACCACTAAGCTGGAGAAACCAGGGCCTCGTTCCACGAAGCGATCTTAGCCCTAAGATCAGCTTAAGTGCATAGGGTAACTATGCGCTTAAGGTAATATTAGGGCTAAGATCGCTTCGTGGAACGGGGCCCTGGTCTTTTCATTATAGTGATTTCTGCTTATGGTGACCCAAACTGAACAAGATAATTCTAATTCTATGCTGGAATCCAGCAACAAGAGGGAATTTACTTCAGATGCCATGCAGTGCAACAGCGAAATAGAACGAGTAATTATCTTGTTCAGTTAGGTATCACCATAAAAAGAAATCTCTATAATGAAAAGACAGTTAAATGAAAACCATGTTTCTCCAGCTTAGTGACAACTCTGCTGTTAATACTGACATTTTGTACACTGGACAACAAAAGAAACGCGTGCAGTGCTACAACGACACAGAATAACTAATTGTCTTGTTCAGTCGGGTATCATCATAAAAGGAAATCTCTATAATGAAAAGACAATTAAACGAAAACCAATGGCTGAGTTCAGCCAGACCGAGCAGAAAAATGTCCGCTAGACTGGTTTATGCGCTTCATGGTAAACCAAATGGCCACGTCGGGAACCAATGAAATAGTTTGCGAACGTTAGCGAAACGTTTGCTGGCTGAACTTGGGGCAGGCTTTTTCAGCTTAGTGAACAAGTCTGCTGTTAATACTGACATTTTGTAACAAAAGAAACGCAAACATTGATCTCGTTTTCTTTCAGTCTGATTGAAATCAGCTCCACAGACCTGTAACTATTATCAGATTGATTTGCTTTAATGTATTAATTTAAATTAGTCAATTTGAATCTCATTAATTCCTGTATCTGTTAAAAAGTATCAATGTAATCTAGTTTAAGAGGGAGAAAAAATCAATAGTTGTGTCTCTGATAACGACAGAGCAAATAAGGACTGCAATACATTTTAGGACATTCGCTTCCCTGGACGTGTGCGTTAATCAAATAGACTGTATTGTATGTTCAACTGTGTCTACATAATTAAATGGGTCCCAGAGTGACCACGTCTACGGAACTACAGTAGACATGTTTTAAAATGTACTACGCAACGGCTCCCAAAGCCCTCTTCTAATTCGGGCAAAAACGATGGAGACATTCAAGCAAAATGAGCTGGCTTGAAAACTTTTCACCATGCATTTCCAGTCATTCTTCTCACAATATTAGTTGAAATTCATTAAAAATGCGTAGTGATTCGTTTGCAACCCTATATAGATGTTTGGTAGTAATTCTAATATGAATATAAACGTTGTTATCCAGATTCGGGCTTTTTTATTTTAATTCAGCCAAAAATCAGCGCCCCCACCCCATCCTTTTCAAAAAAAAAAAAAAAAAAAAAAACTGTTGTTAAAGGGACTTTCTTGAGTTTTCATCGCTAACAAGACCTTCGTTTGTTTCCCTCCAACAAGACAAGACAAGACAAGACAAGACTTTATTTACACTCGGGCCGTTACACAACGGCATAGGAGGAATATATACATAAACTTTTTGTTATATACACGTGACAAGATGGTTGACAGTAAATACATTAATTACAATACATTCACAAACACATATACAAACACATACAATCACGCACATAAATATATCATGTAATAATACAGATATTTAATATACGGGTATCCAAGTACTTATAAACGAATAGATTGTTAAACTTGTATATGGTGCAGTGGATAATGGTAATATTTTGTTAAATATGTTTGGTTTTGATGGCATTTGTAGTCAAGGGCGTTTGAATTCATTAGTTATTATATTTATGAAATATGATAATTTCTTTAGGGTACTATTTCGTTTATTCTCCATTAGTTCTCTAAATTTATAAGTACTTGGTCGCGTATAATAATATGGGTGTAGCAACTGGACTCTTGAATTATGGGAAAAAATGCCAAATAAAAAGATAATGGAACTCGTCGCCAATGTCCATTACATTACATGATGTGCAAATTCTATCTTCTACGAGTATGTTATTCCAACGTCCAATTTCAACGGGTAGGTAATGGTTAGAAGTTCTAAATTTTAGGAGTGTTGTCCACAGTTTTTCTGGTAGTTTATTGATATAGCTTTCGAAAAATAATTGTTCTTTGTATAATCGGTAAGTGTTGCCTCTCGATGACAGTGATATGTTATTTTTCCATGTTTGTAAATACTGATCGCATTGTCTTTGTTTAATTTGTTGTCAGAGACAATTTACTGATATGAAAGATTGTCTTATCCAGATATCACCCATTCCCAAGTTATTCAGTGTGTTTTTAACAGTATTAATCCAGTTATAGTTAGTTCCGTTAGTAAGGTGGTCATTTAACTTAATTTTGTATAAAAGAGTAGACAATGTTGATTGTTTTCCTGATATCAGTCGCGCCCAGTAACATACCATTCTTCTATATATAGTTAACTCGACAGGCGTTCTCCCAACTCTCCACAAAGCATAAATATTGGTGTTGTGTTCTTAACAGGTATGATGTGTCTTAGAAAGTTTATTTGTACCAAATTAAATATATCAACTTTTTCATATCCCCATATTTCACATCCATATAATAAAACTGGCAGAACCACTGAGTCAAACATTTTAAGTTTACATTCGGTTGATAGACAGTTGTCCTTTGATTTTGATAGTACAAAGTACATGGCCTTGGTAGCCTGTTATTTAAATCTATTCTTAGTAACTCGAAAGTTGTTTAATTTTGTAAAAGTAATTCCTAAGTATTAGTATTCTTTCACATTTTCTAATGTATTATTTCCAATCTTAAAATTATGTTTATAATCTCTAGTGTTACCGTTAAACATCAATATTTTCGTTTTGTTACTGTTTATTTTAAGTTTCCATTTATTGCAATATTGATAAAACATATTTAAAACTACATTCCCTGGAATATTTTTATTATTTAAGCATATAGAACAGAAAATCCAATTACGTTTGGTGCATATATGACGCCGCACTCCGCATTGGTTTCACTACGCTGGCTTAACCAGGTCAAAAACAAAGCCATGATTTTGAAAGTGGAACACTTTTGACGGACTCGTACCGATCTCGGTTTTCATTGGCTTATCACAAGTATAGAATTCCCCAACAAGAGATCACGTGAGATTTCGCAATTTTTGAACAAATTTAACTGTCTTGATTGAGGGGTCGTCTCATATCTCCAAAACATATTTATATCCATAGAGGTATGGTACAACGCCTTTCCAGGGGTCGGTGAGTGGGGGATTTGCCTTGAAATTTTGACAGTGGCCAGCTGTTGGTATACGCGTTACATGTAAGGGGGTGTTACTAATTACGTAACGCTCTAGGGGTAGAGGAAAAGGGTACTGTGTTCGATTTACGTAAAATTTTTCAAGACTATATGTTATTTTTATTCATTACTTAGACCTAAAAAGATGTTTTTTGGAAATGCGCGGTCAGTCTAGGATCGATCCCCATCGGCGGGTATACAAAAAGACCATGGTATGTGATATCCTGTCTGTGGGATGGTACATATAAACAATCCCTTGCTAAAAAAAAATGTAGCGGGTTTCCAAGGCGCGTGTACAGGGATTTCAGCGGGGTTGGGGTTATAGACTGTGTTAAGCTAAGTTTATATGGGGCCATGCTCCCCCAAAAAATACATTTCAATTTTTTTTCAAGCTTGGGCAAGTAAGGGTTTCGACCTCCAATACCCTCCCCCTGCACATGCACCCAATTCCTCTCTAAGATTATATGTTAAAATTACCAAATGTTAGACATCCAACAGCAGATGGAAGGAAGGATAGGATATGTTTTATTTAACAACGCACTCAACACATTTTATTTACGGTTGTATGGGGTCGGATGATTATTAAATCAATATGTTTTATCTTTTTTGTCGTTAAACAACCCCCCCCCCCCCCCCCTCCAACGTTATCCTTTCCAAACGAAATAATATTTATTTGAATTTGTCGATTTTAACACGTAAAATTAAGAAGTGAAAACGTTCATTGTCTACTTTAGTATATTTTATTTAAAAAAATATATACATGATTAATGTGTTACTAGTATACAAACTAAACTTTTAAAGTTCTACTAACACTTTATAAAATATCAATTCTGAAATAGGAAGGTACGACTGTCGATAATACGTTGTCAAGATCAAACCGGTTTTAACTACAGCGCAAGATTTCTCTTTTAATTTTTTGAGACGAACCCTACAATTTGAAATCGGCAAACACACGTGTTAACTGAAACTGACAACAGGCTGTCGTTCGTGCTTTGCCGAGCTATGGCGGCACAGGCGACGAATCAAGCGTATACGTTTGACGATATCCGTTCATAGCGAACACACACGACTTTTTTAAAAGTGCATTTGAGCTTGTATTTCACATTTGTACATGATGTTATAATATGGTAACCAGATAATGTAACTTTAAGGTGTGTTGCAGGTCTGCTGCAGAGGTTGATAATAGGGCAGTATCGTCTGCATATAACAAGCAAAGCATGTGTAAAGCAATATCTATTGGGTGATCTTGGTTGTCTGTTGTAGGGGAAACCCTTCACATCCATGGCTAGATAAATAATCTTCTAAATCATTCAAATACAGGGAGAATAGAATAGGGGATAAATTTTCACCTTGACGGATACCGTTTTTACATGGGAATAAAGTAGATTGCTGATTATTTACGACAATCATTGATTTAAGACCTTGATACATGTGATGGATAATTCAAAAAAATGTACCGTTTATGTTATGCTGTAGTAGTTTATTCCAAAACTGTATTCTAGGTACCGTATCGAATGCTTTCTCAAAATCCACAAAAGCGCAATATAATTTCTTTTTCCTTTTTTTCAAGATATCTATTAAGTGATGTAATGTAAAAATATGGTCTGTAGTTGAATAGCCTTTACGGAACAAAATCAACAAAATAAACACACACATATTCCTTTTTTATTGTTTTTATAACATTATTTTACCTTGACATGTTTTAAATATAAAGCATTATGAGGAAAAATACATCTGGAGTACATTGACATTTAGCTGAATTATATCAAATTTCGTTTGGCATTTAGAAGAAATAATTAATTCAAAAATCGATATTGAGATACTTAAACATTATGTCCACAAACGCTTTGGCTATAAAGATTCATATTACAAGTAAGTAAATTATAATTTTAATAATGTAAAAGTAAATTATAATGTTAATAATGTAAAAGTAAATTATTATTTTTATGATGTAAAAGTGTATTATTTGGAAAACCTTTTAAAATGATACAAACTCAGGATAGTCCCTTTAATACCACACTTTTGTTATTGCAGTTGGTTTCCTCACTACATTTGGTATATTTTCTTTGATACTGCATTTGTTTGCAATATTGTTCTTTTGTTACTGCATTTATTAGTAACATTTCAACTGTATTTGTAAGTAACGAATTTGCGACAATGCAATAATAACAGTACAATATATTCCTTCTGAATACAATATGGTAAAAATACTACACATAATTTGGTAATAACATCATACATTTTACACTGGTATATCGAAGTCCGTGGTATGTGTTGTCATGTCTGTGGGATGGTTTATATAAAAAGATCCTTGCTACTAATGAAACAAATGTAACGGATTTCCTCTCTATGACTGTGTAAAAATTACCATATGTTTGGCATCCAATAGCCGGTGATTAATAAATCAATGTTCTCTAATGGTGTCGTTAAACAAAGCAAAAAAATATGCGCTCTAGTGGAGTTGTTAAACAAAACAGACTTTAACTTTACAATGCGTTTAAGAAAAACAGGATTCGTAAATTCGGCATTGGGGCCAATTTCACTGAACACGTGTTTGGCATTACGAGAGATGGAGCATTTTTAATGACCAAAGAAAATTAAATATGTGTACTTAAAACTATATTTGTTGTACTATAATAGTTATCAGAATTGTGTTTTAGTCGTAGATTTACGTTCACGTGCAAAACTAGGATTACGATGTTTTCGTGAAATTGGGCCCAGGGGGCTGTTTCTCTGTTGTACTGCATTCTCTTTTGTTGCTGGAAAATATGTTTTACTTTAACGACGCACTCGACACATTTTATTTACGGTTATATGGCGTCAGACATATGGTTAAGGACCACACAGATATTGAGAGAGGAAACCCGCTGTCGCCGCTTCATGGGCTACTCTTTTCGATTAGCAGCAAATTATCTTTTATATGCACTATCCCACAGACAGGATAGTACATACCACGCGTTTGATATACCAGTCGTGGTGCATTGGCTGGAACGAGAAATAGCCCAATGGGCCCACCGACGGGGATCGATCCCAGACCGACTGCTCATCGAGCGAGCGCTTTACCACTGGGCTACGTCTCGCCCCATGTTTTGTGAAATTGGGCCTAGGGAGCTGTTTCTCTGTTGTAGTGCATTCCCTCTTGTCGCTGGATTGCACACTGGAACTGATGACGTGTTTACCACTGGGCTACGTCTCGCCCCATGTTTTGTGAAATTGGGCCTAGGGAGCTGTTTCTCTGTTGTACTGCATTCCCTCTTGTTGCTGGGTTGCACACTGGAACTGATGACGTGTTTACCACTGGGCTACGTCTCGCAGCATGTTTTGTGAAATAGGGCCTACGGGGCTGTTTCTCTGTTGTACTGCATTCCCTCTTGTTGCTGGATTGCACACTGGAACTGATGACGTGTTTACCACTGAGCTACGTCTCGCCCCATGTTTTGTGAAATAGGGCCTAGGGGGCTGTTTCTCTGTTGTACTGCATTCCCTCTTGTTGCTGGATTGCACACTGGAAGCGATGACGTGTTTACCACTGGGCTACGTCTCGCCCCATGTTTTGTGAAATAGGGCCTAGGGAGCTGTTTCTCTGTTGTACTGTATTCCCTCTTGTTGCTGGATTGCACACTGGAACTGATGACGTGTTTACCACTGGGTTACGTCTCGCCCCATGTTTTGTGAAATAGGGCCTAGGGGGCTGTTTCTCTGTTGTACTGCATTCCCTCTAGTTGCTGGATTCCACACTGGAACTGATGGCGTGGGTATTAGCGCTTCATTAATTAGTACAATCTGTAGTCGCACCTGCTGTTATACAATGAACATCGTCACTTCTCATGCTATTATTCCCTGCCCACTGCAGTCTGGTATTCTGATATCATACCTGTAAGTTTGTGTTAAGTAATGCAGATATTTTTGTCATCAACCGAATATAAGAAATATTTCGGACAAAGAAGGATATGACACGTTAATACAGTGCCACTGGAAGAATGGTGATCTGTTCTTTTCAATAATGTTGTTATAATGAAATGTTTTATAAAGTAAAAATATTGTATTGTATGTTGAATAGTTACCACTTGTTTGATCATTTCGTTACACTGTGGAGATGCTGTGGGCGCATTTGTAATCTTAAACTGATTGGCCCAGTCCATTGGACTATTTCCCGTTCCAGCCAGTGGGCCATGATTGGTATATCAAAAGCCGTGTTATGTGCTATCATGCGATAGGACATATAAAAGATCCCTTGTTACAAATGGAAAAATGTAATGGGTTTCCTCTTTAAGATTGTGTTAGAATTACAAAATGTTTGACATCCAACAGCCGGTGATTAATAAATCAATGTGCTCTAGTGGTGTCGTTAAACAAAGCAATAAATAAATAAATATGCCCTCTAGTGGAATTGTTAAACAAAACAAACTTTAACTTTACAATGTGTTTAAGAAAAACAGGATTCGTAAATTCGGCATTGGGGCCAATTTCACTAAACACGCGTTTGGTATCTATTTGATACAGAAAATCACATCATTACGGAAGATGGAGCATTTTAATGACCGAAGAAAATGAAATATGTGTACTTAAAACTATATGTGTTGTACTATAATTGTAATAAGAATTATGTTTTAGTCGTAGATTTACGTTTACGTGCAAAACTAGGATTACGAAGGAAGGAAGGGTTTTATTTAACGACGCACTCATCACATTTTATTTACGGTTATATGGCGTCAGACATATGGTTAAGAACAACACAGATATTGAGAAAGAAAACCCGATGTCGCCACTTCATGGTCTACTCTTTTCGATTAGCAGCAAGGGATCTTTTATATGCACCATCCCACAGACATGATAGCACATACCACGGCGTTTGATATACCAGTCGTGGTGCACTGGCTGGAACGAGAAATAGCCCAATGGTCCCACCGACGGGGATCGATCCCAGACCGACCGCTCATCGAGCGAGCGCTTTAGCACTGGGTTACGTCTCGCCCCATGTTTTGTGAAATTGGGCCTAGGGGGTTGTTTCTCTGTTGTACTGCATTCCCTCTTGTTGCTGGATTGAACACTGGAACTGATGACGTGGGTATTAGCGCTTCATTAATTAGTACCATTCGTTGTCGCACCTGCTGTTATACAATGAACATCATCACTTCTCTTGCTATTATCCCCTGCCCACTGCAGTCTGGTATTCTGATGTCATACCTGTAAGTTTGTGTTAAGTAATGCAGATATTTTTGTCATCAACCGAATATAAGAAATATTTAGGACAAAGAACGATATGACACGTTAATACAGTGCCACTGGAAGAATGGTGATCTGAAATGAAATGTTTTATAAAGTAAAAATATTGTATTGTATATTGAATAGTTACCACTTGTTTGATCATTTCGTTCCATTGTGACCAGCGTCACCACACACATGTCACAACGGTAGTTGTACATTGTTTGTGAGCGCATTTGTACTGTTAAACTGATTGGCCCAGTCAGTAGTGGTAAAACTGATGGTTCTGGCGCAGTTTGGCCCATTCATTTAACATGGGGGAGGTGTCACCCTCTCAGCGTCACCCTCCCAAGAGGGGATGGTGACGTCACAGCCCAGATGAATTTTGATTGGCTTACTAATGGCGATTTTAAAAAACGGGGAAATCCCATACCGCGCCAACTAACCAGGAAATCCCCCCCCCCCCCCCCATACTCTGCACCAAGTAACGGGTAAACAATAAGAAACCATTCCATAAACACTAAGTTCAATGCCAAGACATGTATTAACATAAAAGATGGCTATTACGCTATTAATAAATAACATAAGACAAAAATAAATTTCCACTATTTATTTCCCCATGTTCATCATGAGTGGATCACAGGTCATGGGGGTCCGGCGCCCACCCTTACAATCTATGTATTGGTCTATGCATGCTTCTATACAATTATTGTAGCATTTACAAGTGTTCAACGTCAGATGCCTTCACCCAAGAATTAAATTTGTTAGGCCAGTTCAACCACTTGACATAGTGTTCTTTGTTTAGTCCACGTCCTCTTGTCTTTAGAATCTTCTCGACTTTCCAGAGATTGTCTTCTTTCACATCAATCTGTTGGAGTTCAGGCTGGTAGAAGGTTCCCAAGATTTCATCACCATCGTAGTCCTTCACTCGATACAGAGGTAGTCCACCGCGTAATAGGGTGTGGCTGATGGTGAAGATTTCTCCTGTCCACTTCTCGTCATATTCCCGAGTGAATACATTCCTCAGATGAGTGAGTCTCACTTTATCTCCAACCTTGAATCGGAAGTGCTTCTTCTTTGTTTTCACTTCTTCCTTGAGCCAATACATTTTCCACCAAAGGTTGGTTTCTTTCTCAGCAGTGACTTTGTCTGGAGCCATACCGATTGTCCTGTGATAGGTGGAGTTATAGTTGTTGGCAAAAGTCTGCAGACGATCGACATACTCATAGGACTGTATTGGTAAAGTACCGGTATATCCTTGTCTTGGTGGTTTTTAAAACTCTTTCTGCCACAGCCGCTTTGGTTTCGTTGTTGGTGAGTAGATGCTGGATGTTCCTTTGTTTAAGAAGTCTCTGGACCTCTCGAGCTCTGAACTCTTGACCTCGATCCGTGCGAATTCGTTTCGGTTGTCTCCCCTCTTGAAATACATCTTCCAAAGCTCCAGACACTGTCAGGCCTTTCTTATCTTTCAGTGGTCTCAATCATAGGTGTTTGGAGAACACGTCGATCACCACCAACACAAATGTATAACCTCTGTTATACTTGGCAAATTTCACCATGTCCATGAGGTCAGCTGACCACTGGTCATCAATTCCAGTAACTACAATCTTGCTTCTGGCAAACGTTCTTCTGATTGGGCGTTGTAAACTATAAGCTTCGTGTCTTTGCAGCCATTTTCTGATATTGTTTTTGCTGATGACATACTTCCCGGCTCTTCTGACATATCTATACAGTTTATCTGAACCAGAAAAACTAGCTGGGTTGGTTGGATCATAATAAATGTCTTTCAAGTAGTCTTCCCTCATGATCTTAACTCTTGAGTGGTGTCAACAATTGTTATACTTATTTACAAAGGAGACGTTTTATATCGTCTAGTTGATATCTTTATCATCAGAGTCTTCTTCCTCACTGTCTGATTCCTCATCTGGTATGTCAATGTGAGAACTAACTTTCTCAGCTACTGACTTCAGTAGTGGTTTAATTCGCTCTTTGAGTGCAGTATACTCTGTATGATGTTCCATTAAATAGTAGTGCATTAGCTAATGTATTCATATAAGTCTGCTCCCATGACTTGGCTATCTTTTGATCCACCCATTGTTCAGACCATCCCTTGTCCAAATAGTTTTGACGGTCTTCAGCCATCTCCTCTTTATAACAATTGTAGGTGAGCTGCCACAGATACTCTAGTCCAGCTGTTTCCCACTCATGATGGGTGTCGTCGTGCCTTTCTTTATATTTAGCTCTTTTTGAAGGAGGTTCCCCACCATTTTCTGGACACCATGTTTTCACGTGTCTCTGCAGATCGTGAACATCCTGAAACACTAATCCACAGTCGTCACAAGCATGCATTTCGGGGAGCTCTTCTTCACACGTCTGCTCACTTTGAAGGTCTGAATAAGAATGAAACATCTCTTGACTGTTCTCCCCTTTTATAGAATTTGTCACCTCTACTGTTTGTCCAGAGCATTAGGTCGTAATCGTTCTGCAGCAGGGGTCAAAGGCTTGAGATCGATAAAGAGGTGACCATATGGTTTTTTCACTGCATCTTCGTACCGATGCATAAACATTTCAGTATGTCTTGGATACATCTGTCAGGCCAACGTCATGACTTGTTGCTTGTGGATGGGGTTGTTGAACAGCACCAGGTAATGACAGTTTCTTCTCTGAGTCGGGTCTTTGCTGTGATACAAGTTCTGGTTGATGGCAATCACCGAGAGGTTTCTGTGGTGACTTCCTTCTGTGAAGAGGTCAGTGATGCGATAATCTTTGCCAGTTGTTGACATCAGGTCATCCAACACAATGAGATTTCTGATTCTAGGATCCAAATAATGATCTGTTTCCAAGTCATCAGGTATGCCTTGGATAAATTCGACCCCTACAGCTGTCTTGATAAAGTCATACAGAGGCTGCCAACGTCTGTAGAGCCACACGATGCGTTGGGGAGTTGGGTTGATGTTCCCATCTCTCAACAGTTTGTACACCAGGAATGTCTTTCCACATGATGTTGGCCCTGACACAATCATCGTAAAAGGATGTAGTAACACTTGAGGAGGAGGGGGAGGAGGAGGAGGAGGGAAATGAGGAGGGGGGAAATGAGGAGGAGGAGGAGAAGGAGGGAAATGAGGAGGAGGAGGATCAGGTGGGAAATGAGGAGGAGGGAAATGAGGAGGAGGAGGAGGGAAATGAGGAGGAGTAGGAGAGTGGAAAGTCTGTCTATGTCTCCTCATATTATCTTCTCTGGTAAACAACTTCCCACATTCAGGACAGGAGCTCTTCCCCATGATGTTATCAGCTTGACAACCTATTCACAAATGAATACATATTGATGATTCTTCTCCTATTTATAGTTTTTATTGCAAAGCATTCTGGGTAATTCTCCAGTGACCATAACTGAGACTGGTAACACCATCCTCAAGGAGATACCTCTTGTCATCGAAGGGGGAAAGTCCTAGTTTGTTGAGTTGGATGCTATACAGTTGGTGGCCATAGCTCCTGATCTGTGTCATGCGAGACATGTGGATCTCCTTATTAAAGAGACACTGTTTATAGTGCTGGTGCCTAGTATGATTTTTAAAGACACTTTTCTTTATTCCTTTGGCTGTTTTCTTCTCCATCATTTTGCTCTTCTCTTGGTAGACACGAGAATACATTTTAGACTTCAGACCAACAAATTCATGAATAGGAATGCCATGCATTTTGTCTTTCATTTTACCTAGGACCTTCTTGTTTGTGGTATTGTAAAGTGGATGGTTAGTGTCAGTCAGAGGTGTCAGATAGGTGTCGTTCTTCCAGCATATCTTGGTAAATGTCTTTTGTTTGGATGTTGTAGCACAATGAATCGGTGTCAGTGAAGAGGAGTTGGGCTTTTGATTCATATTTCACTTTGATGTAGCTATAATGGAAGTTGTACATCAATATTTTAGACACATCTAGAATGGCGAATCCAACGTAGATTGGTCTGTTCAAATACAGCCTGTGTATTAACAGGTGGACAGCCACCAGATTTTCATTAAAGATGCGGAAGGCATGGACGTTGGGTTTGGTCACCAATTTGCATGTTCTCTTCTTGTTGTTAATAAGCTTGACATCCACTCTCTTCCTTAAGTTTTCCATGGTTTTCCCAAAAACTTAATTATTCATCAGTTTAAAAAAGTATTTTTCAAAATCGTTTTTGGCAGCCTTTCTTTTTTCTGTGTTGAACTCTATGTAAGCTTTCAGCCATGGCAGTTGTTTAAAGGTCATCACTCGATGAATCTTAGTCATCTTCATGCCCAAGGAGATGTAGAATTTCAAGTTTCGGTAGTGGACCACATATTTGTCTTTTGGCAGCAAATTAGGTATTAGCTTTTCGGTGGAGGTGCCATTCAAGTTCAGTTCATCTAACAGCTGTTTGGCATATGGGGAGAGCATCTCTTCAGTGACCTTGATTTTCTCGAGGGCTAATGGATAATCATTGTGCAGGTCGTGGAGTTCATGGGGGTAGTCAAGATCCACTTCCAAGATGTATCCTTCTGGTGCATCGTCTGGCACCTGGGCAATATCCAACTGTTCTATGTCTGTCTCATCAAGTGAAATTCATATACAGGCAGTGATTGTGACATGGCCCAGCCATATAGATTGTTTGCATCTAAGTAGATTATATGGCCTTCAGGGTGTTCATGATTAAATTATATTGTACTATAGCATTTATATTTATGTTATGTCTTATGAGAAAATACCCCATGAATGAGTAGAACCAGCTTATCTCATTCCTATCTCGAAATGTTTGGACATTTTGAGCTGGGTCCATGTCAAGAGACGGGGGCCGCTTTTCCATTACCGCGACTTAAATGTATCGAGATGAACACTGAATGACATTCCCCCCCCCCCCCCCCCCCCCCCCCAATAAGACAATCTCCATCTCCATTCAGTCTCACAGAGTCGGACATGACGTCACAGTCGATTCCAGTATAGATGCTTATAATATGTTTACGGGATATTCATTTTGAAACAGAAGACACATTCATAAAGCTTACTTTTTTCACAAACGTGAATTGGCGTCCTTCTTCTTACAAGTAAATGATTTGACGTCCTTTCTATTAGGAGTCAGTTTTGTGTAACAAAAAATGGGGTGAATTTTCGGTTTATATACCATGTAGATGAGTCCATCTCATCTAGGGGTGATGGAAGGGTTAATGCTACTTCTACGTCGACATAACATAAATGTAATTATTGTTTACATATGGTATGTCTGTTCACATTCATCATATACTGAAATTATTTTAAATATAATAAGTTAATATGAATGAAATATTTTTAACTAGCTGTGTGCAGTCAGAATGTTGTAATACTTCCAATACTATAAAACCTATTCCCCAAAACTGTGTAGGGATATTCAGGTCATTACACCGCCCTAAGTTAAAAACAATTATAAGATACACAGACTACTGTTTTACGGTAGCGCGAGTTCGGGTCATGCTTGTAGGTCAGCCAGTGGATAGCGGCTGTCCTATATGTTTCAGCATATAGCATTTGAATAGTATAGCATACTGTCTACATTCGTAGTGTAAACAGCAAACTCTGGAGTCTAGTCATTATATACTTATATACTCACAAATATATACTTTAAATTTAACACACACACACACACACACACAGACACACACACACACACGCTCGCGTGCGCACACACTAGTTACTGCCTTCGTGTTTGACCTAATTCAGTCAACACCAACGCATACCGGCTTGTGCCTATTTTAACACAGCGAAGGCTGTACATTATCATAGATTTACACGCTAAGGAAAGCTTAATAAAATACTCTTGTCGACGACGCAGCAACATAGTTTGATATTGTTTCTTTGTTTATTTTGTTTGTTAACCTGTTAAGTATATGAAAAGAACTTCCTAGTTAGTTGTCGCGCTATGGGATATCCCCGGGGTTTTTTTTAAATCGCCATTAGTAAGCCAATCAAAATTCATCTGGGCTGTGACGTCACCATCCCCTCTTGGGAGGGTGACGCTGAGAGGGTGACACCTCCCCCATGTTAAATGAATGGGCCAAACTGCGCCAGAACCATCAGTTTCACCACTACTCCAGTCGGTGGGTCCATTGGGCTATTTCCCGTTTCAGCCAGCGGGTCATGATTGGAATATCAAAAGCCGTGTTATGTGCTATCATGCAATAACTGGTTCAACAAAGGCCATGGTTTGTGTTATCCTACCTGTGGGAAGCGAAATAAAATATCCCTTGCTGCCTGTCGTAAAAGAGTAGCCTATGTGGCGACAGCGGGTTTCCTCTAAAAAAAACAGTGTCATAATGACCATATGTTTTACGTCCAATAGCCGATGATAAGATAAAAAATCAACGTGTTCTAGTGGCGTCGTTAAATAAAACAAACTTTACTTTTGCTAAGATAAACAACACAAATAAAAGCTTTCAGTTGTACGGAGCGATGTTAGCGCTAACATCAACTTAAAGCCGCAGACCCTAGTTTCAACCCGTAAAAATGGACGTTAAGTTTGATTAATTTATAAAGCAGTAAAACATTTGGTTAACGTTACAACAGAGTGAAACAAATGTGTGTGACAATAAAACGGTGAAATTCCCTCTAAAATAGACTAAAACTCGATTCCATAACCGTTACTTCTCAGACGCACGTTTTTTGTTGTTTGTTGTTGTTTTTCTTGGGGGTTTTGGGTTTTTTTTAGGTGGGTGGGATACTGCTTTTGTTAAACACGTATTGCCATTATAAATGTGGGCTACATAACATACTGAGCAGAAAGAAAACTAAAAAAACAAAACAAAAACGATTCTAAAAACCTTTCATAAATACAGCTACTTAACTGCCGAATTGACAGTTATTTGACAGTATATACTAAAAGGTCAAGGTAGAAGCGTTCCAATTGGACTTTTATACTGACCAACTAAAATATAATACATTTTAGCAAATATTTGGAACTAAATCAAAACTACAATAATCATATATATATACATGTATATTGATTATAAACAAGCATATCTCTACCAAATAAAATATAACAAATTAAAGTAAATATTTGGAACTAAATCAAAACTACAGCAGTCATATTTATTTTTATAAATCATATTTCCAGAGAACATAAGAGTCTAAGGAACTTCATGGAAAAACTACGCCTTAGTTAAAGTCTGATATTTGCTAAAGAACTACGAATCTTGCTTCTCCTGTTGTGTTTATTGGTCTGACTATAGAAAACAACCTTTCGGCATGTATACGTATATTTGATTTGGGTTCCTTTTTCAGAGAAGAGGTCCAAAGAAGTAATATTATTCGGAAACCATCAAAACAAGCCGCGAGGACCATTTGCGACAAAGAAAAGTGACCCGTCATTCGATGCTAGCTCCAACCCCAGCCTGGTGGATCAGACAGGGAACATCCATGTTGTAACACCTGAAGAAAACGAATCGGCAAAACCGGAGAACGACGTGTCTGAAGTTATCCTGCCAGAAGTGGGAGGACAGAACGTCGAGGTGATCACAAGTAAAGACCAGACTCAGCCAGAACAGAGCCTGGACTCGGCTAAAGATCTGGAGGAGGTGAACAACGAAAACGCGGACGATCTGAAAACATCCGACGTTGCAGTGGAAGATGCTGCGAGTGAAACAGAAACAAACGCCAACTCTCCAGAAGATGGTGCTGGCATAGCGATAGTGGGCACCGAGGCCGATTCCAGTTCGAAGGAAGATACGAGTTCAGCAGATGATCACGAGAATGCAGCAGCAGCTACAGGTGATGATACGGAGGTTTTAGCTACACCCTACAAAGATGAATTAGAAGACTTTTACGAATATCTTCTTTCTTATGGTAAGATACAGCTGTGTTTTTATTAGACGTCTGAGCAAGGGAAATAGGTGTGTGTGTGTGGGGGGGGGGGGGGGGGGCAGGCTGATTTTGCCTGAATCTGTATAACAACATTTATGCATATTAGTATTACTGCATATATGGATGCAAATGAATCACTACGCATTTTTACATGAATAAAAATGATGCAAATACATTGAAAATGCTTCAGGCAAGCTCATTTCGCCCGAATATCGTTTTTGTCCGAATTTGAAGATTTGCACAAGCCGCTGTCTCGTACGCTTGTGGCAGGGAGGTGAACTCGAGATTAATTCTTAAATTCGTTTTACTTAGGAGCAGTTGGCTTACACATAATTACAGCCTTTTTCGTGGCCTTTCACATAATTAAAAGTATTGTATTTTGCCTGCAAGATTTAGTCACATATACATTGTATATCTTATATAATTGAGGATGCAGGGGTCCACCCATTAACGTATTTGCTAACAGGAAGCTTGCAGATCGGTAGACTTTCATCACCGTATGCATGAAGTCACGGGCAACAATACAATGCAGTGCACACTCACTGCTCAAAGTGTGCTTCTTTTTTTGGTGTTTTTTTTCACTAGTAATACTTTTATGTTTTTATGTCATCGATAGTTGTTTTTTGGGGGTTTTTTTGGTCAAGACACCTTCCCAAATGCAGGCAGTATAGAATGTAGGTGTAACTGCTGCGGTTCACACCACTCTGTAGCGCTGGCTTGTATGTGTACATGCACATTATAGATACACATTGTCAATAACAAGTAAACTAGTGATGGGGTTGCTATTGCTGAAGTGATCTTAGGTGGACCGCAAGTCACAGCTACCGCTGAGGTTATATCAGTCCGTAGCTCAATCCTTCGGCATAACCGTCGCATTTCTCACATTGTACTACTACCACCACATGCACGTCCTGTTATGTCACTGTAGGCCTACTTTACTCCATATACAGTACACGTCACAGAAATTATGTACATGTATATATGTATTATGTCCTTTGTGCTGACCGACCCCTTAGGCCAAATGATATATATGTAATTTATGCAATGTATATTAATAGTATTATGGTCATGTATGGTTATGGTAGTTATACTAGTGTGGGTAGCTTTGTTTCATGTAAAGTGTAAATAATACGCTTTTACTTTTACCTATAATCGACAGACAATTCCATTCATAATTTAAGGGTGTCTTTATTTTTATTACTTCACACTACAAACCGGAATTTGTCTTAACTGAGGCGGATCCGAGGTGGGCCAGGAATTTCGTCCCCACTAAAGATATTCAGATGTCACCTTTTCTCTTCTTATATATATTTTTGTCAATGGGATACCCTTTTGACGAGTTGGTTCATATGTCCTTATTCCGTTAGTTCCTCTGTGCAAAATATTTCTTGGATCCGTCCCTTCCCATTGTTTAGTATTTCTTTCTTTATGCTATTTCATATTGCGACCATTTCTTGAGAAATGTATATATTCTGTTACAGCCAAAGGCTGATTACAACTATAACAAATAAAGTGATTGATTGACTGATTGATTGATAGATATTTATTTTTATTATTTCAGATAATGCAAACCGAAATTTGCCTTCCTCTTCCCAGCGCGATGGGTCGTACTCCAATTACTACCCTAGCCTGTATTCGCTCAGACGTAAGCGAAGTTCACGAAGATCCGCCAAACAGGATTCTTCCCACAGGACCCTGAAGAGAGCCAGACGTATCAAGCGAGACCTTCTGGACGACAAGGCGCTGTACCTGGAGCAGTACCCGGTCCAGGAAAGACTGCCCTCGGACGAGGAACTGTACGAGATGTTCCACTCCACGGCACAGAACCTACAGGACCTGGCCGACCTGCTGGATCTGTACACCGAATACCAGGTCCCGGAGGCTGTCGCTCCGCCTTTCGTCGGCTACGATCGTGACGAGTACGAAGCGTACCCTGCCATCAAACAGTACGACGGGGAGAGCGAGCTGTACTCGCCCGGAGGTGAGAGCGAGCTGTACTCGCCCGGAGGTGAGAGCGAGCTGTACTCGCCCGGAGGTGAGAGCGAGGACGAGATGTACACGCCCGTCAAGCGAGAGATGCTCGGTGATATGCCTGGATTCAAAAAGCGCTTCTTCTACCCATCCTACGACGAGCCCGAGACTCATTGGGGTCCGTTCGTGACGCAGCAGAAGAAACGAGCGGACGAAGGACGGGAGGAGAGTTACCAGAGACTCCTGCTGCTGGCACAGGCTTTGGCCGGAGACCAGCCTTCCAACTATTACTATGACGTGAGTAAACGTTCAAAAGTGTTGTTTTAGGGGGATGGGGTAGTTTGTTGTTTTTTTGTGTGTTTTTCTGCTAAGTTTATTATTATTTATTTATTTATTTATTTATTTTATTATTATTTATTATTATTAAAAAAAAATTATGTAGAGCATATATGGCTCTAATAGTGAAACACATGCCTTAGTGTTTAAAAACTAGGATCTGTCCCTTTAATAAGTCATCGGTTATGTTGGATGTCAACCATTTGATAATTCTGACACATGGTCTCCAAATGGCGTAGCGAGTTTTCTCTCCCTTTATCTGTGTGGTCATTAACTATATGTCTGATACACATTGGACAATATAACCGTAAACAGTTCGTTTGTTTTGTTTAACGACACAACTAGATCACATTGATTTATTAATCATCGGCTATTTAACTGAATGTCAAATATATGGTAATTTTGACGCATAGTCTTAAGAGAGAAAATCTGCTACATTGTCCTATTAGTAGCAAGGGATATTTTATATTCCCACAGACATGATAGAACATACCACGGCCTTTGATATACCAGTCATGATGCACTGGCTGGAACGAGAGATAGCCCAATAGGCCCACCAACGGGTATCGAACCCAAACCGACCGCACATCAAGTGAACGCTTTATCACTAGGCTACGTTGGATGTCAACCATTTGATAATTCCAACACATGGTCTACACACGGTGTGGCGGCAACAGGTTTCTCTCATTATCTGCGTGGTCTTGACACCATGCATATTACCGTAAATAACGTGTGCTGAGTGCCTCATTAATAAAACTTTTCTTTCCATTACATTTTGCCATTAGCAGCAGGGTATGTTTTACATCACTCAGGACAACACATGCCATAGTTTTTGATATCCCAAGAACGTTCGACTGAGTAAAATCCCCCTCATGACTTGAAGCCATGTTCAAGTCATGTGCATACACAACCTCTTGCGCGCCTCCGATTCCCGCTACGTCGTATGCTTTCGTTTATGTGACTTTACATATTTCAAGGTAAATCACGGCTGGATTTATGGTATGTTGCAGTATGTTGGTAGGGGAAGTAGACCATAATTATATTATATACATTGTGGCTGGGGTGGAAAGTTCTAGTCCCCTCAATAATTCTGAATCAAAATATTATCGGTAGTAAATCTTAAGGCAGATGATGACTTTTACTTGTAGAATGCAGGAAATTGATTTTCAGGATATCTAGTTTTCGAAATTTTACGGGGGACTATACACCCAAACCCCTTAGGACCATTGCTTTGTGCTCTCGATCTCAGTCAGCCCCCCACCACCACAGTAGCGGATCCAGGGGGGTCCATGGGTCCGGACCCCCCCCCCCCTTTTAAAAACCGACCATAACCTTTAAGGGGAAACTGATTATATTAACTGTTCTGTGTAAAAGGAGAAGTCAGTCATCACATTTGGACCCCCCTTTCAGAAATCCTGCATCCGCGCCTGCAACCCCCCCCCCCCACCCCCCACCCAATGTTTGCTTGCTTACGCCAACTCTTCGTTCACGAGAGGAAGTTCACTTCTATGAATACAGGTTTTAAATATAATTGTATTGTGTGGGTGATGGGTACAGGTATCTAGAAGAAAACTGCGTCGCCACCCCTTCTCCGATGTGATGAATTCTGGATCGACCCTTGTTATTATTTGTGTACGGCGAACTGCATCCCTGGCCATTTATATTATTTGAAAGCAATTTCCTTGGATGAGACAGGTCGTGCCGTGAACAGAGGGTGCAATTACCGATACGTTGGATGTCTTGCGCACGAACCGTCTCATTAAAAGTCTTACACAGCTTCAGTAATCAAGTACGTTGAGACAGCACTTATCCGTATGCGGAAGTATAGCAACCTAGTAGTAAAAGCTCGTAGTTGTAAGCTGTTAATTCCCGTCGACTAGATACCATTCCTTAGTGGCAAGATAGTGGCACGCGTTGGCCAATCAAATCTTCAATTGCCAGATGAAGAGATATACAAACCTTTAGTTTGATATTGTTCTGTTTATTTTACACTAAATTCAATAACATCATTTCACGTGGGTTTTGAATGGTGTATGGGTAGGTGTGGTGGTACTGGGTACAGGTTTCAAAAGATGCCAGCTTCTGGAGGGGAAATCAGCTTATATGGTCTATACATAACAACAATAATATTGCATTTATTTTAAAAAGTCATATTTAAATGTATGGTCCATTTTGCGACTTACAGCAACGTTTTGCGCACCAATGTTTAATAATAATAACACACACACACACACACACACACACACACACACACACACACACACAGCTCTATCCTTTTTTTTCGCAATGTCTCAAAGATATTGAGCTGACATTTTGTGTATAGCTTTATCATATAGAGTTACAAATTTAGTTTGATTTGGCCATTGTATGACCTCTGAAATTAGAAAATATGAACATTTGTTGGAACTGGTTGGGGACATATAATATTTCTTTAGCAGTATTCTCAGAATGCTTATAAAATATCACACAATACTAATACTTAGCAAGATTGGACGCAGACTAGCTATATACATACACTAAAAATAGAATCCTCATCAGGCTATGTGCATTCTACCCATTCAGATGGAACACCGACGGTATTCTGAGTGAATGGTGATCTCCGTTTTGTGCCTTGGTTTCGGGTCTAATTGGCTTATCTATCTGCACTTCTATTTGCAGGGTTATTACAAGAAGAAGTAAAGTCCTTCAAGATAGCAATGGAAGCTTATTCCCGTGTCATCCATGTTGTGATTGTGCTTCGTGTGACGTCAACAACTAGGGTTCTCCAAGATGAAAGGACATCAAGACAAAAAAAACAAAAACAAAGGCCACCAAGATAAAACTTTCAACTGTGGGATTTTTACACAATTATGTGATCTTTTGATTTTTGCTGTTTGACGCTGTGTTGTGTACTACCATGCTGTAATATTGTCGCGTTTTTGTGTTTTTTGAATAATACATGATGCGTAAGAGCGTATGTACTTGAATGAATACTACTTATTTCTAGTGTCACTATTGAAATATCGTAATTGTTATTTTACTTTGTTACATTCAGTAATAATGTACTTTAACATTGAGTAACGTATTGGATAAATTAATCAAATTGATTGTTTGGACATATCAATTTAGAAATAGCGTTTTTGGACGTATTTATTTAAATAACTATTTTTCGGCAACTACTTTATATCGTACAGTCGGTTTTAAGTTTTGTAATGGTCGTACATGTGTAGTCATATTTTCAGTATTTTATTGAACACTTCCGTTTTTATTGACAGAGAAGGAAAGATGTTTAAGTTAGCAACCACATACGACATATAAGATGTAACCTGTAAGACGTTTGTGCTCGTCCATCATCGTTCAACACTTCTAAAGCAAACTTTTTGTAATGCTATTGGACTGCTGTTGATAGGACTCGAAAGAACACAAATGCTATCTGTATTCGTGTATTTTTTGTTAGCATTGGTGTTAACAAATTAAAATCACGGGAAACTAATCACATGATATGAAGATAGTTATGTGCATATATTTAACATAAACACCAGTATTATATGCTGGATTTAAACGTAAATTATATTAAATATTTTGGTATCACCTTCATGTTTTACAAACGCTGTTTTGACAGTAGAAATAATCATATCAAATAGGACCAAAATAGATACCACAGTTGGAAGTAAAGGGAGCGGGGGTGCTGATGGGGTGGATTCATACACCATCGTATGGACTTGAGTTATATTTGTTCCGTTCTTGTTATTTTATTTGTGATTAAACTGTGTATGTTGTTTGAAAGCAAAATAACCTGTTAAAACCATTCCACATGATAATTGCTGTTATTCAAATACATATTAGTTCAAAGCGACAGATTAAAAAATAAGACTAAACCAATGTAACCAGTAAAACAGTAGAACCTAGTTTCCATTAAGTAGACTACAAGACAGTGGTGGTTTTAAATCATACACCATTGTTAAAATTATGTGACTACGAAGAAATGATTTTAGATACCGCTTCAGTGTTCAGTGTATGGCTAATGGATTTCTACAATCACAATTATAACTGACAATAAATGAATTATCGTCATCATCGCACGCTTAGTATTCGTGGCAAATAACTGTTATTGACAGTAACATTTCATTGAAGAAAGGGAAGTAATTACCAAAGGTTGTGATAAAATATTTGTCTGTTACTTATGGTGTTTAATAAAGAAATCAAGTGTTGATATTATCATTTTGGAGTTGTGATTTCTTTCTTACAGGTTTTATAATTAAATTACACGATAAATTTTATGATATGCAAATGATATTTTAATACCTATCACGGACACAACACCAATCTTTTCTATTATTTTCCAACTAGTGTCCGTCCCATCAGGGTACGTGGTTCTCTTACTATGGTATTTACTACAAGTTATTTTTTTCTGAGCCGATTGTTTTCCAAATTACACACACAAAAATAGTGGGAGTGGGGTATTATTTCCAAAACACGGACTTTCCTTCTTACGGCAAGTTAAAACTGAAAGTATTTACAAAAACAATGTTAATGGAGGATGGGAAGGACTAGAGGTGTAGCCCCTTCTTAGTACGGGAACGTTTTGATGGGGTGTAGATCGCCGTGTAGATAACCAACCCATATAATGTTCATTCATGATCCTAGGTGCTCCCGTTCAAAAGTTACGTTTTTGCTATACCGGATGGCGGCCATTTTGGATTTCTGGATCAAAATGATGTCATAACGTCAAACTGATGTCAGAATCGGAATTCTAGTGGTCAACTTACCCGAAAAAGTGTCTTCATACATGCTTTGGTTCAAAAGTTAATTTTTCAAAATGGCGCCAACGGCCATCTTGGATTTGGCCTACTGGCGAAAAATGCCGGGATTTTTGGGATGGACATGGGGGCTAAATTTTTCATAAAAGGTCCATAGAAGTCAAATCAATCGTCAAAACACCTTAAGCAGAGAATGGTCGCGGAACAGGTTCTAAACCCTACTAATCTCCACTTGTATGTTAAGTGACGAAAGAAAGAAATGTTTTATTTAACGACGGACTCAACACATTTTATTTACGGTTATATGGCGTCAGACATATGGTTAAGGACCACACAGATTTTGAGAGGAAACCCGCTGTCGCCACATAGGCTACTCTTTTACGACAGGCAGCAAGGGATCTTTTATTTGCACTTCCCACAGGCAGGATAGCACAAACCATGGCCTTTGTTGAACCAGTTATGGATCACTGGTCGGTGCAAGTGGTTTACACCTACCCATTGAGCCTTGCGGAGCACTCACTCAGGGTTTGGAGTCGGCATCTGGATTAAAAACCCCATGCCTCGACTGGGATCCGAACCCAGTACCTACCAGCCTGTAGTTAAGTGACGAAGATTGCAGCTTCCACTGCCCTTGAATTTATGAAATTCATCTTTGTACGCAATATTGAGCACGGCGTGTGTGTAGCCTACGGTACTCGACTGGACTTGAGTGCAAAAAAAACCCAAAACGATCCTTGCGAAGTGTGGCATCTGGTAAATACAAAGAAGGCAGTCTGCAGTACAAATCAAGAGGACAGCCGGTCAGAACGCCTGGACACTTTTAAAATTGCCTTGCGTACTGCAGTTTGTTGTGTTTAACGACACCACTAGAGCACATTGATTAATTAATCATCGGCTACTGAATGTCAAACATTTGGTAATTTTGATATATAGTCTTAGAGAGGAAAACCGATATTTTTTTTTTCCATTAATAGCAAGGGATCTTTTATATACACTTTCCCACAGACAGGAAAGCATATACCACGGCCGTTGACCAGTTGTGGTGCACTAGTTGGAACGAGGAAAAACCCAACCTCAGGCGAGCACTCAACCGACTGAGCTAAATCACGCCCCTGCGTATGAGAGATACCTTGACATCAGTTTAACCTATAGCTTCCCCAACGCTACATCGGAAACGTCTGTTTATTTAACACCACAGTACATTTTAAACTGGCTATTTGTTGTCTAACATTATGATTATTTTGACACATTGTCAAATAATTAAACCCGATGTTGCTATGTAGACTACCGAAAATCCCAGCAGTGTACTTATCCTTAGACAGAAATATACACATTTTGGTCTTTGAAATAAGTTCGGGCGATGGTCGGGGCAGGCCCGATTATACAGTTAAAGTTTGTTTTGTTTAACAACATCAATGATGCACATATATTAATTAATCATTGGCTATTTCAATGTCAGACATGTACTCATCAGAGGAAACCCGCCACAATTTTCTTACTGCAGCATGGAATCTTTTATATGCACTTTCCCATAGACAGGAAACACATAACACGGCTTTGACCAGTTGTGGTACACTGGTTGATTCTGCGACGCAAGCACCTCAAGCAAACCCTCAACCGCTCCTTTCCGACTAGACATAAACTTTTCATTTCACCTTATTTTCGTATTTATATCCAATTAAGGCTCAAGCACGCTGTCCTGGGCACACACACACACACACACACACAAACACACACCAGCTATCTGGGCTGTTAGTTGTTAGTGAGAGAAAAGAGGGTGTAGTGGTCTTAGACCTACCCGCCGTCTTTAAAACTCGCTCTGTGTTGGAGCCAGTACCAGGCTGCGAACCCTGTACCTACCAGCCTTATGTTCGATGACTTAACCACAACACCACCGAGGCCAGTCGATTAAACAAATGCCGTAAAGACATTTATACCTCGGTCCACCTTGTTTTGTAACAAATTCCCACTTGATTTAAACAAATCAAATTATAACATCGGTTAACTATCGGTCTGGATTAAAATTGGAGGATTTTAAATCCACCTTTGCAGTTCCTGATTAGTCGCATCTGTCTCAATTTTCAAGCAATACGTATATAATCCACCATTGATTGTTGCCACGATAGTAGTTGTGTCTTCGCGGAATCAAACATCCGTGTGTAGATTCGTATTACGTTTTGGAATCAATGGCAGAAGAAACAAAGAAATGAAGATTTGCAACTGGGCCTTGCAGTGCATTATTCATTTTCAAGTTGATTGCAATTCTAGTTTTTTTTAGTTCATATACATTTAATACTTTCGCATGTTGAGCCTGTGAGATATTTTTTTTTACTAATTACACACTATAAATCATATAGTGAAATCGGAATGAAACCCGTAAAAACAAACGAGCAATTTTTTAAAAATCTCTGTTCATGGACATGTAAATTTACACGTATATTTTTTTTTATAGGATATATACACTAATAAAATACGCGTCTTTTATACGAATAAACAGGCGGATCCTGGATTTTGTAAAGAAGGGGGGTCATAAAATGTTTGAAAGGGCAATTTGAAGGCTCGCACTTCTTCCATACAAAATTTTTTATGCTAATTTCAGTGACACCATACACATTTTAAACTCAATAGTACCTGGTACAGTGACACAAGTTCGTAGTCCTAAAAACGTCCGATTATCTACTGACATGTGCATGTGTCACCCCCCCCCCCCCCCCCATAACACTGATACAAAAACAAAACAACCGCTACATGGGCGTACATATGTACGACCGAACCCCCCACCCCCCTCCCCCGAAATCGCTTTTTTTATAATTTAATATATCTGACATTATTATATTTATTCAACATAGAAATATATGCCCAATATCTCTGCAATCTATTTTGGAACCCCCCTTTTCAAAACTCAACATAGAAATATATGCCCAATATCTCTGCAATCTATTTTGGAACCCCCCTTTTCAAAATCCTATGTACGCCCATGTGCTAATAGCACCCGATACAGTAATACTAGTTCACAGATCCGTAGTTGAGGTGGGCGGGACGTAGCGAAGTGGTACAGAGCTCGCTTGATGCGCGGTCGGTTTGGGATCGATCCCCGTCAGTGGGCCCATTGGGCTATTTCTCGCTCTAGTCAGTGCACTATGAATGGTACATCAAAGGCCGTGGTATGTGCTATCCTGACTAAGAGATGGTGCATATAAAAGATCCCTTGATGCTAATCGAAAAGAGTAGCCCATGAAGCGGCGACAGCGGGTTTCCTCCCTCAATATCTGTGGTCCTTAACCATATAATCGTACATACAATCTGTTGAGTGCGTCGTTAAATAAAACATGTCCTTACGTAGTTGAGGGGGTGGTATAGGCGTCTTTCTCCCCTTATATCTGCTACTGTGTGCATGCCCCCAAAAATTTAATCCCCCTCGAAGTCACCAATTTCAACATTTGCGTGCACAGCAGTATTCCATGTTCAACTTATAGATGGGGACTTATTCTATGTTCAACTTAAAGGTGGGGGACTTCCAATTTTGACCCAGTCAGGTGCAACTATACACCTGGAAATTAATTAAGCACCAGCCTGATTTTGGGAAGTAACTTATATTTCGCAACGTACTGTGACTATTTAATTGACCCATTCCATGTAAATTGCTATTTTTTGTGTGGAGATGTAGCATGTCACATGATCACACGAAAGTTAAGATATAATTTTATCCTAATTTAATGTGCAATGTTACAAGGGAAATAAAATGTGTCAATGTGTGTGAAAATGTAGGTAAATTAACTATGGGACTGGCACTAGTTTGAAATGATTTGCAGAGGTGTTTTGTGGCTGTCATGCAACAAGGTCTAGAGTGTTAGAAAATCATCAAAACTTCAGTATCTGGTGTAACCCCCACCGACACGGATGGCCGCTTCAATACGTCTTCTCATGCCTTGGACCAGACGTTGGATCTGACGTGGGATCGCCCGTCATTCCTGTTGCAATGCTGCTGACAATTCTGCTAAATTTTGGAGTGAGGATCTCTCTGACGTACTCTTCGACCCAGAATGTCCCACAAGTTCTCAATCGGTTTGAGGTTGGGGCTTCGTGCCGGCCAAGGAATGGTAGTGATTGCATTTTGCTGCAGGAAATCCATTAATGCACGCGTTCAATGGTATTGTCTAGTATTGTCGTCCATAAAGCATAGTTGTCAAAGTGTGGGACGACAACGGTTTACAGGATGTCCCTCTGATATCTTGGACCATTATTATTGCCTTCAACAGTGACCGCATCCAACTGGCAATTATGCGAAACGTATCCCCACACCATCACAGAACCACCGCCAAATGGAATGGTTTCCTGGACGTTGTTGGCGGAATAGGCGGCATTTGGTTGCCTCCAGACACGAGTTCTTCCATCAGTCACGTACTGAAGAAAGCGGCTTTAATCGGACCAATGAATCTTTCCCCAGAATGCAAGATTCCATCTATGGCGTACCTGACACCATGCTAAACGTGCTGCTTTGTGTCGGGACGTCTGATAGGCCTCCTGGCTCGGTAACCAGCGGTCTTCAACAGATTCCTTACAGTCCTCGTTGACATGGCCCTGTTGGGAATCCAGTTATCTCTCAAGATCTTGCTGCTGGAAAAAGGGAAAAGTCGAACAAGTCTTCTCGTGGAAATGTTTTACGAGGTTGTCGTGGACGGTTCCTGTTCTGGACTTGTTGGTGTTTTCGTACAAGTCGACTAATTACAGTATGATTCCAATCCAAATGACGCCCAATTTCCCTGCATGACAATCCCACATTATTCATTCCAATAATCTGCCACCTAGTGGCAATGGACAGTTTTCGGCGAACCATTAGACGCTTATTAAGCATAAAAGGAAAATTATTTTCCGAAAACAAGCATAAAAATTAATTGAACAAAACCTTGGTTTACCCACGCGTGAGGGTAGTTTTCTGCACGTGCTATTTGTGCGGATTCTTGACTGGCAAGGACAACGAAACGACAGTATGGAGCGTGGGAAGGGACATGATTTTTACAGTATTAATATTGCCTGGCTACCACCCATAATAATAATTTGGTGACAATAAAAATTGTGTGGTGCTTAATTAATTTCCAGGTGTATATAATCATGTTCATCATAAAAAAAAAAATATCTCCATAACCGATTGTGAAGTTCAGCATAACGTTCTTTAAACCGGGGGCGGGACGTAGCCCAGTGGTAGAGCGTTCGCTTTATGCGCGATTGGTCTAGGATCGATCCCCGTCGGTGGACCCATTGGGCTATTTCTCGTTACAGCCAGTGCTCCACAACTGATATAGCAAAGGCAGTAGTGTGTACTTCCTGTCTGTGGGATGGTGCATATAAAAGATCCCTTGCTGCCAATCGAAAAGAGTAGCCCATGAACTGACGACAGCAGGTTTCCTCTCTCAATATCTGTGGTCCATAACCATATGTCTGACGCCATATAACCGTAAATAAAATGTATCGAGTGCGTCGTTAAATAAAACTTTTTTTCTTCTGTACATCGTGTTTTAATTCAACTCTTGAATTTTTATATTGATGTTGATCATCACTTCATTTTTGCATTTACCTTAGTTTGACACCCAATAGCCGATGTATTTTTTGTGCTTGCGTTAAACATGCATGCATTCCCACACCCAATCTCCATTAAATAACCCTTTTATACAGATTAGTAAACAATAAAAATAAAAGTATTTTATGTAATAGCACCACTAGAGCTCATTGATTTATTAATCATTGGCTACTGGATGTCAAAGATTTGGTCATCCGACTCATAATCAGAGGAAACCTGATACATTTCTTCATTAGCAGTATGGGATCTTTTATATGCACTTTGTACATACAGAACAGCACATAACATGGCCTCTGATATACCAGTCAGGGCAGATGAGTAGATTATGTACTACGTAATAAGGATACAACATGAGAACAAGGTAGATTTATCACCAACATACCACAAACATCCACAGTACGCCAGAATACATATAAAACAAAACTGTACATTACTATGTACGACCAATAGATTATACAAAACTATGGCTAATTTGATCAGCCACCAGAAACTGTTATTGAGACATCTTAAAAGGTGTATTCTAAAACCTCTCGGATAAATAAACTGTCAATAACACAATCAAGTTTCCCATTCAGTTTATAAAATGTTTATGTGAACTTTTGTGACACACTTTAACAGAATGTAATTATGATTATGAATCTTTCAAATTACCCACAAAAAAAAAAAAAAAAAGAAGAAAAAAAAGAAAGAAAGAAAAAAAAAAGAAAAAAGGGGGCATTTTTGTAGGATTGTTTTGCAGATTCATTTTAACTTGAATGTTATACTTGTACACAGCCACTTCAGCTAGATAGGATGGTTAGTTATTGGTGCTGTTACTGGGATGTGAACCCAGTACCAGCCTTATGACTTATGTCTGATGCTTTAACCACTACACCACTTCAGCTACTAGGATGGTTACTTATACTTGTACAGTACCAGCCATGACTTATGTCTGATGCTTTAACCACTACACCACTTCAGCTAGATAGGATGGTTAGTTATTGGTGCTGTTACTGGGATGTGAACCCAGTACCAGCCTTATGACTTATGTCTGATGCTTTAACCACTACACCACTGAGGCTGGTATTTTCAGATTCTATGCCCTACAAAAACAGAAGAAGAAAACATGCATCAAATTTTTGGCTTACAAATGTTTACATACATGTATACTTTACTGACAAATTTCCCTTGCTACAAATGTTTATATACATGTATACTTTATTGACAAACTTCCCTTGCTACAAATGTTTACATACATGTATACTTTATTGACAAACTTCTCTTGCTACAAATGTTTATATACATGTATACTTTATTGACAAACTTCCCTTGCTTCAGTTATAGCCCAACAATAAACAAAAATGCCAAAATATCCTATATCTTCTTGCTTTGTAAGTTTATATATCATTTTTACAATCATGTCAATCAACTAATATAACGTTCTTAATTATAAAAAATTTATGAATGTACACATTGTACACAAGGGCTGGAGTGTAATGCCAGCATACACACACAAAAAACACCCTCAAACCCATACATATATAACATTAAAAAAAATTATAAAAATATACCTTGATGTTTTTTTTTTATACAGTATGTGTGCTTTAAAGGCAAAGGAGTGTGTATGTTCATGAAAATGTTGATAATTGTCAACCAAAGTTAGCAGTACACACACACACACACACACACACATCCTTGACCTAAACATGAGCCAAAAGTGTAACATGATATCCGAGTTACCGAAGTCTTCTGTTTGTATGGTGATTTGTAAATACAGGGCTCAAAATGGGAAGTAAAATAGGCCTGCTGTTATCTCTTTTTAAATAGCTGACCAAAAAAAAAAAAAAAAAAAAAATTATTGTATGATCTGCCGGAAATAAGACGACACTGAATGAGTGGAGGGTTGGAAAATTAGGACCTCTTAGATTTTAGAGCATTATAAAATTAAAATATCACAGAATCACGAGCTCAGCCTCAGCTAAATAGAAGATGAGATAATCGTAGATACATCCGTCTCTTGAAAAATGATCTGCGACTTAGCAGACCGCTATTTCAAAACATGTAAATGTCCAGAACACAGATGTCCGATCTCTGAATGATCGATAGTGAATGCACCTGGATGTAGGCCTATAGAACACAGATGTCTGATCTCTGAATGATCGATAGTGAATGTACCTGGATGTAGGCCTATAGAACACAGACGTCTGATCTCTGAATGATTGATAGTGAATGCACCTGGATGTAGGCCTATAGAACACAGATGTCTGATCTCTGAATGATCGATAGTGAATGCACCTGGATGTAGGCCTATAGAACACAGATGTCTGATCTCTGAATGATCGATAGTGAATGTACCTGGATGTAGGCCTATAGAACACAGACGTCTGATCTCTGAATGATTGATAGTGAATGCACCTGGATGTAGGCCTATAGAACACAGATGTCTGATCTCTGAATGACCGATAGTGAATGCACCTGGATGTAGGCCTCTCAATAATTAAATAATTATTTTTTTAAACATATTTTATTGAATACAAATTTACGTATTTCTTGTTTTTAATAATAATTGTCATGCATTAATTATTTAAATGCTATTCAGTCTTCTATTACACTTTTCTTTACATGACTATGGCAAGGGATATAACTCAACAAATTCGCTACAACAAATTTGATAGAACAAAGTGACCCAAGGATGAATGTTATAGTTGTAACAAGATCCAACTATATTCTACATATCTTTCACTTGACAAAAAAAGTTTTTTTATTATTATTATTTTAAAATATAAATTTAAATACAGAACCAATACTAAACATGTTTAATTAATATCCACTGATAAAGAAATATATATGATATGATCTCTGATAATCAGACTCATATGGAAATATTACTTGTATGGAAAAACTCAAAACCAGGAAGCAACTTGATTCAGGCATGTGTGCAGGAACATAGAACAGGGTCAGTCTAAACTGGCAAGTGAAATTTTTAGGGGTATAGGGTCATATTCCCCAAAACAAGACATTAAACAAACTTAAAAAACAACTTCTTGGAATGGGTGACCTAAGTTAATTTCAGTGAACTATTCACTCTATAATACTGAGACTGCTCGAAGTGGTTCATGGAGTTGAAAGGGTCAATATACTTTCCCCCCCCCCCCCCCCCCCCCACTCCTCAGTAGTTTACCTAGGTTAATTTCAGTGAACTGTTCACTCTATTGAGACTGCTCGAAGTGGTTCATGGAGTTGAAAGGGTCAATAGACTTCAACCCCCCCCCCCACCCCCCACCCCCCCACTCCTCAGTAGTTTAATGGAAGCAAGAAGGGGACCTTCAGGGCTCACACTGGAACCAATTTTCAGAAATGTAAAGTATTTTCTTGAAAAGCATTAAAATGTGGTTAATTTGAGGAATATTTTATTAGCCAGTCTAAATTTTGTAGCCATTTTGTATAAAAAATTTTTTTAGCAATTGACTAATTTGGCAATATACAGGGTGAGCCCTAGGCCTTTTCCAAATAACTCTATCAAAAATACTATTTGTATGAAGATGATTGCAGAATAGTTGTTTGATGATTAACTACTCCCCACCTCTTGTGCAACCCACAATGTTCATCAGTGAAATATCAGCATCAGATCTAACGTTGATATACTATCACTACTCACTTTCAGTATTCATCCCTGAATCTGAAAAATTACATTATTACTAACATTCAAACACAATGAATACACAAGTTCTGTAATTCATTACAAAGTCTTAATACTTCACAAAAACGTTGTGTGTTTTGATTTGTAATGGAAACAATGACAAGTCCATAACACTAATACAATGACAAAAAAAAGAAAGACTCTCTTAAGTTCTGTTTTCATCATCACCATCATCATCATCTTCATCACGCTGTACTTCAGATGTGTCTATATCCTCGTGCAAGATGACATACTCCCGAGTACTGAAACCAAACTTCAACACGTCCTTTTCCAGCAGTTCCACGTATCTCTGAGGATCAATCTTCTTATTGTTCACAAATGTCCCGTTGGCAGAGTTCAGATCGATAACATATGGTCGCACCCTTCGACCGGCTGTCCCATCTGCCCTCTTGAACTCGACAAGTCTGAATTGTAAAGCTGCCTGTTGTTTTGAACAAGATGGGTGGTCTATGGGAATGTCGGCAACGCGGCGATCTCTGCCTAAAAGGTAGGCACTCTGTCGATGAATCTGTATAACAGGCAGTGCTTCATCATCCTTAAACCCGTAAAGACGCCACCTCTTTTTGGGCTTCCTTGCCTCAGGTGGTTCATTGTACTTGATAACCACACCTTTGTACGTGTTCGTGTCTTCAGTCAATTTTCCAGAAACTTCGAAATCTGGTTTTTCTTTATCAACAGGCTGGCCGGGTTGACTGCTCGTTGACTGATCAGGACGTCCCCAAGTGTGTTTCCCATCCGCCTCATTCTCCCTGTCCCTATGTTTTCGGTTCTGTGCTCTCTTTCGGTTGTTTCTTTCTCGTTCCTGTTGCTGACTGGTATAATTATCTACGGGCTCTTGCTTAATCCGCCGATAAGGATCAAGTCTCTGAGTGTCTGTCCGTCTGTCGTGATGACTCCTTTTGGCACCTCGTTCACTAGAACTGCTCCGTCTTCTCTTGGAATGTTGGTGATCTCGACTGTGTCCCATGCTCACTGGACTCCGATGTTCGTGTTTCTTCTTCTTTGTGTGCGTGTGCTTTCTCTCCTACAAGAAATAAAAACCTGCTTCAAGCACATGTACATATAAACACTTCAACATGAAAAAGAAAGTAAAGAAATGCTACATAAACTGTTGATTAAAAAGTTGTAACTAATAATAAATATTAAATTCAAGGATCTTCGGAGAGTAATTTGTGACAATCTACAAATGACATATGAAAGGAACTTTTTATTAAACTCTCCTACATGTACCTGTAATTACTGTTAGATTATCCCCACATAAATCATTAAAAAAATCCATTAAACTTATATCAGGATATAAAACAAACGTGCAAAAATGCCAATAACAATGTTATTTACAGCAGTTTAAGTTGACATTTATAAATATATTCTTTGTGACTTACACTTTAGTGATTTTAAATATCATATTAATCAATAATATTACACATATCTTTTCGACTTGGCAAGATGATTGGAACGTTGTGGTCATGAACAAACTTCATTCTGTCAAACCGTATCATCACATTATTTTTGGATTTACCATAGTTTAATACCCAATAGCCAATGAATTTTTCGTTGCTGGGGTGTCGTTAAACATTCATTCTTCCTACCGACGTTGCAGGAAGGATGAAGTAGTCTTGTGCCGTGCCTGCATATTTGACGCATTCATTTATTTTAATCCTCTAGTGCCCAAGTACACAAAATAAATTACAAAAATTAAAATATTAATTCAACTTACATGTATTAGTATACATTGAACACTTCCATGTTGATTTTTGAATTTTCATAAATTTGTATATACTTTTAATAATGTAACACATCTGCCACACTGGGCATATAACATATAAGGAAAATGTAGCATATATGCTACATGTTATTAACCTTGTAAAATACATTATTATGGCATATATGTGTATCAAAGAGTCCAAGACCACAATGTGAAATAATTTTTGTCTCAGAAACTTGATAGAAAGTAAGTTGCCTTCATACCCCTCTTTTGAAGGAAAAGTTTGTATTCGTGCCCCTCCAACTTGCCTTGATGCCCTAATTTTTGTTATTCAACCGAAGGAAACACTTGCCATGCCTCCCATAAATTGGAATTCGACCCCTGCCTCCTCTTGTTAAAATTTGTTTCTAATTATTATATTCGATGTGCAAAAGGTATATCCTGTAGACATAATCCATTCATAATAATTGTAAATGATTTTGAATGTATAAATAGTGTTAATTAAAAATCAATTCATAAAAACAATTAAATTTTACAAACTATTCAGTGGTATGAACATAATGCCTATCTGCATTGACAAGTGTTAGCAGTGGATGTTGATAAAATGGGGACCAGACCAGAACGTTTGACAAACTGAAAGAGTTCATCAATTGTGGCACAGTGCCTAGTTTAGAAACATACATTTTATCATGTAGTGGTTTTTAAAAGTAAAAATGACGAACCGCACAAGCACAGAAAGGTTGTTTTTCCAAATGCATGTGCTTGACGCACTTATTGAGTTAGAAACTACCATCCTTATCTGTTTACTGTATGATGTTACACTTTTGTTTACTATAATCATTATAATGGAATCGTTTTATGTCCAAGTTGTTGATTGTTTTTGTTAAGGCTCTGGTGTAAATAAAGTGTGACATTTGACCAAAAATTAAACTTGAACAAATAGTCTGATTTTCAGCAATTTTAACAGGGGAATAGTATATATTTTGATGACAAAAATAAATTTTGTGGCTAAGATGTATAGAACTAGGAAAATGTATATCTATTTTGAATACAATGGACACCTTTTCATAATTTCATTGTAATATTCTGACCAGTTAATAATACAAGTTTTATTTATTATCTTCAAAGTTTTTTAGTGTTAATATGTTGGCATGGACCTAATGCAATTTTATAAACATCTATAAATGGTTGCCGATAAAAAAACATATTGACATTTTACATAGAAAATTATATGTATTTTCAGAAACTGGAATTATGGAGAAAAAAATATATAATAACAAGGCACATATATAGATTAGTAAAAATGTCTTAACTGTAATTCTGGACATGCTTACTTAACTTCTTGAAAATTTGAAGAAGATATCTCTTGACAGGGCATGAATTTAAGCTCTTGAATATTTCACTCTGAATAGGATTTCACCGTTATGGTTGGGACACATGCTTTACAATAGCAATTTGAACAAATTAACTTTTAATAGTTGACATGTTATTAGTTACCATAAAAACATATAATACATTCATATGATAATCATTTAAAACAATCTTAGCTTCCTAAAAACTCACATAAATGTGATCATAGAAATGTTATTTCAAAGAACTATGACATTTTGAACACCTCCCAAAATGTCAAATAAAATTAAACTTTCACAGAACCAAATAACCGGACAACATAAAAATAGCTCAAAGTTACTCAATTATGTATTTAGTGTCCGTTTAATCTATGATTAGCCATACGTTGCCACTCAAATGCCCACATCCTTGGCGTTACCCTGGACCGTTATGGTTGGGACACAATAATAAACAACAAACTGTAGCTTCAAAAGAATTGTTCACAATCCATGTTTTATAGCATATACACATATAATATTATTCACTAAATAATGTTTGGTACCTCATTTGAATGAATTTTAGAATGCATAACCTTCATATATCAAATATTTGGTGCTTTCAATGAAAAAATTCACGAATGATTGAACATAAACTGAACTTTGTCAATAAATCTAAATGTGTATTGAATACCCACATACTTGTAATGCATGTGCACACGAAGTATAAAACAGCTTAACTACTCAATCAAACACCAACAGTGTCCATTTAATCTATGATTATCCATACATTGCCACTCAAATGCTCATATCCGTAGCGTTACCCTGGACCGTTATGGTTGGGACACAATACTAAACAACAAACAGTAGCTACAAAGGAAGTGCTCACAATCCACATTTTGTAGCAAATACATGTATTATTTGCATTGTTTATGTTTTATAACTTATTAAACAATGTTATATAGTAATATATTTCTTTGAAAGAAAGAAATGTTTTATTTAACAACGCACTCAACACATTTTATTTACGGTTATATGGTGTCAGACATATGGTTAACGACCACACAGATTTTGAGAGGAAACCCGCTGTCGCCACTACATGGGCTACTCTTTCCGATTAGCAGCAAGGGATCTTTTATTTGCGCTTCCCACAGGCAGGATAGCACAAACCATGGCCTTTGTTGAACCAGTTATGGATCACTGGTCGGTGCAAGTGGTTTACGCCTACCCATTGAGCCTTGTGGAGCACTCACTCAGGGTTTGGAGTCGGTAAATGGGTTAAAAATACCATGCCTCGACTGGGATCTGAACCCAGTACCTACCAGCCTGTTGACCGATGGCCTAACCACGACGCCACTGAGGCCGGTAAATTTCTTTGAATGAAATATTTTCTGTGATTCAACACAATTCAGACGCCAATATCAATATTATGATCGAGTAAAAAATATTGTACATTATAATCTTCTTATGACATAAAAACATGTTTGAAACATTCACTGCTATTAAATTTGGTAGCTTTTAGAGGCATGTAAAGTGATATTATTGCTAAAAAATAATCTATATTGTTGCCGTTATGGTTGGAACAGAAAGTTATGGTTGGGACACCACTAGCTTTGGGTCCTTAGTCTGGAACTGACTTTGACAATTAAGCCCACTGTAAGAGAAAATAATAATAATGGGTTACAGAAATGTGTGCAAGAGAATTGGATGAATAGCGTAACTATATAGTATTCTACACAACAATATATAAGGAAGAACCACCACCGTTAGGGTTGGAACAGGTGTTACATGCTACCAAGGGAAACGAGTAGAGAGTGTGACAAGCATAGAAAGGATAAACTACACTAGTTATTCACATTATCACTACATTTGTTATAAAATTATTCCTCCTATTAGACACAAATAACTGATTTATCTTAATTTCTATTCATGCAGAAACAAGTAAAATGGAAAAAAGGGGTTTTTGGAGACAATTACCCAATTTTCTAAAATGTGCCGCAGAAATCTTATTTATTGACCGATTTCATTGATTTTTGCGATTACAAATTTTGCAGTAATTACTCTATGTAAGCATATATCATATTCACTTAAGGAAGTGTGTTATTTTAATTTGCACATAATTGTAGTTTTTATAAAATATGCTTGTCAGGCAAAAAGTTGCCGTTTTTCACAGGTTTTGTCAACTTTGTTGCTAGGCATCTTTACATCCGTTAGTGTGATTTGTCTGAAATTTGACACATATATCAATTGGGTACATACAAATTAATTGACAATAAAGAACCATCAATATCACATTAATAGTAATTTTCAGAAGCTGAAATATACTGGAGACAAGAAAATTTAGTCTTATTTGCACCAGGCCTTAACTGATTGGAATATATTTTATTTCAAGTACCGTAACTGAAAAAATATAGAATACTCTTTCCGTAAGTACAGTATTCGTGTTTTTGTCGTTAGCCGAACGCAGTTTGGGATGTCGATGATACTAAAGTTGACGACAGTCACTTTTCAGACCCTTGTTTTGGCTTCGTACACAAAAAATAAAACATATATCCAATGGTAATTTTTTTATATGATACATCTGACAAAAGGTACTTTTTATTTTGTTCATCTGTTAAAACTTCCCCTGCACGTGCTGTAACCTCACCGTGGTGCAGGGGTGTAACATTCTCTTTGAGAATGGCCAATACAGCACAAATTGAAATTTTGAGTAAAAGTCAGTATCTGTCTGTAATGTTTGTATTTTTGCACAGTTCTTTCCACTGTTTTTATTTGAATCTTGAATTTTTTTATTGATGTTGATTATCACTTTGTTTTTCCATTACCATAGTTTGACACCCAATGGCCGATGTGTTTTTTGTGCTGGGGTGTCGTTAAACATTCATTCATTCATTCCTTCCTTTTAAAACTTAAAATTAATATTTTGTTCAGTATTATGAAATTTTTAAAAATATTGACCTGCAAACAGCGTTGTCTGCTTGTCATAGAAATTTGACAGGGGTCAAGGTTAGTAGGCCAGTTTTTATTTTAATGTGGTAGTAGACCAGTTTTTATTTTAATGTGGCGAAGCATTGTAATAATATAGCTAGTTTTGAATTGAATTGTATTCCAATGACGTCACTTTGTGCATCTCCTTACAATAACCATAAATTGGGTACATGACGTTTCCGTTTTATGAATGCTGAAAAAATTCTAGATTCGATAACATAGCGCTGACATCGACACGGTCTTCTGTTCAGGGCTACGAGATGAGGCATATACCCCATGTGTAGCAAAAACAAACTTCAGTGTTGTGTAAAAAAAAACATTCACACTTTGTTGGAAACACTTACTCGATATAGTTAATATATATTAAATTAATTGTTGTTGCAAATATAATTAATACAATGCAGATTAACAATTATCAAGAATAAAAGCGTTCTTCGGCAGCCATGACAGAAAATACGAGAATCTCGTAAGAATGTGAAATATCCATACATGAAAATATATAATCTACTAGAGTAATTTTTGTTTTATGATATATTTGACGAAATGTATCTTTTTATTTCTTTTATCTTTTAAAACTTAAACTTAATAGTTTGTCTAAAATTATAAAAAATAAAAACATACCGACATTTAAACTGCACTGTCTGCTCTCGAACTTTTTTGACAGAGGTCAAGGTAAGTAGACCAGTTTTTATTTTAATGTGGCGAAGCATTGTAATAATATAAATTGTTTTTTTTGTTTTTTTGCATGACATCACTTTACAAGAACAATAAACTGAGTGAATGACGTTTCTGTTTTAAGAACGCTGAAAACATTTCAATGCAAAATTGCTATAGAATTTTTTTTTTTTAACATTACTACCGGTAATGCACTTCACTCTGAACAAAATCTTGTGATTAAAAAAACCCTGTACTATCTACGAAATATGGATTTCAAGTGACATTACTGTAGGATATTTATTGTGTACAAAGCCAAAATACCTACAGTAAATAAATAGTTTTGTGTATGTAAAAATATATATATATATTATATTATATAATATATATATATATATATATATCATTCGACGCAGTTTCCGCTGTGCTCCGAAGAAGATAGCGGAGGAAACTACTTACAACCAACATGGCAGTCAAGGGATAAGAATAGCCAGACGATATTGTACATTGCGAATTTTAAGGGCTTACCAATACATAAGACATCTTTATGGCGCCTGATGTGTGTCAGTCGTGAAGAAACTTAACTATGTATACAACTACAACTTTATTTGAACAAAACATGCGATAATATTGGCGGGAAACGTGACCCTGTGATCTGTGGCTGCGCTGCTATGAAGAAATGACATCCATATCCCGTAACGGTAACCGAGACGTAGGCGAAAGTTTCTGTTAGAATACCGGCGTAACTAGAAAAATTCCAATGTAAAATTGCTATTGAAATTTTTTTGTTTGAACAGTACCAATGCACCTCAATCAGTCAATGTGTTTGAAGACAATCTTGTGATTAAAAAATTGTACCTTTTACGAAATATACATTTCAAGTGAAATTACGATAAAATATGATATATTTATTGTGTACGAAGCCAAAACAAGGGTGCGAAAAGTGACTGCCGTCGACTTTACATGCTTAGCCTCATAAATATGATAATGGAATTTTAAAACAGCGTGGTTCAGTTACCACATATTCCTCCGGACTGTTCGATCGAGAATGACGGTGTTGATATCGTTGTTTTCTTTCATAAAATGGTGATCTACTGCGAGGCATCTTTTTTAAAAATCAAAATGAAAAAAGCAAGAAAAGACCTCACTATTTAAACGGAAGTAGCAGCTCAGTCGGGAACGGCTGAGTCTATTCGGGCGCACTAACATCATTATCTGCGTAATAACTTTAAGCCATAAATATTTGGAGCTCTCTGAAGAAAAGTCTGAATCAATTTAGTATCCATTAAAGATCTAATTGTAAAAATTTATGGAGATTAGTGCACTACTATTTGTATAACCTTCTTTAAATAAATATTATTATTGTTGTTGTTGTTGTTATTATTATTATTATAAAACTTTTGGCAAAAGATATTTTGGTGAGTCATTCTACAGTTCACACGTAAGTAATATTATCTGTATTATGCTGCTATCGTTGTTTTATCATTTTAATACCCAACATTAAATTAATTTACATAAAAAATGCTGTGCACAGCGCCGTAAATTTTTCAACACAATGTATTTTTAGGCATACTCGTGCATTCCGCCCGAATTGGCCGATGCTAGTCTCGGTAGCACACTCACAATCGAGTTTGAGTGTGACCGAAACTTCACTGTGGGAGTGATGGAAGATCGTAAAGTCTATCGAACAGTCGTTGAGGGAGAAGCTTCAGAATCCGACGACGATGATGCTGATAAATGTCCATCAGTAATATTTTAACAAAGTGCTTCTATTATTTATAAGCAAACATGAACATTTAGTGTGACGAATATTATTTGTATAACGAATTTTCACAGGAACCAGTCACTGAGTCACTCCACCCTTTTTTACCTTTTAGTTTTGACATTTGGCCTAATATCTAGACTTGTATTAATTTGACTGGTGTATCATAGGCCAGGGTATGCTCTGTCCTATCTAATGCATTTTAAAGGATTTGTAGCTGCTTGTTAGCAGGAGTCTCTCTCCCTCATTCCTCCCCTAGTTCACCAAGGTAAACATCTACGGTCCGTTTTTTAACATTTTGACATTTATTGGACCCGATGTTTACAACTTGAACAGCAAAAACAAGCGTGCTGTTTCCGCCCAGATTTCAGGCGGAATCGATACAACCATGGAATTAATTATTTCGTGGCGAAATATGAGATGTACCAATAAATATAAACACTTACTGTATAAAGAAAACTTCCCGAGTCACGTTTTACGCATAAATAGACAGTTTGTCCAAATAGTAATCCTGCATTAATCCAATTTTCAGTTACGAACAAAATCTCGAATATTCCCGCCGGCCATTGTGAGCATATTTAAAATGTGATTGAAAACTGTTGGTGGAATCGGATTATTTTAATTATTATTCGTCTCGGGTTCACGAGTTTATTCCACGATATTTAATGGAATATCACGTTTTATAATAATAAATAAATAAAACTTATTTAATGAATAATATTGTTTAAAAATCAATTAATTGATAATAAATTAATAATAACAATTAAATTTAACTGAATAAAACTCCTAAAATAACTAATGACCAGTAATTATAGCTAAAAAAAAGAAATGAAATTAAAACAAAAAAAGAAGAGAAAAAAAAAAAAAAAAAACCTTTGAAACACATGTAAGCAATGGCCTGTAATAATAATATTTAAAAACAATTACTAAAGGAAATAATAATTTTGGAAAAAGTAAATAAATGAAGGCCTTAAAATAAGTAATGTCCTGTACTAACAATCATTATTTTTTTAATAATAATAAAAAAGAATAATACACCCCAAAACTTTAATGTGATAATATTATTAACAATGCATATAATGCAACCAACACAAAGCACATATGTAGAAACAAAAATAACAAAATAAATAAATTTAATAATCAATTCCATTCAGTTCCGCAATATTTCTTTTTACTGGGTGTACGTAAAATGCTTGATACGAATAATTCTCGTTCCGCAAAATGTTCATTCCGCATTTTCGATATGCCAGGATAAAAATAGCTTTCAAATGTTTAAATGTGTCATCTTCAAACATCTAATCCTGGAAAGGTTACCAAAGGTATTGTACTTAATATTTTTGTCTAAAATGTATTAAAATATGTTGTTGTACGTGTTGAGGCTCTTAAATAAAGCACATATGCCTGATTTTATTAAATCGTGATTGCAAATGGAAAATTCGATCCAATGGATAAACGTTACGGCACAGCAATAAACATCACAATAATAAATATCGTGCCGGAGACGTTTATCTTGATGAACTAATTCCTCCCCCTACCCAGACCCTAATTCACCCAGGTAAACATCTACGGACCGTATTTTTTTTTTGGACATTTATTGGACCTCCGATTACGGCACAGCAATAAATATCACAATAATAAATATCGTGTTGGAGACGTTTATCTTGATTAACTACCCAGGCCCATATATTTTGAATTTTCCAAAGGCACTCAACATGACCACCCTAATTTTAAACTTTGCACATGTGCCTGCTGTCTCACTCAGCTTAGATCCCATTCCCTGCACATACACCTGCTCTCTCTCTCTCTCTCTCTCTCTCTCTCTCTCTCTCTCTCTCTCTCTCTCTCTCTCTCTCTCTCTCTCTCTCTCTCTCTCTCTGTTGAAATAATCATCACAAAATAGTTATAGTTAAACATTTAATTATTGATGTGTCATTAAATAAATAAACCCTTTCCTTTCCGTTGTAATTGTATATATTTTGCATTAGAAATTCAATGTTATAAGATTAAAAGGCAAGACTGCAGCTTTAAGATTTCAAGTTTTGAATTTAAAATTAATTTTTGACTTCTCTCCCTATTTTATGGGGCTGGATACTATAATTCATATTTTAAGATAATTTTGTTTGTATAGGCTACAGATGCACCACAGGGGGTGGTTGTCTCTGGAGAGGCACCCGAATCAGACGAAGAAGTTGATACAAGTAATCAAAACAACCAAGAGCTGCCTGTTCTAAAAGGTAATCACTATTTTAATTAGGTATCTTTTTTTTTTCTTACATTGTGAACAGATGAAAACTCAGAAAAGCACTTAACACAATCTGTTCTTTAGTTTTGCATTAACCATAGTTTGACACCCAATAGCCGATGTATTTTTCGTGCTGGGGTGTCGTTAAACATTCATTCATTCATTCATTCAATCAGTTCTGGTAGTCAGATTGTCTTATACTATTTAAAAACAGATCTTTTGCATTGTGTTTTTTGTAATGATGCTTCTTTTTGTTTTCTGTTTATGTTGTTTGCAAGTAACAGTTCAACTATATTTCAAACGTTAAGTAATTCAAAGAAAAACTATTTCCAGTTAAACCAACTGTACAAAAGAAACATTGTTGGTTATAAATATCACTCTTGACTCATTTATTTTAAGGCATGTTTTTTCTGTTTCTTTCATCCTTTTATTAGTACAATTATCATTTTAAAGCCGCACACCCTAGTTCCATCCAGCGAAAATAAATTATAATTTGGTTAATCTACAAACCTGTAACACACTTAGATCACATTTTTATCAAATGGAGTGAAAAAGCAGGTTTTATATCGATAAATACCATGGGAATCCCCATGTCCCAATTGCTTGAAATAATTTTGAAAGTTAGTATTCTGATGTCACCGGTAGATGTCGCTCGAAGCACAACAATGCCTACGTCACGACAAATTTCACAGACTTGGGGTGCGTTCGTTTCACCTCTCCTGGACATGCTCCAACTGTTCTGTCCTGGTTGTATCCCCTCTCCAGATATCGTAAGACTTAGCAAAATTATTGGTTTTAAGGGTTTGTAACGTTTTGTATTGAGACACTTACTTGTCTGAACTTTATTGTTACTGAAAATGTTCACGAACTGTGAAGAAAAATCTCACAAATGAACAACAACAAATCGGATGTTGATTGCGCGAACCGTGCACAAGAAAACAAACCAAACCAAAATGATAACGGTCACGTGATATACCAACGTCTGTGACATTGAAATGGAAATATCCCCTCTAAAAATAGATTGGAACTCGCTTGCTTAACGTTTTTTTCTCGACAGCACGTCTTGTGAAAAAATGTAAAAAATGCATTTCGTCTTTTTACAAACATCAGGATTACCAAAAAGCACTTCAGGTGAATGGAAATGTGTATTCTAAATAATAAAATGTAAGTAAAGTGCAATTTTATTTGTGAAAAATGGGGTTTAATTGCGAAAAACAACGCCGTAATGGTTAACAAATAGCCGTAACTAGGGTGTGTCCCTTTAAGAATAAGACTAAAATGTACCTATCATGCTTATCTGCTGATATGGGTCAGATTACAGCAAAGCTAAATAATTCCCTGTTAAAATTTCAAGCATAGATCTAAGATGCTTCTTATCTAAGATACTGTTGGGAGCATTCCATTTTTCTGTTGTTTTAAAACCCAAGTGAGAAAAAGTCAAAACTCTGACTTTAACATGTGAATTTGGTGTATTTTAATTGAATATTACCAATTTCTATGAAAATATGAATCTAATTCATGAAATAGATCATTTATTACCCTAGAGAAGTACTAGTGTTGGGATTACAAATCAACAAGTTACACTGTTAGGGCTTCTAGAAAAACTATTAAATTCACTAGCCATCAATCATTTTAATAATGTACTAGCCATGATTAAAAATTCACTAGCCCTACTTTACTTTAAGTTAATATAATTTTACCAAATAATAGTATTAGTAATAATCAGACATGTCTCATAAAGAGCTTAAAAGGACTAACATTGGGGTTGGGTGGGGTCAGGATATTCATATTTACAAAATAGACTTAACTGCATGATTCGACCGAAAAACAATTCACTAGCCGCCGGGCATTGCAATAGTAGTTATTTACTAGCTCAACATTGAATATCACTAGCCACGGGAGTGGGGCTATCAGACTGAATCTGTTCCACCTATTCAATATTCAACTAACATTAAAAAAAGAAGAAAAGATTGTACAAGGTTTCAACAAACATTTCATTTGGTTCAACTGGCATTAAAATCCTTCTTTTACCTACAACCTGTTTAATGTTGATTATTTCCTCTTGATCATTATCACTGTTTAAACTGACAATGGGTAAAATAGAATCTTCATTAAAAAAAAAAAAATTCCATGTTGAAACTACTAAACTTGTGTGTGATTTTGCAGTTGATTTTCAGAAATGTGAAACTGACCAGGCGATTGATCCATCAAAGCTTCCTACACTAGAAACAACAAGGATGGTAACTAGCAGGCCAAAGTATGATACGTAAGTGTCTGGTTGGTGTACTTTAACGGTGGAATCTCATGAGCCAGGTCTCCATTAAAACGGAGGGCAGAATCTAGCTAAGTCGATAGAGCGCTCGCTCACCTGAGGTGCCTTGATCATAGGATCGAACCCGTCAGTGGACCCATTGTCTTATTTTCTTTTTTGTGTCCCAACCAATGCCCCACGATTGGTACATTAAAGATTATGGTATGTACTGTCCTGTCTGAGATGCCTTGATCATAGGATCGAACCTGTCAGTGGACCCATTGTCTGATTTGCTTTTTGTGTCCCAACCAATGCCCTATGACTAGTACATTAAAGATCATGGTATGTACTGTCCTGTCTATGGGGAAAGTGGCTATAAAAGATCCCTTGCTGCTTATGGAAAAATATAGCAGGTTTCCTCTGAAGATTGTGTCAAAATTACCAAATATTTGACATCAAATAGCTGATGATTATTAATCAACGTGCTTAAAAAACCATTCTGAGGGTATTAGGCCCTAAATTCTGCCAAACATGGATAAATTCAATATTTGGCAGAGTTAAGGCCCTTGAATAAATTTCCATGAAAGTCAGTTGATATGGCTTAACCCCCCTTTAACTTTGTACATGATAAAGCTATATATAAAATTTCAGCTCACTATTTTGAGGCATTATAAATAAAAGACCGGCATCGTGGTTAGGCCATCGGTCTACAGGCTGGTAGGTACTGGGTTCGGATCCCAGTCGAGGCATGGGATTTTTAATCCAGATGCCGACTCCAAACCCTGAGTGAGTGCTCCGCAAGGCTCAATGGGTAGGTGTAAACCACTTGCACTGACCAGTGATCCATAACTGGTTCAACAAAGGCCATGGTTTGTGCTATCCTGCCTGTGGGAAATGCAACTAAAAGATCCCTTGCTGCCTGTCATAAAAGAATAGCCTATGTGGTGACAGCGGGTTTCCTCTAAAAAAAACAGTGTCAGAATGACCATACGTTTGATGTCCAATAGCCGATGATAAGATAAAAAATCAATGTGCTCTAGTGGCGTCGTTAAATAAAAACAAACTTTACTTTTACAAATAAAAAGTCTAGAAAATTATGTGGGACAGACAGACAGCCATGATTAAATATTTACTAGCCCTGCTTTACTTTAAGTTAATAATTCTTTTACTAAATAATAGTTATAATCAGATATGTCACCTAAAGAGGTAGATAGATCTTAAAAACCGATGTTGGGGTGGGGTCAGGATATTCATATTTACAAAATAGACTCAACTGTAACATTTGACACTTTTGTGTTTCACTAGCTGTCGGGCATGGCAATAGTAGTTATTTACTAGCCATGGGAGTGGGGCTACCATAATCTAGAATCCCTGCTATAGTCCCTTTGTTGGACCAGTGGAAGATTAATAAAGAGGTGGTGTAACAGATAAAAACTTTTTTGCAATCTTTAATACTGAAACTACAGTGCTGATGAGAAATACATGTGTATTATATATTTCAAGGCTCGAACTTAACATCAGCACCGGCGGCAATTGCCGTTGTGATATAAATTGCTGTAGGTCATTGGCATAAATGACAGCACTTTTGAGCAGTCTGTAAAGCTTCTCAAAGATGGAAAAATATATACTCCAAAATGTATACATAATTTTTACAGCAAAATAACCTTTCATGTTTGTTAATGTTTGCTGTTTAAAAAAATAAATAATGTAGGGAGGCTCAGAATTGCCATGGGTGTCCTGCTTCTTACCGGTAAGTCGAGCTCTTTGTGTACTTATTGACCAGCTAGCAAATTTATGCAGTCCGTTTTTTTTTTTTGGTTTTTTGCAGGTTACTTCTCAAAAAACTGAGTGAGTATCCGTTTTATCACATATTATATTATTATAAAATATAGTATTTAAATAAGAACTATTTTTTTTGTTTTTTTGCAGGTTACTTCACAGAAAACTGAGTGAGTATCAGTTTTATCACATATTATATTATTATAAAATATAGTATTTAAATAAGAACTATTTTGTTTTGGTGACAAAGCAATATTGTGAAAAATTGTAAAGTTCTAAAGTAAAACAAAACCTTATTTTATATATTATTCCACAGGATAAATAAAATCCTGTAAATCATAAAATATTGGTGATCTTAATATTTAGCAAAATCCATATCAGTGACATATTAGCGACATAGAACATTAGTTGTAGGATCAGCTGAAACATACTTTTGATATATCTTGATGTTAGGCAACTAACAGACAATTAAAGTAGTATATGTATGCTAAGTTCGGGCTAGGTCTGGGTTAGTAAAACATTTTGCTAAATTATCTTTAAAAATGCATGACCCATTATTATTTTTCAACAAAATACCAATTATTACATGAAATGTTTTTGCCAGATTAAAATAAAATGGGTCATGAGTTTCTAAAATTTGCAGTAGGTGAATTTGGCGAGTGGCAGAGCTAGCCCTGAATTAACTGTTTTTATTAGTGGCATGTAACCATTGTGAATTTTTAGCTTTTCATCCGATATCAGCTTGTTTTGCATGAAATATGTTTTACTAAATAGATTGGATTTGATCTGAAATGTTCAAAAATTACTTTTATTTAGGTATTGTGTAGATGTTTCAGCTTTTTAAAGATCATTTCAGCTTTTATTTTTAGATGGGTATCACATATCTAAAACTATCAGTTCATCATTAAAATCAAATAAACAGAAATACTCTTTTCTTTATGATGTAATATGCTTACATGTTAATAACAATTCTAAAAAAACAAGTTCTCAAACATTGAAATTTCACACGTTTACTTTAATTATTTCCATGGACTAGGTCATTTTTGCATTTTTATATTTTTAAATAATAATAATTGATTTTTTTTATTTAAGGGGAGAAAAATCTTGCATTCCATCATCATCTGGTTGAGATAGGAAGTCAAGCTTACTTGTCATCAGCGAAACAGCTACAGAACATTACACAAAACCTGCTGAAATCACATAAAGCTATTCAGGTATAATTGGTTATTATTATAATAGTGGTTACATGTACAATTAGGGGTCGTTCGTTCAACTATTAAATAATGCAAAATCTGGCCATTTTTATACCCCCATCCCACCCATCACCAATACCATGACACATGAACTGGTATCATTTGAAGTAGAAACAGGCCATGACTACTACCTGAATTTAATTTATGAATAAAATTGACATGGTTTTAATCCAGTGATAGATATAAAAACTGAATTATTAATTCTAGGGGCAATTTTACATTAAAACGTATTGAACTGAATCTAGGCATGCTTTTTGGATAGTGTACTGTAATTTGGAAAATTTAATTCAGTAAAACCTGAATTCATTGATATTGGCTCCATATTTTTGAAGCTGTTTTAGCACTACGATATCATAAAACCATCATAAGCTATGACATCACAACGAAGCATGCCATGGCCTATAATGGTTTTAAAATATTGTAGCTGTAAGATAGTTTCGAAAATCTGGGCTTTGGGGACTAATTCACTAAACTCTCGCAACTTTGCAGTCTTGCAGTGCAGTGCTAAAAGACTTGCAAAGAGAATGTTTTGTTGTCTAGCAGATTCTAAGAGAGCTTTGTGAATTAGGCCCCTGTTCATATATTTTTAATAGTCGCCGAGATATCCAATTTGCTGTTTAGTATTATTAAACATTTGTTTTTCAGGATATTTCCCACAACATGCGTCTTTTAACAAACGACTTGTTTCACCTGGAAGACAAGATTGACATCATTGCAACTTGCCATCTTCTACCAGACATCAATATATCTAAATGAGACCGACCCTTTCAAAACATTCATCTTTTGACTATTTATTGTACATTTAATATTATTGTTACAGTTCATGTATAATACATTGTTATTGCATTAAACAAAGCATTTTAATATCTTAAGAGTATTAACTGCTTTTTTTTTTTTTTTCTTCAAATAAATGTATTTAAAAAATAACATTCTTTATTGATCACCTGGTGGGTGTATACTACCAAATCAAATCCCATAGACGACAATAGTAACATATGTGGCCAAAACTCCTACCTGCAACGTATCAATCGACATAAACACCACGGATATAAATACTACCACCCCTCATCCTTGAAGTGAATCACAAACAATTGGGTGTCAAGCTGCTCATTTCTGAGATAACAGGTAGCGTCTATGACTACCCTAGTTCTGCACAAAATTTGAGTATTTTTTTTTAACAGGTACCCCATACATGTTCCAAGCACACGGCTACTTGACACAGTGGTACTAGATGAAATAAAATTGCATACATTTTGAGCCCAGATGAAACTAATTTTTTTTACAACCAACACACTCACATTTATAACCAATTACAGGACTTGTGGTATTCACTTCTCAATCAAAAGTTGGGTGCACCTTGAACTTTGACCCAGCCGGAAGTTATTTGGTTTAGTACTACCTGGTGAACGTCTGGGCGTATTGTACAAATTTCGTACACACCACCAGCTACATATTATTTCCTACACGACATTTTTGTAAGCCATCTTACCTGCTTTTGAGCTATGTGCATTTCCTCGTCTCGTTATGTCGGAGATAATAGTCAAATTTTACATTATTTGAAGGTGGCCAATAATTAAAATACTAATTTTCATAAGATATTATTTTTACAAAACTCTTAAAACTTCCCATGGTATCAGACCTCACTTTAGTTCGGTCAGATACCATGAAAAGTTCTCCTTTTGTAAAAATGATATCTACCGAAAATTAGTAGTATTCTGTATATACCAGTCTGGAAATCATCAGATGAAACTGGGCAAGTGAAGTTACTAAATGGTCTTTGAAGTGATGTACCACTCATGGATGGAACAGGACATCTCCCCCCCCTAGTTAAATATGGGAAAATTCAACTTAAAACAAAAAACTGGCACAGCTATCCTATATATACTGATGGAAAGAAATAAAGGAACACATCAATTTGTAGACCAAATTTAATTTACTACTAGCATAGTAATGTCTGTATTTCATACCAAGTTGTAATGTGGGATTGAATGTCGGTATTGTTGAATGTACTGCCTATATGTTCTCGGTCAACTTCGGACAATATGAATTGATTTTTTTTATGCAGTCATTATTTCTTGTTGCTATCTGTGTGATCCTTTATTTTTTTCCATCAGTATATTTTAAATTTGAATCCCAATACTGAAGCCATACACAAAAATACACCTCGGCTATTGTGTGAAAAGTACAAAGAAAACAAACGAGCAGGAAAATGTGATAAATGTATTTGAAAACCATTCATTACAAACATGAATGTGGCAGTGCACATGAATGTGATGGCCTCTAGATGATAATTTCAAAACCGTACATGAAATGTAATGTTTCATTTACACAAGCAGACACATACAAAATGATACATGAAAATAAGTTAAAAATGAGTCGAGTCCACTCTAAATAATAAAAAGGCCAAATTTACAAAGGTCAATTTTTTTCTTATAAGCATGTTACTACAGATCTTTACAATGCTTAAACACCTGCTTTGAAGAAAAACAGATTTCGTAAATTCGACCTTAGACGACTGGCTTGTTTTATCCAATGTGTTGACATTTTACAATAACTCGAATAACCGGAACTTTAATACTACTTGGGGGATCAATATTGCAAATTATAGAACCTGCAGATACCACTTCTATCAAAGTGAAATGACATGGCACATTTGACATCTACAATGTGAACACCCCATTCATTTCACCGGGCCATATTATTCACATTCCAACACAAGTTAAAAAGTTTATTTTGTTTAACATTAGAGCACATTGACGTATTAATCATCAGCTATTGGACGTAAAACATTTGGCAATTTTTACTCTTTTGTTTGAGAGGAAACCAGCTACATTTTCAATTAGCAGCATTGGTGCGTTTATATGCACTTTCCTACAGACAGGACAGCACATACCATGACCAGACGTGGTGTACTGGTTGTGTGGAGGAAAAACCCAATAAAAGAATGGGTCCACTGAGAGGTTCGATCCTACGACGTAAGAATCGCGGGCGGGCGCTCTTCTGACTGAGCCCCTTCAAATAACAAATATTAAACTTGCTAACATTTCACATCAATATTTAGGGTGGTCATATTTGTAAATTGGTAATGCTTATAACAAAGGGAAAAAGATTCACTTATGACATCAACTGGTTATAAAATGGAAACTCATTTAAGCACATTACGTTTGTAAATGAAATTGATGATTACTTCCCTTAAATGTCCCACCCTCCCCATATACAACCACAAGTCCACCCCCACACAGTCCATGATTTTTATAAAGGTATCCTTGCTGATATTAACTTTGTTCACATGTTCATCAGCAGAACAATAGGACAGTGATCACTGCCCATGACACGTTTTCGAATGATGCTGTCGCACATGTGTTTTTTCAGTTTTTCCGACACTATGAAATAGTCCAGACGCCTGAAAATAAAAACAACTGAGATCAAAGCACTTGTTTTTACAATCTGTCAGAAAAGAATTTATGTTGAACCATCGGAGATGAAAATGACCTTTGGGGGTGGGGGTGGGGGTGGGGGGGGGGGGGGGGGGAGAGAGAGAGGGGGGAGGTAGGTGTGTGTGTTATTGTAAACTTTTCATGAATAACATTGACAGGAACCAATTTTGGAAAGCATTAAAATCGTCTGAGTGGCTGCATACGGTAAAAGCAAAGGCTATTTGCACCTTAGATGTAACATTTGGTCTAAAGAGCAACATCTTACTCCCATTGTCATAGTTACATGCATAAATAAATGTACTATCTAGATAGGAAGTAAACACCATTACATCTTAACAATACACAAGACTTATTGCTTTAATGCATTTAATGACCACTAAAAACAAAACATTAATAACAACCTTATAAGAAGCCCAGCAAAAAAAGAAAAAGAAAGAAGAGCTTTTAAATAATAAGCCCAGCAACTCTACATCACAAAACGTGTAATGTGAAATCCCAAATATCATTATTTAAATGTTTGCTTATATCAATCACTATTCAAGAAAATCATTAATGCATCAAAGACCCTGTACATACACAAGTTGTATTTTTTCTTGGATTCTTCTTGCCAGTAACAGATATCCGGTCTCCTCATATTTCCTTGTGACAAACATTCTAATTGCAGGCATCCTGTGATGCGCTTAACTAAAAACTATAAAACTGAATTTTAAACTCACCATCCAACATCTTTTGCTCTGTTGTTCATGAAATAAGCCCAAAACGTGTAAGCACCTTCTAGTTCTGGGTACAGTTCTCGGAATGAGTCGAAGAAGCCCTCCTTCAACAAATTGGTGAAACCTTCACGCTCCTCCTTAGTAAAACCAGCTGTTTTCTTGTTACTTTTGGGATTTTTCAAATCTAAAATAATAATATGTGAAAAACAATCATGTCTCAGTTTGTTCCAATTCAGGGTGTTCATTATGTTTGAAAGTAGGAATCTGGGGCCCAATTCAAAAAGGTCTCTTAGGCTCTACTAGACAACAAAGCATCCTCTTTGCAAGTCTTTTTGCATCGCACTTCGAGATCGCAAAGTTGCGAGAGTTTAGTGAATTAGATCCCTGTTTGACAAAAGTAGGTTGCTATATCTAATGAAGGAAGGTAGGAATGTTTTAAATAACTCAACACATTTTAATTACGGTTATATGGTCATGGACCACAAGGTAATGAGAAAACCTGCTGACAACACTCCATGGGCTATTCTTTTCAATTAGCAGTAAGAGATCTTTTATATGCACCACATCAAAGGCTTTGATATACTAAATGAAGAGCACTGGTTGGAATGAGAAATAGCCACTAGGTCCACTGATAGGAATTGATCCCAGACTGACAGACATCAGGTGAACACTTTAACACTGAGTTAGACAGAAATGCAGTTTTCAAGTTGCCAATTCAATCAAAAGTTAAAGTTTGTTTAACGACACCACTAGAGCACATTGATTTATTAAACATCGGCTATTAGATATCAAACATTTGGTAATTCTGACACGTAGTCATCAGAGGATACCAGTTACATTTGTCCTAATGCAGCAAGGGATCTTTTATATACTTTCCCACAGACAGGAAAGCACATACCACAGCCTTTGACCAGTTGTGGGGCACTAGTTGGAACAAGAAAAACCCCAATTAGTTGAATGGATCCACTGAGGTGGTTCGATCCTGTGATACAAGCACCTCAAGCGAGCATTTTACCAACTGAGCTAAATCCCACACCTTAATTCGATCAAAGGCTAAACTCAGTAGTAATGCAGCTATGTTAGAAACTTAACCAGGTAGATATTGTATGCCTGGAAGCCATACATACAGTTGATACTTTCAGCTTTTTGTTACAACGGTACAACACTCTTTCTGAATAAAACGGGCCTCCAAATTTTATGGAAACGATAGTTTTTGGTAGCATATCATTAACATGATGTCAAAATCACAGAACCAAAATTCTGTTACCCATTATTATGCAGTATAATCCATCATTACCATTATTACTGAAAAACAGTTTCCAATGATCACCGGAACTGAAAAATAGTTTCCAATGATCACCGGAACTGAAAAATAGTTTCCAATGATCACCGGAACTGAAAAATAGTTTCCAATAATCACAGGAACTGAAGAAGTGTTTCCCATAGAATTTCAAATACTAAGGCGTAATAAAATACACGTATAACAAAATATTTTATAAAAAATTTGCAGAAAACATCTTCAGTATTAAATACTTTGTAGGCAATATCATTTTTAATGTGATCTGGCTGGTCTTTAACAAGGCATTGCGTAAACATCTTTTTTACTAGAGTTAAAAACAAAAACATTGGTTGTCTGATACTGAAAAGTAAATCATACCAATGTCCAAATGTGCAACATTCAAGTCACCACATAACACAACTGGCTTTTTTTCATCAAGTTTTTTCAAATACGCCGTGAAATCAACGTCCCATTCTTTTGTTCTGTAAGCAAGTCGAGGAAGACCCCTCCCAGAATTTGGAACATCTGAAAAGATATTTACAACAGAAATACAAAAATCAAGCTGAAAACATTTAAGCTAAATGTTAACTGTACAAGTCTCAGTGAAATACTAGAAGTGGAACAGAACCAATATCACCCCTCATAGATACCTGGGCTTCTAGAATTTTTATAAAATCCTCTAGCCATGGGATCAGCGATTTAATTTTTTTTACTAGCCATGATTAAAAACTCACTAGCCCTACTTTACTTAATACAATTTCACTAATAGTAGCAATGGATATGTTACCCAAAGAGGGAGATAGAGATTAAAATCACTATAATTGGGGGGTGGGATGGAGGCAGGTTATTCATATTTACAAAATAACTTAAATGCAGCATTTGACAACTTGTGTTTCACTTGCCATTGGGCATTGGAATAGTAGTTATTTACTAGCCCAACATTGAATATTACTAGCCATGAGAGTGGGACTACCATAATCTAGAAGCCCTGAATACTCTTAAAATTAAAGTTTGTTTTGTTTAATGACACCACTAGAGTACAATGATTTATTAATCATCCCCTGTTGGATGTTAAACATTTGTAATTTTTTAATTGTAGTCTTAGAGGAAACCAGCTACATTTTTCCATTAGCAACATGGGATCTTTTATATGCACCTTCCCACAGACAGGACAGCAATTACCATGGCCTTTGATATACTAATGCACTGGTTGGGACTGAACAATTTTTAAAATGAGAGAATGGGTCCACTGAGGAGGTTGTTAGATCCTACAATGCTAACACTTCAGGCGAGTGTTCTACCAACTGACCTAGATCTCACCCCTTGTAATACTGTTAGCAGCAGATTTCATTTCATTTCAACTTATTTCCGCACTTATATCCAATTGAGGTTCAAGCACGCTGTCCTGGGCATACACCATAGCTATTTGTCCAGGACAGTGGGTTAGTTGTTAGTGGTTAGTAGGGCCTCCACGAGTCCAAAATATACTTGAAGGTCAAATCCGACTCGGACCAGAGTACCCACCATTTACTAGATGATAATGAAACTAGCATTGTGCATCTTAATTCCAGCGCTGAACATGGATGCCAAATCATGCTATTTTATTGCATTCTACACATTCGACTTTTGTTTTTCCTAAATGGCTCATAGCCCTGTAATGTATCTGGCGGCAAGCATATGGCAAAATGACGTAAACAATTTAATTAAATGAGATTGCTCTTCCTTGCATGGGTACTAGAGTCCTGTGAACGGACTCCAGTCTTGCTAGACTCGACCCGTGCTCGAGTACTCGTGGAGACCCTAGTGGTTAGTGAGAGAGAAGAGACTGTAGTGGTCTTACACCTACCCACTGAGTCGTTAAAACTCGCTCTGGGTTGGAGCTGGTACCAGGCTTCCAGAAGTGCATTAGGGGATGTTGTGAACACCACTGACAGAAGATGATAGCACCACTTCCAGAAGTTAATTTATAGATGCTTACAAAACCTTTTGAATCTGGACTAACACTCAAGCAATGCTGTAGATAACAAATAGCATAATTCAAGTTTGAAACTTTATGATTATTGTTGTAAGGACTCTTTACCCATGCCATCACCATCACACACACACAGACAAAAAAAGGAATAACATTAAAAAAAAAATTTTTTATTTACTCAACCAAGATCAAAAAAATATAAATATTTAGCTATCGTATATTTATTGAAACCCCCCAAGACATTGTAACAATATTGTAGACATTGTCTTGTTACTTACATGCAGTTACCATGAAGAACTTTTTAAACTCAGCAGTTATAACTCTTCCTTCCTTGTCATGCTTTGATATGCCTGAAAAAATATTAAAACATTTTTTAAAAAAACCAGTGGGTAATGTTTCAGATTTCATTAACTCTTTCACCACGACAGGCCGGTATACCGGCTTGCGATACCAGTGCCTCTCACCACGACAGGCCGGTTTAGCGGCTTGTAACACCTGTTCATATTTGGCGCCGAGTGACGCGTCAATATTATAATTAGACAAAATCTCGCGCGACCATAGCTGCCATGTGACACACTGTAATGGCTGCGCCCATGTTCTAGCGAATTTTGAATGAGTTTTTCCAAGTTTATACTGATATTCTGACTGTAATTAAACATGAACCGAGGTGACGAAATTTCGTCTGTTGAAAACAATGGTTGCGATTCAGATGACAGGTTTTCCGATGATGAAATGTGGGATAATATGGACTTTGGTGCATTTGATTTAATCGAGATTGGCGATCGTGAACGAAATGTCATTAAACATGGCAATTTAGAAGAAAATGATACCGATGACGAGTTACAAGATGACTTGCCACTGTTTTACCACGCGCCTGAGTTTACCTGGACACATGAGCCATGTTCGGTTACCTGCAGATCAACGTTTACTAAAAATCCGGGGCCCGTAAAAGTGTTTGACGCCATAGAGTACTTTTCGCTATTTTATTCCAATACAGTGTATGGAAATTTTTTGTAATTTACCAACATGAATGCCAAAAAAAAAGCGTGATACAGATCCTGCTAACAACAAAGGTGTGTGGTATGATATTTCTGTTGATGAAATGAAAGCTTAATTTTGCAAAAGCATTGTAAATATATATTTTAAAATTATAACTGGAATGTTAATTAATTAATTATCCAACAAGAAAAACATTTGTACTGGGGTTTTTTTAAAATTACCAGTCCTACCTACTCAAATAGGTGAGTAATATGCATAGTTTACCTGTAATTACCAGATTTATACCTGTTGAATCTAACATTTTTAAAGTATTATTTTTTTATCTAGACAGCCGTCCATTCACCTTTCTGGAAATGTATAGCCTATAACTAAAATTAATGATAAAACAAGTAGTTTTATCCTTTAACAAACATGATCATAAATCTGCTATTTAAACTCAGTGTGCAGGGAAGGTCAAGACTGTAAAACTTAGTGGTGAAAGAGTTAAGCACTTGTCGGATCTACAAAAATTGGAACGTATAAGACTAAAGTCATTCAGATTTAGATGTTCTCATAGTACAATTCGATCACATATAACAAGTCGGTGTGATTAATCGCATAATGAGACTTCCACTTTAACACTTTAGACCAATGTGTGTGAACTGGCAAAGTCAAAAATAGACTTGTCTTGCTATTTCTTTATTTTAATGTGTAAATAGTTACTCCCAGGGCTAGCTCTGCCACTCGCCAAATGCGAATTTTAATTAGGCGGGAAAAAAAAGTGTAATAAGTGATATTTTATTGAAAAATAGCTATAGTTTTTTGCATTTTTGAGATAATTTGGCGAAATTTTCTGATTACCCAGAGCTAGCCCTGACTCCAGTAGGTGTGTTATTCCACACCACAACATACCTAAATTATAATAATTATTATGCATGCATTATCATGTTGCTTATCAAAATTTTAAAAACAAAACATATTCTGACAAGAATTAATATTTGACACAAAATTTACCATTTACTGTCACTGTAAGATTAAAGTGAACATCAGAAACAATGAATGTTTTATGTTATCAATAGTTGCAGATTTATGGCATAACAAAAGTTAACTGACCTATTCCATAGTCCACATTAACTGGCTTCTCTTTGCAGTACAGACCGACTCCGGAATAGCCCTCCTGATCTGCCGAAGCCCAGTACGTATGATAACCGTCAACTTTACACTTGTCTGGAATGGTCTTCGAGTTGCACTTCGTTTCTTGTACACAGAATATGTCTGGATCTTCTTTTGTGATGTAAGATGGACCACCTTTCTGAAAGGTAAGGACATTATGTATGTTGAAAAGAATTAAATACAGTTTGTTTTAAAAATAATTATCACTAATTTATTATTTTTTGTAGGTACCCTTTTCCCACATTCTTCATTTCCTTAAAGAAAGCAAAACATTTAACAAAAATATTTTAAAAATATAAAATACTTTTAAATGTATTTTTAAAACTGAACAAAAACCTGCTTTGACAATTTCTTTGTTATACATAAAAAAACCTAGACTGATTTCGGCAAATGGTAAAAGTTACAAAATCTCACCATGTAAGCTTAAATAAAATACTAATTTTTAGACAAAAGTTCATTCAATCACACAACTATTTGACACATGCTTATATCTGCTGAAGGTTCATGTATAATGACAGCTGTCTTGGATACATGTGGTACATTTAACATGTTTAGAAAAATGTCCAATCTATTTCACCTCTAGACCTCTACGACATAATTTTGTAGAATCAAATGGAAATCTGCTTTTAACAAAAAACATGCATGAAATAACACAAACACATCACTAATGCTATAGTACATTGCTACAAAGAGTTAGAGAATCTCACATCCAACCACGCTCGAATTCCATTGACGTTCCATGAAGCAAATTTCAGGTTCCATTTGCAGCCGTCTGTAGTTTTAGCCTCTGAAGTAAAGTCAGAATCATCTACAGAGACCTGGGGCTGCACTTTCTTTCCATTTTTTACTTTGGGTTGATCACTCTCTCCTGCTGAAGCCTGCCCCAAAATAAATACTGGTTACTTTAAAAAAAAAAAAAACATAAAACACTAGGGCCCCCAAGAGTCCAAAATATTGGGCTTGAGTACCCGAGAGTCAAACTCGACCGGACCCAAGTACCCGACACTTACACTAGATGATGAGACTAAGAAATAAAGTAAAATATTGGGCTTGAGTACTCGAGAGTCAAACTCGACCCGGACCCAAGTACCCGACACTTACACTAGATGATGAGACTAAGAAATAAAGTAAAATATTGGGCTTGAGTACTCGAGAGTCAAACTCGACCCGGACCCAAGTACCCAACACTTACACTAGATGATGAGACTAAGAAATAAAGTAAAATATTGGGCTTGAGTACTCGAGGGTCAAACTCGACCCGGACCCAAGTACCCGACACTTACACTAGATGATGAGACTAAGAAATAAAGTAAAATATTGAGCTTGAGTACTCGAGAGTCAAACTCGACCCGGACCCAAGTACCCGACACTTACACTAGATGATAATGAGACTAAGAAATAAAGTAAAATATTGGGCTTGAGTACTCGAGAGTCAAAGTCGACCCGGACCCAAGTACCCGACACTTACACTAGATGATGAGACTAAGAAATAAAGTAAAATAGCATTAAATGCATCTTAATTCCAGAGCTGTACATGGATGACAAATCATGCCATTGTATTGCATATCACACATTTTCATAGCCCTATAATGTAACCGACTAAAAGTACAGTGAAACCCCCCACCTAACGACCACCCCGATTCTAAGACCACCCCACTAAACAGACCACTTTTTAGAAGACCGGAATATTTCCTTCATATTTAATAGTAAAAATTACCCGGTATTCAGACCACCCCGCTATTGCGGATTACGACCAGTAAAGTCAGTCCCGATCGTCGTTCTGCATATATTTCGACCCCGCCAGTGCAACCAAATTACGATATCATTATCTCATATTTGTTCATTCCCAAGGCTGTTCAACAATAACTGATCTAAATTTAATGCTTGCTTTGTTTTAGCCAAGACTGGAACAGGTAACAGGAAGTAAAGTAAACACCAATGATCTGTCTTTTGAAATGAATTAAAACTGTTAAAGAGAGATACACGTTTAAGTCGTTGAAAAACCACCCATCGCAATCTGTTCATATAACCAACTTTCAGTTTCCGGAAAACATTGTCAACTGATTAATATTAATGAAGCGATGTAACGCGCTGATTGGCTGCAAGCCAGTCATCAGACTCTAGAGCCGACACTCATTCGGATTACGAGAACAGGCATTCCACGCGTCAATTAAATAGCATTGTAACCAATAAACTGTCTATACAAATTGCAATAGCCATTCCAGCGGCAAGTCACTATAATCACGTTTGATGTTGAAAGAAACGATACAGGTCAGAAGTCGGCATGACACGTGTTTAATGCTTATGTACCTGTTGTTCGAAGATACAGCCTAAATCTACCAAGTCTAATAAAATGTGTTAATGATAATTAGGACACAATAGAATAAATTTACCGACTAATTCACTAGGAAACAAAAGAAGTGTTGTTATCCGTTATTGAGATGTGTAATGACTGAGGCCACAAAGTGAGTTGTGTTTTTGGGTTTTTTGACCCTGGCGAAGTGAGGTAAATGGTAAACACTACGAATGCCGTATTTCTTCCGTTATATCGGCAGAGGTAATATCAACGTTTGAAATGGGAACCCCCAAAAAGGGTAAATCACGCTGTGAATTGACTTTGAAACAAAAAGTTACTTTAATAAATGACAGTCCAGGAAAAAGTCAACGCACGCTTGCAGAGAAATTCTGTATCGGAAAAACTCAAGTACAGTTAATATTGAAAAGAAAGGCAGAGATTTTGGATGGCTACGAGAAAAATAAAGATAATGATCGAAAACGTTTATGTGTACGTTCTCCCGTAGAACAGCTGAATATATTAATGTGGGAATGGTTTCAATGCATGCGTGGTTAAGATGTACCGATTTCAGGCCCCATGTTAAAAATGAAAGCTTTGAAATATGCAACTGAACTTGGAATTGCAGAAAGTGAGTTTAAGGCTTCAAATGGCTGGTTAAAGAGATTCAGATATAGCCTTTGGAATAATCAGTGGAGAAAGTGCCAGCGTTTCAGACAAGGATGTCGCGAAGTGGATGGAAAAGTTGCCTGACAATGTTTCGGGTTACGCTTCGTGTGACATTTATAACATGGACGAGACTGGACTGTTTTATCGGGCTCTACCTGACAAAACATTACGAGTACGGGGTGAAGAATGCAAAGGTGGCAAAAAATCCAAAGATCGAATAACTGTAGCCGTGTGTGTAAATATGGAAGGTCACTTCGACAAGCCACTTGTGATTGGAAAGGCAGCTAAACAACGTTGTTTTCGGAACATAAACGTTGCCCGTCTTCAAGTGACATGGAAATCGAACAAGAAAGCCTGGATGACAGGATTCCTGTTCACAGAATGGATAAAGGACTTTGATAAACGCATGAGACTATCAAAACGTAAGGTTTTACTTCTTCTTGATAATGCCACTTCACATGCCAGTACAAAATTAACAAACGTGAAAGTCTTGTTTCTTCCTGCCAATACAACGTCGAAATTGCAGCCACTAGACCAAGGCATTATCCAGGCTATGAAGATGGGTTATAGAAAACGGCTTCTCAGATCAGTGATAGCTCGACTGGACAGTGAAGAAAATGTCAGCTCAGCTGATATTGCAAAAAGTGTATCTGTGTTGGATGCTGTACAGTGGTTGAAAGCTGCAGTTAAAGATGTGAGAACGGAAACTGTGAAGCGATGTTTTGCAAAGGCTGGTATTCGCAGTGCTGCCACGCCAACAAATGAAGATGATGATCCCGATGATGATGTGCCCCTAAGTGAACTTCGTTAGCTAGTTGTCATGGCAAATGGTAGACTTGAGATAGATGATCCCATGAGTGTTGAGGAATATTCAAACATGGTATTTGATTTGCCCGTTTGTGAGAATTTAGAAGAAGACCGGGAGGATACACTGGTGCACAGAATCAATGGAAAGGAAAGTGAGGAAAATGTGGAACCATCTGTAAATGACAGGGACGATGACGACAAAACTGAGGCTTGATTAGCTTGATTACCAACCACCAAGATGCGCTTAAGTGGCTAAGAGAGATTAGTATGTTCTGGCTGACAAAAGAAATTGATGGTGTCCCAGAATTGATGCAGAAAGCACAAGAGGAACTTGAAACTCGGGCTGTTCATGTTAAGTGTTCATCTAAGCAGTCAACAATAGACACGTTTTTCAACTAAGATCCAGAGTTCACACATGCATACTGATTGACTTCATATACATGTACATTTTTAATTTTCATTTTCTTAGTGCTCAGTTATATTGTACGGTTCATTTCATGTTGACAAATATATTATGTAATTCAAATAAATATTTGTAATGCATTTCTTTTGTTTGTTTTTTTTATCACTTTATACACAACACAATTAAAATTTTAAAAACCTTCTAAATGTTAGTAATTCGGTAATAGGACCACCCCACTATTAAGACCAATTTTCATAAGACCCACAGGTGGTCTTAATAGAGGAGTTTCACTGTATATGGCAAAATTACATAAAAATATAATTAAATGAGTGCTCTTCCTTGCACGGGTACTCGAGTCTTGCTAAAATCGGCCCATGCACTCGTGGAGACCCTATAAAACACAGGCTGATATAACTCTCTATCAGCTCAAAACAAGCATTTTGCAAGTTGTGTTTCAACTTTTATTTTCAAATATTTTTTTACCATATGCATATATATGTTAAAATAAAAAGGACAGTTTAGTTAACATAATTAGTTTTTTTAACAAATGGTGTTACCACTAGGTACAGATCAAGGTCAATAGTCATATTACTACAGCTGGGTGGTATACTGTTTGGTATTAGTATCAAGTCAATACTGATTTACTGTACCAATCATATTTCAAAATACCAAAAGCACTAACAATATATCCGACGAACACAAAATAGCTGAAAAGAAGAGATGAAAGGCTTGTGTATGGAATTTAATTTTATTTAGATGAAATTTGTGGGCGAGACTCAATTCAGACATGCACTTAAAGCAGAGTATACCGAAAATACAGCTCCATATCGGTATTGTATCACTAGCGAATACTGTACCGATACTGAGGTAAATCACCCCCAAAAACACTAATACTGAACCTGACATTTCGAAAGCGCACAGCTCTACAAATTACAACTGTTAAAGTTTTTATTCTTAAGCATATATGTATACATGTACATATAGGTATTTCCATCTTTCATATCAAATAGTTTGTACATGGCATGGTACAGCCAACATTATTTCTTTCGCATGCAATTAATAGAAAAAATCTTGGTCAGTTTAAAGTACATGTAGTCAAATAAAGTGACATACATCAAGGTTTTAGATCCTGTTCAGGTGGAGACATTTTAAATAAATGTTTTCATCACTTTGTAAATGGACTGGATATAAAAAGGAGGTGGTTCATAACTGAAGCACTATGTTTCATGTTACAATTATAACTGTGTTATATATATATCCCTATATTATAAAAAAACTTTGAAAATATATATGAAGTTATCTCTATTTTTCAAAATGTTCGACTCAACAAGTTTTGTACAATCTTAAATTTTTCCAACCTCAACTCATAAAGAGGGCTTCTAGAATAGTTACAAAATCCACTAGCCATGTGAACAGTGATTTTAAAATTTTACTAGCCACGATTAAAAATTCACTAGCCCAACTTTACTTAACACAATTTTACTAATAGTAATAATTAGATATACTACTCAAAAGAATTTAAGGGTCAAAAATTTATAACCAAATAAGTTTCAGAGTGTATTAGATTGATGATGTAAACTACACCAAAAATTTAATTTATTGTTCCATATTTACAAAAAACCACAAATAAACGTCACTGTATACAAGAAAGTCACATGACATGCTGTCAAAGCTGAAGGTTGTCAAACATGGATTTTACACATTAGAACATCCGTTTAATAGTGTGTGAATCCACCCCTGGCGCGAATACACTCGACACATCGTTGCCTCATGCTGTTGATCAGACGTCTGAAGAACTCTTGGGGAATGGCCTGCCACTCTGCCATAAGAAGTTGACCCAGATCATGAAGGTTGGCCGGAGGGGCATGGTTATCCCGAACTCTCCGGCCTAATTCGTCCCAGGCGTGCTCTATTGGGGCCAAGTCAGGCGAATATGCTGGCCAATCCATCCTGGCGATACCTTGTTGTCTGAGAAAGTCCGTTACCACCCTGGCGCGGTGGGGTCTGGCATTGTCATCCTGCAGAACTGCCCCGCCGCCAATCTGCTGAAGGCCTGGGAGAACCAACGGCCGGATAATCTCATTCATATAGCGGATTCCATTCAGATTGCCATCCACCACATAGAGGGGGGTCCTGTGGTGGATAGAGATGCCGCCCCACACCATGACGCTGCCACCACCGAACCGGTGACGTTGTCTAACGTTAACGTCAGCGAAGCGCTCCCCAGGACGTCTGTAGACATGAACCCGACCGTCGTTGAACTGGAGACTAAACCTGACCTCATCAGTGAACATCACTCGACCCCACTGAACACGTTGCCACCGCAGATGAAGTGTGCACCAGTGACGTCTGGCCGTTCTGTGACGTGGTAGGAGTGGTGGTCGAACAGCCTGGCGACGGCAGCGTAGATTTTTGGCTCTCAGACGATTGCGTATGGTTTGATCAGACACTCGAGTTCCAGTTGCAGTCCGCAGATTGTCACGTAATCGGCATGCAGTGGTTGTGCGTTGACGTAGAGCCATATTGGTGATGTAGCGGTCATCTCTATTTGTAGTGCTTCGGGGTCTTCCCGAACGTGGACAATTTCGAACAGAATTCGTTGCTTGGTACCGTTGCCACAGTCGGCCAACGACACTCTGACTGACACCAAGTCTCAGAGCAACATTTCTTTGCGTATTGCCATCCTGAAGCCAAGCAATAGCCCTTCCTTGATCTTCGATAGTCAATTGACGTCGTACCATTGTCGAATTTGGAGTGTGCACCGTACACGAATGCAAGCTCCAATTATACGGAAATTCAGCATTGGGAACATGGAATACACATGCAAAGCGTGCAAATGAAGCGCTTTGTGAAAAAGCAAGTTATGGGCACTTAGCAGACCTTTCGCTTTCACCCTAATTTATGTGCAAATGTAAGCATGTTTTCGCCATTAGAACTAGTCGACAGTGTCAATGACAGTGGATTTTAATTTATTTATTGGTTGCTTAGACCCACTTTCGTCAAAATGGAACAATACCATGCGTGACATTATGGTCTAGCTAATATAATTGACATTCAGAAACTAATGTCGAAAATATCTGACCCTTAAATTCTTTTGAGTAGTATATGTTACCTAGAGAGGGAGATAGCGATTAAAAACAATATGATTGGGAGTGGGGTTGGGGGCAGCATTTGACAACTATTATTTCACCAGCCGTCGGGCATGGCAATAGCACTTACTTACTAGCCCAACACTGAATATCACTAGCCATGGGAGTGGGGCTCCCGTAATCTAGAAGCCCTGTTGAAAGGCCATTTTCATCCACCAGAAATATAGAGTTCTATACCACTACCCAGTTCACCGAGTCAATCTGACAATGAAGGATTTAAACACAAGTAAACTCACGTCCTCATCAACTGCTTTTGTCTTCTTTGCTTTCTTTTTTGCTGGTTCCTAAAGAAAATAAAACACTTTCAAGTCAATAAACATCAATTTACATGTACATCATATCAACATTTACTTGTCATTATATAATAATATACAGCCATTGAAATTTTAAAACTAGATTGCAACTCTGTAACTTAAAGCCGCACACCCTAGTTCCATCCAGCGAAAATAAATTATAATTTGGTTAATCTACAAACCTGTAACACACTTAGATCACGTTTTTATCAAATGGAGTGAAAAAGCAGGTTTTATATCGATAAATACCATGGGAATCCCCATGTCCCAATTGCTTGAAATAATTTTGAAAGTTAGTATTCTGATGTCACCGGTAGATGTCGCTTGAAGCACAACAATGCCTACGTCACGACAAATTTCACAGACTTTGGGGTGCGTTCGTTTCACGTCTCCTGGACATGTTCCAACTGTTCTGTCCTGGTCTTATCCCTAGAGGCACTGATTTTCCGGAATCGCGGAAATACCTATCTGAAACGGAATTCCCGATTTTTTTCCAAAACATTATTTAACTTTAAATAGCGCATTTGATTAATTAAAAATTATTTTTCGCACTAGAAACTATGGACACCGACATCTGCCTGTGCTACGCTATGACACTAGTACCTTTGTATGTTACGCCAAATGTAGAGTATCTAGACGTTTTACCAGTCATGTTTTCTTCACTTATTCCCGGCGATTTAACGGGAAAAACCGAACATTGTGAGCTAAAATTGTCTGATATTTACTCAAGTGAAAGATATGTTATGTTTGCTTATTAATTTTTAACATTTGCGGCATTGCCATATTTCCGATCTCACAAAGGAATGCAGTAATTGCATATTGTATGCCAGGCTTTGTTCAAAATAAATTATACAAGGGAAGTGGTTTATAGTGTGATCGTTTGTAATTATTTTCCCGATCATATCGTAAAGAAAACCGAAAATGTCCGAAGTCTGTGTCGTGGCGTATTCGTGTTTAAATTTAAACCAAAAATAAATACAAACTACTGAAATGTTTTACCTCATTGCATATTTATTTTACACCAGCAATTAATTGTGCGGTGTGTGTGTGTGTGTGTGAAACAAAAACAGAATTTGTTTAATACTGAAACAAAAAAAAACGGAATTTGTAACATTATGAAACGGAAAAGGGAAAAATTGTTTAAGGGTTTGTAACGTTTTGTATTGAGACACTTACTTGTCTGAACTTTATTGTTACTGAAAATGTTCACGAACTGTGAAGAAAAATCTCACAAATGAACAACAACAAATCGGATGTTTATTGCGCGAACCGTGCACGAGAAAACAAACCGAACCAAAATGATAACGGTCACGTGATATACCAACGTCTGTGGCATTGAAATGGAAATATCCCCTCTAAAAATAGATTGGACCTCGCTTGCTTAACGGTTTTTTCTAGAAAACACGTTTCGTGAAAAAATTCAAAAAAGGCATTTCGTGGTTTTACAAACATCAGGATTACCAAAAAGCACTTCAGGTGAATGGAAATGTGTATTCTAAATAATAAAATGTAAGTAAAGTGCAATTTTATTTGTGAAAAATGGGGTTTAATAGCGAAAAACAACGCCGTAATGGTTAACAAATAAACGTAACTAGGGTGTGTCCCTTTAAACCAACCAAACTTCTAATAATTGGCCCGATTCACATTTTATCCAGTCATATTATTATAATAATATTAATCCAAGTTGTATCAATAAACAGAATTAATCTCACATCTGTTCCAGCTTCATCAGTCTTGTGGTCTCTCTTCTCTGTCGGTTCCTACAATAATAAAATATATTCATATATACATATGTGTAAGATGGAATACAAAAATGGTATTTAATTAGTAAAATATATAATTGCATGTTTTACACACACATGTACATGTAGAAGTTAATATGGGACACCAGTTTTAAACAGAATGTTGTATGTGGACTATGTACATAAATTTCCAACCAGTGCATCAAAACTGGTATTTCAAAAACTGTAGTATGTGCTGTCCCATCTGTGGGAAAGTGCATATAAAAGATCCTTTGATGCTAATGGAAAACTGTAGTGGAATTCAGCTAAGACTATATGGCAGAATTAACAGATGTCTGACATCTAATAATATTATTATATTAGAACTTTTGAAGCAAATTTCAGATTTTCCCCTTTTATTTTAAATGAGTGGAGGGGATATTTTGCAACCATTTTTCATTTCCTTGACCCAACTCAAAATTCTATTGTCATCAGAATTTTATTCGCTAATCTAAATATAATTCCGATAACAAAACAATCAGTTAGCAGGTGAAAATCGTGTGGACAAAGTTGTGATTACCTACGATGGTGAAATACTGTCCTCTGGTAACTATACAGAATGGTGTCGCACGTCCTGGGCTGCTAGAATTGTTATAAAAATCCACTAGCCATGGGATAAGCAATTTATAAAACTTACTAACCATGATAAAAAATTAACTAGCCCTACTTTAATTAAATACCATTTTACTAATAAGAATAATCGGATATATCACCTAAAGAGGGTTTGTTTGTTTGTTTTATTTAACGACGCCACTAGAGCACATTGATTTTTTTATGTTATCATCGGCTATTGGACGTCAAACATATGGTCATTCTGACACTGGGTTTTTTAGAGGAAACCCGCTGTCGCCACATAGGCTACTCTTTTATGACAGGCAGCAAGGGATCTTTTATTTGCACTTCCCACAGGCAGGATAGCACAAAACATGGCCTTTGTTGAACCAGTTATGGATCACTGGTCGGTGCAAGTGGTTGACACCTACCCATTGAGCCTTGCGGAGCACTCACTCAGGGTTTGGAGTCGGTATCTGGATTAAAAATCCCGTGCCTCGACTGGGATCCGAACCAGTACCTACTATCGTGTTAGGTTGACCTGGGCGTACAGGTTCTAAGTCCTTGTAACAATAAACAATAAGAACACGACACTTTTAGTATGCTGCAAGGTTTAATATCTTAGACTACCATTCCATGCCTGGGGTAACTCCCCGTATGTACTTCTGTATTGAATCCCTAACTATGTTAGATGCTCTCTAACCGTACACCTACCAGCATGTAGACCGATGGCCTAACCACGACGCCGGTCACCTAAAGAGGGAGACAAACTTTAAAACCCTTAGATGGGGTGTGTGTGTGTGTGTGTGTGTGTGAATATGTCACCTAAAGAAGGAGAGAGCTTTAAAACCCTTAGATGGGAGGGGGGGGCCAAGATATTCATATTTACCAAATAGACTTAAATGCGGCATTTGACAACTTTTTATTCACTAGCCATCAGGCATGGAGATAGTAGTTATTTATTTGCCCAACATTGAATATCACTAGCCATGGGAGTGGGACTACCATAAATTAATCTAGCCATAATCTAGAGGCCCTGACATCTGAAAGCAGTCGTATCACTGCAGTACTCACATCACCTTCAGCTGTATCAGTCTTCTTTGTACGTTTGCTCTGTCAAAGAAAACAATTATAATAAATTTGTAACTATCTACAGACTCACAAAAGTTCAATCATTCTGAACCAATGTTTTAACTTGTCCAAATCACCTTATTTTTGGCCATAAAAAATACATTATTAATTCACCTGCTAAATAAGCTGCACACAACATGTCTGGAATAACTGCTACTTGGACAACTTAGTTTACAAGTTACAAAGTTGTCCACGAAAAGCTCCTTATTTCAGGACGACCTATACCAAGATCTCGAATTCTACTCCTATTATTAAAAAAAACATTTTTAAAGGGACATACCTTAGTTTTAACCCGTGAAAATTAACACGCAGTTTAGTTAATCTACAAACCTGTAACTCATTTGGATAAAGTTACAATTGAGTGAAACATGAGTCTGTGACTTTGAAATGGTGAAATACTCTAAAATAGACTAAAACTCTACTCCATAACTTCTCAGATGCGTACGTGTGCATTTTTAAAAATATGACAAATGCATTTTGTGATATTAAAACCCCCCAGAATGACCAACAACACTAATTTAAGTAATTAGCATGTACGAAAATTGATAATCTAAACAATAAAATCTAAGTAAAGTATGATTTAAACTATCAAAAATGGATATAATAGTCAAAAATATGTTGGTTTAAATGATATTTATTAGCAAATCAAATTTGGGATTGGCCAACAGGCAAGTGCCTATTTAGTATATTAAGGCCTCTCCCTACATTTAACAAATATACATGTTATACATCAAGATGGCTAGAACACTATTACAATAAAGATAACACGGATAGTTGGGGGAATAGAAGAGAGGAGTGTGTAGAAGAAACAATGAATAAATAGCAAACAGAATGGTTAAATGGTTAATTGATCTCAAAATGCTTACTATAAATAAGAAAATTCAGTTAAAAATGTTTAAAAACTATTGTTACTATTTGTCCCTTTAAGGGCATATACTAGTGGGCAGCGTTTCTGCCAGAAAGAAATATTTGAGTATGGTGCTATGGAGTTGAATGCAACTACATTCAACTGGGGTATGGTTATCCTTTTTACTGACACCCCCCCCCCCCCCCCCAAACTCCTTTGTTTCACTGAAACTTTTAAGTTGGGAACAATGACCATATTTTAAACAAAAATGTGTTGTTGGGGACATAAATGTAGTTTATCTAAAGATAATCATATTAATAATGTAAAAATAATATTAACTGTGGCAGTCTCAAAGATAAAATATTAGTATTTTGACTGGTCCGTGCATAAACCTGATCCGTGTTTTACTATACTTTGACAACAGACCGGTATCATTCATATAATAATATATATATATATATATATACATAAATCTTACAGCCTTCGCTTTTCTTGGTGGCATTTTGTAAGTACTTAAGGATGATTCCACCAAATAATAAAACTGTTGTGAAAAAAACTGCGTGCGAAGCGACTGAAAACAAGCCGTGATCACAAACCCACAGGGAGAAAACGCCATAATTCCTCCGCCATTGTTGTGGCTGACAAATAGTTCTTTCTTGTTGTTAATATATTGATTCTAAAGAGGCTTCAGTTTCACATTTTTGCTTATATTCCACATTACTTACATGTACAAAGTTTATTTGTAATTAATACAATGAAAAAACTTGCAGAAAACGTTATGTTTTTATCTACAATTGAAATGAAATGGCGGGAAATCTAAAAACATCAAAGCGAGTCAGGTAAGGTCAGGTCATAGGGTTTTACTTGCACATTCAGAACAAGCTGTTGTAGCGCACGCCCGTCGTGGGCACAATCCTCCGTCCATGACAGGAAAGGTGGGGGGAGGGGAGAGGAGGGACCGCCTGCACTGGCAGGTGCAAGGGAGCACCAGCAGCCCGATCGAATCGGTAGCAGGCGGGTGGGGGTGGTGATGGTGCTATGGAATTTTGAATGGAGCCGTTAATGCCAAAGAGAAAGGGGTGCGCAATTTTGATTGAGGAAATTTGGTGCAATTTTGAACGGTCGGTCGAAAGGTAAATGGCAGAGCTAATATTGGTTTTGATATTATTGAATCGAGAGTAGCTCGTTAATTATAGACCTCTATGATGCTGGGTGTCTCCCTAGGTTGCCCATAGGGCCCTTATAAAGGACCTGACCGCTTCTGGTCGTGGCATGACAACCCAGGGGAGACTCGTGCAATTGTGTAGTTGACACTGGCAGGCAAGGCAGTCGTTCCGGGTTGGTCGACGTGATGTTGTTGGCGTAGTCCTCCTCTTTAGTGTCACCAAGAACAAGTTATCACCAGCAGCAAGTATTGGGGGTTTGGGTGGGGGAGGCTGATATTCTTTTGTTCAGCTTCCCCCGGGTGCATTGCAATTGTGTACTCGGAACCGGTATTCTTTTGTCCGGTTCCTTATGAGAGCACGTGCTGGGCCATTAAATGGGTGCGGGTGCATTGTTAGTCAGTGCACCATGTGTACTGATGCAGTGAGCGTGTAGTCTGTGTGTGAATCCTAGTTTTGTGTTAAGGTTGTACCTATTGTCTTAAGTCCCTATTCTAGTGAGTTCAACGGTCATTCATGACCACCCATCCCCCTCCATCTTTGTATAGCATTGAATACAATGACGGAGGGGGATTTATACTAGCCTAGCTATCTAATTTGAAGGGTGGAACCCTTAAAGTGTAAGTAGGGCCTATTGGTTTAAAAAGCCTAGTGTTTGGCATACTTAACTTTATTACCAATGAATGAAACGAAATTAACAGTGGCAGGTAGCAACTGTACAGTAGAACAGTTGACAGACAGGTACTTAGTTTGAAGAATTTTGATTCCCGTCCCCTAAATAGAATATCTTAGTAGCCTTACTTGGTTGGTCTTCAGGTTATCTGGTTTTCCTGCTTGTTTTTTCTTCTGGAGCCCTAGTTGACTTACCTTAGTCAGCTAGGATTTTATGCTTCAGTAATAAAGAACATGGTGCGAGTGCAAAGACAAATTCGTGCAGTTTATTTACAGTTAGGTGTGGTGGGGTTCTTGATCCGTGATTGGTTGGATTGGACCACTGCTGCAAAAAAAAAGAAGTGATATTTAGTGGTGTCCTATCCTGGTTGATTGTCTAACGATGTTGATTGGCTGGTTATTAGCCAATTGGGTTGTGGCGATTTCGATCCTGTCTTAGTGAAAAAAAATTAAAACATTTCTTCACCAGCATTAGTCGTAGAAGACTTGCTGCATAATATTAATAAATTTTGATTGGGACTGGGATATTAAATTAACCCTTGTGTCTAAGTACTACTTTGTATCTTTGAATTGTGTGAAGAAGTGCGAGTTGGGGCTGGTAGGTCCAACAGATAGGTGGTAGTGAGCCAGGCACCCTTTTGGTTTAAGGATAGGTGCAGCCCCAACTCTCACCCTCTTTACACATACTCTATAGATATAATATTAACGAATATGTAAAACCAAATAAAAAAATGTGTTAAAAGGAAAAGGGAAGGAGGAAAGTAGGTTGCACCTGTGCCGTTCCTCGCCCTTGAAATATACCTTCGAGTTGATTTTCAAATATATTTTAGTAATAGAATATATTTGGTAACTAATTTAATAGTTGGTTTGTCTTAGAGGAGAAGCTGGGATTTGCTTCAGACAACTTAATTAAAATGAAAGTGGACCTTCCCGTTTTCTCGCCTTGACATATACCTCCTGTGGTCAAGGTGTTACCTTGGTATACCCATATATTATTATTATTAACTTGATAATGGCAGTAATTAACCGTATACTGGATTACTTCCAGTTTACATCTTTTTTTATAACTTGTAGGAATTTGATTTTTGGAAGTTAGACTCACTGGTGTGAGAATTGAGAACCCACATTAGAGCTACCCCTTGGTTCTATTTTAGGACTCTGCTTTTACTTCTGGTTTAAAATTATTTAATTTTAGGAGTCCTAATTAAAATATTTATTATTAGAGAACCGTCAAAATTGCGTCTAATTTTCCTCAATTTGTTTGGCTCGCCACACATAAATTATTTATTTGGCTTTTTTTTTTTTTTTTAACCTACAATTGTTTTTATTGCAATTTGCAGAAGCCTTTTCCCCCTTCCCCTTCTTGTTTTGGGTACAATGCCTGGCCTAAGTCGGACATTGTGTCCACAACAAGCGTGCTTGAACATTCATTTGATATAAGCACGTTAATGTCCGACATTTGACTTGACAGTTTTTTGTGGGCATACATACATACAATAAAATAATAATAAATCTAATGTATCACTAACGGACGTGGGGTATTGCAGTTGTCAATCACGGGTTTCAGAACATTAACATATATATACTACTCAAAAGAATTTAAGGGTCAAAAATGTATAACCAAATAAGTTTCAGAGTGTATTAGATTGATGATGTAAACTACACCAAATTTTTTATTTATTGTTCCATATTTACAAAAAACCACAAATAAACGTCACTGTATACAAGAAAGTCACATGACATGCTGTCAAAGTTGAAGGTTGTCAAACATGGATTTTACACATTAGAACATTCGTTTAATAGTGTGTGAATCCACCCCTGGCGCGAATACACTCGACACATCGTTGCCTCATGCTGTTGATCAGACGTCTGAAGAACTCTTGGGGAATGGCCTGCCACTCTGCCATAAGAAGTTGACTCAGATCATGAAGGTTGGCCGGAGGGGCATGGTTATCCCGAACTCTCCTGCCTAATTCGTCCCAGGCGTGCTCTATTGGGGCCAAGACAGGCGAATATGCTGGCCAATCCATCCTGGCGATACCTTGTTGTATGAGAAAGTCCGTTACCACCCTGGCGCGGTGGGGTCTAGCATTGTCATCCTGCAGAACTGCCCCGCCGCCAATCTGCTGAAGGCTTGGGAGAACCAACGGCCGGATAATCTCATTCAGATAGCGGATTCCATTCAGATTGCCATCCACCACATAGAGGGGGGTCCTGTGGTGGATAGAGATGCCGCCCCACACCATGACGCTGCCACCATCGAACCGGTGACGTTGTCTAACGTTAACGTCAGCGAAGCGCTCCCCAGGACGTCTGTAGACACGAACCCGACCGTCGTTGAACTGGAGACTAAACCTGGACTCATCAGTGAACATCACTCGACCCCACTGAACACGTTGCCACCGCAGATGAAGCGTGCACCAGTGACGTCTGGCCGTTCTGTGACGTGGTAGGAGTGGTGGTCGAACAGCCTGGCGACGGCAGCGTAGATTATTGGCTCTCAGACGATTGCGTATGGTTTGATCAGACACTCAGTTCCAGTCGCAGTCCGCAGATTGTCACGTAATCGGCGTGCAGTGGTTGGGCGTTGACGTAGAGCCATATTGGTGATGTAGCGGTCCTCTCTATTTGTAGTGCTTCGGGGTCTTCCCGAACGTGGACGATTTCGAACAGAATTCGTTGCTTGGTACCGTTGCCACAGTCGGCCAACGACACTCTGACTGACACCAAGTCTCAGAGCAACATTTCTTTGCGTATTGCCATCCTGAAGCCAAGCAATAGCCCTTCCTCGATCTTCGGTAGTCAGTTGAAGTCGTACCATTGTCGAATTTGGAGTGTGCACCGTACACGAACACAAGCTCCAATTATACGGAAATTCAGCATTGGGAACATGGATACACGTGCAAAGCGTGCAAATGAAGCGCTTTGTGAAAAAGCAAGTTATGGGCACTTAGCAGACCTTTCGTTTTCGCCCTAATTTACGTGCAAATGTAAGCATGTTTTCGCCATTAGAACTAGTCGATAGTGTCAATGACAGTGGATTTTAATTCATTTATGGGTTGCTTAGACCCACTTTCGTCAAAATGGAACAATACCATGCGTGACATTATGGTCTAGCTAATATAATTGACATTCAGAAAATAATGTCGAAAATATCGCCTGACCCTTAAATTCTTTTGAGTAGTATATATATATATTTACAGTAGAATAATATGGTTATCGTGGTTAGGTCTAGTTGGCGTTGGCATATCTAGTGGTTATTAATCACTCGCTACCGTACCGCCGTTAATCCCCAGGTTGAAGTGCCTGGTCGAGTGCTTACGGTCGCTCTTCCATCCAAAGGATGTACAGGCGGGTGGTTTTGAGTAATTGTTAATTTATATTGCTAAATTTATGCCAGCTAATTTGGTTGAGCATATGCTTTTACTTTTGTCGTTTCACCGTTCTTCCCCCGGGTGGAATACGTGGTCAGTTCGAGTGCGTAGGGTGGATGTTTCACCAAGGGGGTCACAGGTGTCACGATCCAAGCATTGTCATATCTAGCGGTTCTTAAATCATTCGTTACCGTTCCGCCGTTGTTCCCTGGGTTAGAGTGCTTGTGTGGTCGAGTGCTTAAGGTCGCTCTTCCATCCAAGAGATGTACAGGCGGGTGGTTTTGAATAATTGTTAATTTATTGCTAAATTTGTGCCAGTTAATTTGGCTAGGTATATGCTTTTACTTTTGTCGTGTCACCGTTCTCTCCCAAGGTTGGAATACGTGGTCTGTTTGAGTGCGTAGGGTGGATGTTCCATCCAGGGAGTCACGGGTGTCACGAGTTAAGCAGCGTATTAATTACTTATCTTAATTATAGATCGCCACCTTCCCTCCGTTGGTCCCCCGGATTGGAGTGCATGTTGGTCGAGTGCAGAAGGTCGCTCTTCCCTCCGGGAGACGTACAGGCGGGTGGTTTGTGATCATTTTCCAGTTTTAGTTTTTAACTTTATGACTGTCAGGAGCCCGGTGGGTGTGCTACGGTTTCCCATCCTGCCTGCGATCAGTCGGGTTGGGGTCCGCGTCGACTGAACGCTGACAAGGCGGGCAGTACGTGGCACTTATAGTTTTGGTTTGGTGGACTGGACGAATTGATATACTGCTTTGAAGGTTTTATGTTTTAGATATTTATCAGGGTTAAGTAGAAAGTTAGGCGTAATTGGTTTGTTATAGTTGGCTTCGGTTATTGATTCTATCATTAGTTTTCTCTGACTATCGTGTAACGTGCAATCCAGGAGATAATGTTTCATGTCTTCCCGGGTGCCACATTCACAGTCAGGGTTTTTATTGGTGAAAGAGCAGCTGTTGAGCTGCGATGATTTACCTATGCGCAATTTAGTAATTATTTTATCCACATAATTTAGGTGTTTAGGTCGGATAGAGTTGACTAGTGGTTTGATGTTATAGTGCCATGTATTGGTTGTTAGGTCCCAGTTGGCCTGCCATTGATTAATGTAATGTTTTCTTGCTTTTGACATGAGTTCTGAAATTTCTAAAGGTAGTGTTGTAATTTTACTAGTGATTGAAAGTGCAGTTTTGGCTCCATAGTCAGCTATTTCATTGCCAATTATCCCTACGTGAGCTGGGACCCATTCGAATACTACTGTTAAATTGAGATGGTTTAGTTCATGAAGTTTATTGTGGATAGCTGCGAGAATGTCTGGTCTGGTAGATTTATTAGTTTGAAGTGATTGGATAGAGCTAAGACTGTCTGAGAAAATAACGCTTTTTGAGTATTTTTGGGTTTTGATCCAGATTAGAGCTTCATAGATGGCTGTCAGTTCTGCTGTATAGACTGATAGATTATCTGACAGCCTGGAGTGTTTAACTAATTTAGAGTGTTTAGATATTTTTTCTTCAACTATTGCGAAGCCAACCCTACCGTTATCTGGATTTTTTTAGCCATCCGTGTAGATATGGATGTGCTCAGGGTAATTTTCGTTGGCTGCGGCTTCGAACAGGATTTTCTTAAATGGTGGAAATGGAGTTGAATCCGTAGCTTGTTTAATTAGATATGGTGTGTGGACTGGCTGATTGATATGGTATAGTGCCACTGGCGTGTTATCTATACCTACTTCTATTTCTATTTTACTAGCTTTAGTGGCGCCAGAATCGTTAAGATTTTAATTGGTTTTGAATACTAGTCCTGGTTTAGCTATGATAGGAGTGAGTTCCTGAACTGAGTGATCTAGTTTAAGAGAGTGGATTTTTAGATGATAATTAGGATGTTGAAGATTGCGACGATATTTCAGTGGCATAATGTTAAACTCAACTTCTAAGCTCTGTCCGCTGGTATTTGATGGAACTTTAGCTATGATTCTAAGAGCTTGGTTTTGAATAACATCTAATTTATGTAACAGTTTGGGGGCGGCGCAACTGTAGGCTTGGGCTCCATAAAAAAGCGAGTAAAGTGCCACACTTTAATAAAGGCCCCAAATAGGTGGTCGGGGGGGGGGGGGGGGGGGTTTGTGGGGGTGTTTTTTTGGTTGTTGTTGTTGGGGGTTTTTTGGGGTTTTTTTTTGGGGGGGGTAATAAAATGTGTGTGTGTGTGTTTTGCAGGCGCATATGTAGAGGGAAACCTCCCTGCTCTCCCCCCCCCCCCCCCATTTAAAAAAAAAAAAGTATTTTCGGGGGAGCACTTAACTCATCTAGATAAACGTCGAGGGCAAACGTACCTCAACGTTTATTTTGATGAACTAGTGGAGCACGTTCTTGCACACGCTCCTGGTTTGGCGGTTTTTGTTTAGTTTTTTTCTAATTCATTATTAAGTCGAAACCACAATGTATATAATATTTATAGTTTATATTTTTAAAATACAGTTTTCTTACCGGAACACGCCATTCTTCTGTATCCATTCGTACCACTGGGTGTACTTTAGGTTACAAAAATTCTATTTCAACACTGAATCGTAGCCCGGATAGGCCTACTCTAACAGTAAGAGAGCTAGACGGACATTTGGACAGTGTTGATAACTGTCCAAATATCTGTCTAGGTCTCTTATCAGAGTACTCGAGTTGTCCGAATCGGGGTGCTATTCACTGCATGGAATCGATTTAATGGTCATTTGTTAACTTAAACAAATATATATATTTAATTGGGCCTCGTTAGGAGCCAAACACCACACCCACCCCCCGTTTTTATGAATTTTGGCATTCTTTATAAAAGTTATTCGTCGGTTCCGTTTTGACGTAAACTAAACGTTCGGTAAACGCTATATTTTATGGTGTATTTCCGTCGGTGGAAGGGTGTGCTCCTGTGGCATTTCCCAGTTGGGCAACGCCGGACATATACGTACTTGCAAACTTATAAGTTTTATATGTAATGTTTATTACATTAATTTAATACAGAAAACACAAACGGCGTACCATATAGGACCCCAGTCACATTAAAGTAATTTGTTGCGGCCCTCGGTAAGGCTATGTTCGACTGCTCGGTTCAACGTCAAAGGAAATCGACCGACCATTTGGCAGCGTGCAACACGTTTATTTTGTTTCAGGTAGTATGTCACTGAATTATTTTAATATACTAATTACACACTAATATTTTTCAGTCTGACCTGTTGTTATATTGTCACCAATGTTGATATAATATTTATTTACTTTTGTTTTGTTAGGATGGGAGGGTGGTGGTGGTCGGAATAATTGTAGACAGTCACGCGCACGTGCTACGCGTGATACAGCTGATTCAGCAATATTTAACGGGTTGTTGCATGAGGAGCCTGGATCGCATTATACCTATATCTGTTTGCTGTTGTTTTATTTTTTAAACAAGCAATATCTTTTTCATAAATAGAGGTCTAAGCTCAATATAAGGTTAAAACAGCCAGGATTTATTTGGGTTTGTGGGTGGAGGCTGGAGGGCAACAACATTGTCTACGAGTCATAATTATGGTGCCATAGGAAAGGAAAATATATAATGTGGTGGGGGAAAAAAGAGGTGTGATTGTTGGGGCATATGCTGTGTCACTAAAACCAGGGTGTGGGGTTCAGGAGTTGAACCCACCACTTGCTCAAAGTTAATTTTTTTTTTTTTTTCAATATATTATACAGGGAAACATTATTTGACCCCCATAGAAACTTTGCTGGGCACAGTCTAGACCCCCTGCATAAATTCCAGTTGCCCATCCATCCATCCATCCATCCTTCTTCCGTCAGTCCGTCCGTCCATCCATCCATCCCTCTTCTGTCCGTCCGTCCGTCCATCCATCCATCCATCCATCCATCATTCATCTAATCATCCATTCATCTTATTGTCCGACAAGCCTAAAAATAAATGGCCAGTCACAGACATTGTGCGGTACAAATTTGTCATTTGTCAAACTTTGACTGTCACAAACTTAATATTAGCTGTCATTTTGTCTGACACAGAATTAAGGATTTATCTGCAGAAACATATTTTAAATAGTTTTTTTTTACCATGTCATGCAGCATGCACATGCTTATGGAACTGCTGCTAAAAAGCCTTCGTGTTTGCCAGGAAAAGGATTTCCCATGTCTATTAATAAACTTAAGCAAGCCTGATGATTTGATGTATTCTGAATGGCTCAGCAACCAACATGTCTTTTAACACTACTGAACAGTGGACAAATAATCTAGTGCCATTGTGTTAATTTAATATAAGTTATACCTCTAAAACTGCACAGTCCTGCAGATTTCGGTCGTAATTTAAAGCCGATTAGACACGTAGTGCGATATGTGCTTGCTCCGGGTTAGCTGTCTGTCTATATTTATCAAGACTGTGGAAAGATATCAACTGTTTCATTTGCAAATGAAAATGCAGCATGTTAGAAAGTCTGACGGAACGTCAGCTTGTTTGATTATGAAGACCCCCCTAATGCAAGTGCATTATAAATTGCATCATTTTATGCACATTTGATTGTAGTTGTTATTTGCTGGTTTTATTACTTTTTTATATTTAATAGTGAACAGAATACATCGCAGACTTTTACCTCAATTCAAACCCCTGTAAGCTGAATACCCATCAAAACCACATTTTACATTGGGATCAGATGGGCTTCACTGCATCATAAAAGTAGTTCTACGGAGATATGTAATAAGGAAATGTTTTATTTAACGACACACTCAGTACATTTTATTGAGGGTTATATGGCATCAGACATATGGTTAATTACCATACAGATATTGAGAGAGGAAACCCACTGTCACCACTTCATGGGCTATTTTCGATTAGCAGCAAGGGATCTTTTATATGCACCATCCCACAGACAGGATAGCACATACTACGGCCTTTGTTATACCAGTCATGGTGCACTGGCTGGAACATGAAATAGCCCAATGTGCCCACCGACAGAGATCGATCCTAGACCAACCGCGTATCCAGCAAACACTTTTCCATTGGGCTACATCCCACCCGAGATATGTAATAGTGCAGGACAATAGTAACATTATTTCAACATTTGGTGACCAGCACATTTTAATTTATTTCCAGGCTCAAATTGTTTGACATAAGTAATTTCGACAGGCACCACAATTGTTTTTATTTTCAGGCCTGTCCTTTCCAGTCATCCACCCCTCCATTGTCTATTCATCCAATTGTCCCATTCATCCATCCATCTAATCATCCTATCCAGTCATCCATCCGTCCATCCGTTCCTCGGCCATTCATCCCATCGTCCATCCATCCATCCATCCATCCATTCAGTCATCCATCCAGAAATCCAGTCATCCATCCATCCATCCAGTCATCCATCCATCTACCCACCCATCCATCCATCCATCCATCAACCCATCCATCCATTCAGTCGTCCATCCATCCATTCAGTCGTCCATCCATCCATCCATCCAGTCGTCCATCTATCCATCCAGTCATCCATCCATCCATCCATCCATCCAGTCATCTATTCAGTCATCCATCCACCAATTCATTCATTCATTCATTCATTCATTCATTTTCCCTCAGATTTGACTAAAGATGAAGGCCAAGCCAAAGATTTCCAAGTCTACAGCTTGTCAAACAGACCTGTATCCAGATGGTACAACTAACACTCTACACCAAATTTCCACTGAAGATGAAAACCTGTTTCATCACAAAGAAGATCAACTAAATAATAATTCAGTTACCAAAGCACAACCTACATTGTCAAAGCCTTCCGTGCTACAGCCACCATATTCAGTGAAAAATGTGATGCCTGGATTATCAAATAGAAATTCTTGTTCTCAAAAGCTTGGAAGAATTACCCAGTCATGGTCTACTGACTATCAACAGACTTCATCAAACAGTAAGACTGAGATGTCAAATCAAATGGAGCACCTCGCTCATTCACAGATTAAATCCAGTAATAAGATGGAAAGGTCAACTCAAATTGAGCACCTCCCACCTTCTTCGAAGTGTTCAGATATCAGATTAAAGACCACTGGTCCTTCAGAAACGCCCTCAAAGTTAAGGAGTGATATGGAAAGGTCAAGGCAACTTAGGCACACATATTGTAAAAAACACATGCAACGAACACAATCGAGGTCTGCTGCAGATAAAAAAACTGTACCATGTTATGAGTCTATAAAAGGGTTTCATGGTGCAAATTCTTGTTTTCAGTCAAAGATTGCATCGGCTACTGAATACAGTAATACAGCTGATACACCATGTAACAAATCTGACATTTTAAACATTCATCAAAAGTCAAGGTCATTTGTACAACCAGAATGTACACCAAGTAATAAGACTGATAAATCAAAGTATAATAAAATGTCCAGTGTTCTAGCAAACGACAAGATTCCTAAACGGAGGTCAACACCATATATTAACACTTTGGGAAAGACGAGGAGTGAAGAACATTCTCACACTAACAAATATTTTCAAGGTAAACGATCACGGTCTGTGGCATGTCTTAAAACTGCACAAAGTAAGGAATTGGAAACGTCGGATCAGCTGAAGGAGTCTCATTCTTTAAGGTGCCTTAGAACAAGATCTAGATCTACTGCACATGCTTGCATGCGTGCAACTCCTGTACTTTGTGCAGAATTAGCTCAAGATAAAACTGCAGATCTTCAAGTGACTAATCAAATACCAAGCTCATTTGCACTTGAAGAGATTGCTCCAAATAAAGAGCTTGGTGGATCATGTCATGCCATAACAACTGACCAGATGGCAAAACTGATACCAATAGAACATAAAAATACGACATTACACACAAGTTCTAAAAGGTTAAAGAAAGATAGACATTCCAGTATTTTGAAGTCCGATAGAGTCTTAAGACACAGGACAGTGTCATGTTCAGAAGTTTCACATGGTCCTTATGCTAAACAAATGGTTCAAGTTATTAACTTAAACACTGGAAGAAAAAGGATGAATAACACTACTCCAAAAGAAACAGCAGAGGTTAGTTTTGATAAAAGATCCATGTCAAGATCGGCTACACCTTTGCATGGAAAGAAGAAGGTGCAGAAAACTGCAGAAGTTAGATTTGCTAAAAGGTTGAGGTCAGGATTGGCTGCATATTCAGATATTGTATCACCTGATAATGCTGATGGTTCAGCATCAGCTACATATTTAGAAACTCGTGGAATTGGCAGTACAAATAAGTTGAAATCGATTACACCAAAACAGGCCAGTCTGAACACTAAAACAAGAAAGACAAAACTACTTCAAGAAACCATACAAAGAAATACAAGCAGTTCCAAAAAGGGAGCATCTGTAACTAAAATAAAGAAAACTATTGTTACTGGTGGGTCAGATGTAAATGATCAAACAAATTCTGCTAATGCGGTATTAAAGAATAAGAAAACTGAGTTTGACAATCGTCCCATTCTTGATGCTGGTATAACAGTAAGCTCACTAGGTCTACCACCACAGCAGTCTGGTACACATGCTTCCGATGGCTTTTCTCAAACGGAACAGTTTGAATCGAGGGTTGTTTTTGATGATGAGAAAGGCCATACATCATCATCTTTGTCTTCAGATCAAATACAGTGTGATTGTTTGTCGTGCACAACCCACATGGTAGAACCACCCAGTGTTAGAGACATTGAGGAAGATGACCATGAAGAAGTTGGCCAATGTTGTCACCGACTGTTTACGTATGACACAGAGTATGAGTACCATGATTATTGTGATCCAGCAGATGGTGCTATTACAAGCAACGTGCATTCAGTCGATGATAGCTTTACTCTTGGAAGAGACTTACCTTTCAGGCATAATTCTAGTGATGTCTCTGCTTCAACACTGGCTGCTGCTGGAGAATACAAAGATAAAGAGCCCAATTCTTCCACGTGTGAGACATTCATTACGAAAAGACCCACTCTGCGAACTTGTGATTTTGCTTGCCAAACGGATGTCAATTTGAATGTGCAAAGTAACACTTCAGACAAAGAAGCAGCCTGTTTGCTAACAATGCCTGGCTTAAGTATGGTTACAGGAAAGAATTGGTTCGAGGATATAACTGAGATTCCTGTAGAAGAGAGTGAAGAAATGCCATGTGAGATTTCTTACGATTTGAAAGAGATGAATAGAAACCTGCTTGGAGATGATGCTGAACTGGAAGAAATGTGTGGATCCAGTGATGTATATGACCAAGAAGTACTTGATCCAGTTACACATATATCGGAAGTGTCTGACCTCTCCATGGATACTACAGAGGATCTAGATACTGGCAGGACCTCACAGCTCTATCGGCATAGGAAATTGCAATCCGAAAGCATTGATTGCGATACACTGGGTGAACTTCAACCAGAGTCTGACAAGTCTCAAGGATCACCTCTTGATTCTGATATGTCACAAGAGTCATCATTAGACCAAGGTAAATCCACATTTCCTGTTGATGACCCATCATCAGAATCAGAGGAGCCCCTGCATCCAGTTCATACTCCAGTTTTGAACAGACGAAATACTTACATAACATACGTAAGTTTTTATTTTTTTAATTATTATTTTATATAATGCAGCGAAACCCCTTTAAACTGGACACCCATGGAACCAATTAAAATATCCAGTTTTAAGGGTATCTGTTTTTGAGAAGTTCTGTTCTGTACAGATATTTAAAAGGGGACCATGAAAAACATCCGGTTTTGAAGGAATTCTGGTTTACTGAGGGTCCAGTTTTTAGGGGTTTCAGTGTATACCATATCTGTATATATGTAAGTTTTTATTTTATATTATGTACTTATATCACCCCTGTCTTTGATTTTAACTTGTTTTTACCTTCATAAAAATTCAATTTTAAGGATTTGTTTAATTATCTTTTTATGATGTCTATTTATAAATGATTATTTCAGGAAAATGTCCGTTCTCTGAGAACAAAGACCTACTTTGGACAGCAGCTGAGAGGCAGTTCTGGTTGGGAGGAAAGTCTTAGACAACATCCAGCCAGAACAAACATTCTGCAAGTTGGTCATGACCCCAGATCTCCAAAACGCAGAAAGAATGAAAGAAGATCTAGGTAACTATGCAGAACACTACTAGATATATTTTTTGTTTTTACTTCCTGTTGTATTTCTACAGGTGAGACTACATGACATTTTCTTTACTAAATCAAGGTTGTATGTTATCTGGTGTTTTAAGAAAATTCCATCAATGTGAACTTCTATGTTTATGAAATATTATAAACATTTAAAATGGCAGAAATCGGTTTTGATGTGAGCCTCATCTAAGGCTATGTCAGAAATGTGAAAATCAAAATCATATTTAACTGAAGTCAAGTCAACAATATAAGAAACAGGACTTGTAGAATTTTTACAAAATCCACTAGCCATGGGATCAGTGATTTAAAATTTTTACTAGCCACGATTAAAAATAATTCACTAGCCCATCTTTTTTAACACAATTTTACTAATAGTAATGATCAGATATGTTACCTAAAGAGGGAGATAGCAATTAAAACACTATGATTGGGGGTGGGGTTGGGGGCAGGATTTTCATATTTACTTAAATGCAGCATTTGAAAGCTTTTTTTTTCACTAGCCATCAGGCATGGCAATAGCAGTTATTTACTAGCCCAACATTGAATATCACTAGCCATAGGACTGGGCTACCGTAATCTAGAAGCCCTGTAAGAAAGAATCACAATGTGAGTATTGGTTAAATTGTTTGAAATTCATGATTAACATCTTTGATATATTATCGTAATCAGAGAATATATACAAGATCACTTACATGATGTTGTACCAGGTGACAAAAATATTTTGAACAATAATCTTTCATGAACCAAAAGACTTTGAAAGTCTTGATAACCTAGACATCTGTATTCAGAGATGACCTTCTGGAATTCTGGATTTTTAATGTCTCTGACTCTGTACACAATGTTTCCGAGTTATTCTCTGTCCAAACCTTACAATATGGTTTCTGTTGTTACTTTGCATACATTCTGAATGAGGATTGCCATTTCAGACTATTGTGTGACCGTAGGGCTAATCGCAGCACTTGACTACCAATACTATGATATCTGGATTTGTTTTGTAACCATCTGTCATTTTATATGTTGAGGTTTTTGTCCATCATTAATTTGAGTATTTATGTCAATGGCAATATGTTTGGAATATCACTTGTTTACAGTTCTGCTGGTGTATGTAATACACCTGTTGGAGAAGATGCTGAACTGACGTTAGACTCGGGAGAAAAGAAATCCAAAAACCGTCTATCATTTGACTCCAAGCCAGAATGCACACCAAAGAAAAGGAAAACCAATATAATAGTTCTGGAAAATGATCGGCAGATGAATTCAGTCATGGAAAATGTAAATAATTGTTCTTAACTTGTCGGTTTAATACTAATTATTTTAAGAGTGTAAACATATTAATTGGTGAAAATAAGGTGTGGGATGTAGCCACGTGGTAAAATGCTTACCTGATGCACAGTTGGTCTTAACATTGATCTGCGTTGTTGGGCCCACTGGGCTCTTTCTCATTCCAACAAGTGCTTAACAACTGGTGTAACAAAGGGCATGGTGTGTGTTATCCTGTCTGTGAGTTTCTGCATATAAAAGATTCCATGAGCTAATTGGAAAGAGTAGCCCATTGCATGTTGGCAGCGGGTTTCTTCTCTCATTATCTGTATGGTCCTTAACCATATGTCCGACACTATATAACTGTAATTAAAATGTGTTGAGTGCGTCATTAAATTTTTTAAAAGTCCTTTTCCTTTTTGGTAAAAATATTTTACCAACAGTATTTTAATGTTTTGAATTAATATTCAGTAATAGTCTGTTGTGAACACTAATAGCAATATTGGATTTGTTTGACACATTCCTCAAAAATACCAATAAGCAATTTATGTTATTTTGTGCACAGAATCTACAAAAGTGAAATTTTATGAACCGTAATATCATTTAAAAATTAAACACTACACCTACGGTGTGTTTATTTGTTTCAGGAACCTAATTATGGGAAGCTAGTGTGGGCTCGTCTTGCCGGGGAAAGATGGTGGCCAGGCATGGTGATCAAGGGTTCACAGGTCTATCTACAGGGAGACAACACAAACATGTCTTGGATCTTTTGGTTTGGAGACCACAAAGTATCGCAGGTTAATTTATTTTAACAAGTTTTACATTTTATGCACTCTGTGCAGTGATTTACTCAAGACAAGACTCATATAAAATTCACAGTATGATTTTTGATAACCAGTTTCACTAGCAGCTTTTGCTATTAAATCCAGATTATTTTTGACAGCATCTAAGATACATGTATATAAAAAAATTGCACATTTTCGATATACATGTGCATATACATATACGTATAAACATTTTCAAATGAAATATTTGATTAATGTGCATGGTATGGTGGATTGTATGCAGATGTTTTCATTGAAGGTGCTTTCAGGTAGATCATATTTTATGCATTGTAGGCATTACATTCAAATATATTTTGGAGTGATTACAAATTACTTTTATTTTATTTTGTTCTTGATGGGTATTTAAAAATTGTATCTGTTTTTTCACTCTACACTCCCATATATGAAGAAACATTGATATATATAATCATTCCTATACAAATATAATATTTTATTTTAATTGGTAATAAAAGTTAGCAAATATAAAAAAAAGTTGGAATTTAAAAAAAAATTTTAAAGTTTTTTAATTTAGTGGCATGGTGAAAAAATCAGAGACATGATGTTTAGTGGAGAAAACTGGAATTAATTTCTGTTTTCAGATTGCTCACGAGCAGATTATGCCATTTGTTGATGGATATAGTTCAAAATTTAACAAGAAGGTGAAAAAGCCTGCTGTGGAAGCTCTTTGGGTAAGGGTAGTAGTCTGGTGTGAACATCACAACAGCCAGTGGGATAGGCTAAAAGTCTTTTACTGAGTCTTTCCTGTTCCGGTCACACGACTGTAACTTCCTCCTTTTCCCTGAGCCTCAAGTTTTCTTCAGTTTTACTAGCTCATACATGGTAGAGTAAGACTGTTTGTACTGATAGACCAAGCTTCCATTTGTTCATCACTTTATTGTTTTTTATTCTCTTCTAATGATAAAAATAAATTCCCTCTAAAACAAATGAATAGAAATTTTCTCAATGACGTTATCAGGAGAAGACTTTTATAATATATTATATACTTGTATAAGCTCTAGCCTGTGTAAAACAAGAAAATTATTATTATTATTATTATATGTATGTATGTATGTATGTATGTATGTACATACATACATATATATTATATAACCATGGGCCAAAAGATTTCCATTTTGAAATGTGTTTCTTTGGTGTTTTTGTTAATTTACATTTTCTAAACTAAATAAGATTTGTTCTCCCACATTTACTGAAAAATTAAGTTTGTTTTGTTTAATGACACCACTAGAGCACATTGATTTATTAATCATCAGCTATTGAATGTCAAACATTTGGTCATTTTTCAATATGTAGCAAGGGATTTTTTATATGCACTACACCACGGACAGGATAGCACATACCATGGCCTTTGTTATACAAGCTGTGGTGCACTGGCTGGAACGGGAAATAACCCAATGGGCCGACTGATAGGGATTGTTTGTGTTATGTCATTAATATATATATTGTAAAATTTTACCCTATCCTTGTTATACAGCTAATGCACTTGATGAACCTTGAAGGAAGCCTTTGTCCGACTATTTAAAAAAATCCTTAACCTTTATTATTAAAAAATCCTTATCAGGACTTTATTATTTTTAAAAATCCTTAACCTCTATTATTTAAAAATATTATCAGGAATATTGGCGGAGAAACGATTCCCCCTCAGATCTGGATTCTGAAGAAGCTCTGTTGAAGTTTGCAGCCGGAGGATTCAAGTTTTCAAACAAATCGAGGATCTGGTCATTTGAACCTGTTCCAGGTGGGAGAATTGAATTTTAAAATTCTTCTAAATTTCCCAAGTCTATTGCATTTTTCCGGGAAGTTTAAATAAATATCTTATCCACATAAATTGAGTAAAAAATCAAAAAAAAAAAAAATCTACTTCCTAGTAAATCCATAATTTAAAAAAAAAAAAATAATAATTTTTTGAGATACATTACCATGTTATTTTTGCAAGAGCATTAAAAAATGTAATTGTTAAATACATGTATTATTAGATATGTTAATGATAGCCTGGCAGAAAGCTGAAAAGATTGGTATCTTAATGTTTGACTGTTGTTTTTATTTTGTTACTTTAGGGAATTGATTGTGATTTTTAAATACATTTTATGTTTGGCAATATTTTACCGACTTTCTTTATAGTATTGATAAGATAAAAAATCAATGTGCTCTAGCGGCGTTGTTAAATAAAACAAACTTTACTTTTTTTTATAGTATTGCTTTTTGTTTTTTGTTGATATTTATTTTCAAAAATTAATTTTCTCTTGTTTTTCTCCATTTACAGACAACCCAATCCCAGAATATATCCTCACAAGGTTGAAGCAGATCGGTGAGGAGATAAGAAATAGGGCTGCAAGGAAGCCATATTCTGTTGAGACACATGACACTGGTATATAGTCAATGCTTTCTACCTCTTCCTTTCTTCATCCACACTTCCTCCCACTCCTATTACAGTCACTGTCACACCTTAAGGTTGCACACCACGATTTATTTTTGCATGCATTGCAAATACAATTTCTGTTAGTAGATATTCTGTACACAACAGGACATGGTCGAAAGAGCTACATGAATACTAATTTTAGGAAATACATCAGCTGCATGACTTCCATGCAAAAACAGTTAAGCTCAGGGTGAGTAGAATATTTCGCCAAATTATCAATTAAACTTCAACAACTGAAGAAACCCAGTCATTTTCCAACGAAATATCAGTTATTACATGAAATTGTTTCGGCAAATGAAAATACAATCCGGCAATTGTTTTTAAAATTCGCAGTTGGCGAATTTGGTGAGTGCCAGAGCTAGCTCTGATTAGCATAGGTTGATCATGAATATTGTGAGTTATCCACCCTAATGCCAGAGCACCGCCTTATTTACCTGTTATATAAGTGCAGCATACCACTTGGACAGTTGTTTAATATTAATGACACAAATGACAAGTGACTTCAGACATAATATATACGTTAACTTATTTGTAATCATTAAAGAAACATTTGAAAAGGCATTTCAGTATTATAATATATTATATTTTAATGAAGAACTGTATCCTAAACCGGACTATATTAAACTGCTACAACAAGTAATGACTCGACAGATGTTCCACCTGATTTCTTGCCCGCTCTTCTCTTTCTCTCCTTTTATTCCATCTGATAAAAATACAATTTTAGATTGGAAACTAGGTATTAACTTCTTGAAGTAATAACATCAGTTTGACCTTTGTAAATTTAATATTTTAATCTGAATCTTTTAAGTAAATGTTTCTGGATTTGAATTTCTTTTTTCCAGATTCTGCTATTGAAGCCATCGGGTCTGAACAGAGGGCAATTACAGGTACAGTGTACCCTCGATTTATTGCCCCCCCCCACCCCTGATTTAATGCCAACCCCGCCTACTACCAACTTCTTTTCAAGTACCGTTTGTATCTCTGTTTAATTCCCTCGATTTACTTCCATGTTCGCCATCCGCCATCCACCAAAGTCTTTTTTGAACCAAACTCCATTTAGTCATTATAATCCCCTCTATACCACCAACAGTGTGGTCAGCATTTAATCAGAGAGTGTGATTTAACCAGTTGATTGGTAAAAATATAACCCCGATGACCACTAGTTTTATCCAGTAAATGTGCTTTGTCTTATTAAGTGGCAGGTAGCAACAACTGCTTTGGGTAGCCGCAGTGTTCATGTCCAAATAGCGCTCGCGGAACAGGAGCAAACGACAGTTTAATGATCACATGACAAATAGGTGCATTCGATTCATTAGTTCGTTCATGGATTAATTACTCCAGGTCTGGTAATGATCTCTAGTTACCACTAAGTGATGGCATTCATTTGGTAAAACAAGCCTGGGACATTGTCAGTGCCACGACCATCAAAAACTGTTGGATTCATACAGAGGTTATTCCTCTAGAGCCTCACGCAGAGTGCTTGAAGCACCAGCCAATGAAACGACAGCATTACGGGATTTCGTTGGTAATCATCTTCATAAATCAAGGCTAATATTCGTTCCTCGTATTCAGCCTTGATACATGTCGTCAAGAAATCGTGCCACAAAATGCTTAAATTTCACTGGATGCGATGAGATCTGATTGCAACAAATCGCAACGGTCCTTATAGATTCCCTTGTTATTGTAAACAAAGATGGCAGTGTCAGCATCCGGCGGTTAATTTTTGATATTGCTTTCAAGATTGTCACATGTTACCGATGCTGTGATTGGTCAGCGATGTCATCGTGTAAGGGACATAATCGGTGTTACAAATTTTCTTCCAATAGAGGGCGCTAGTAGTGGATATCAGTAATCTTGACTACATGTATCAAGGCTGAATACGAGGAACGAATATTAGCCTTGATTTATGAAGATGGTTGGTAATGTAACACACAGGTTTGTTTAGTTTTTATCAACAATGAACTGCGGATGGACTTTGATGAGTTTGTTAATGTTGGTAAAGGTAGTACTATACCAAATAATGTCCGGCTGGGTCAAAGTTCGAGGTGCACCCAACTTTTGATAGAGAAGTGAACACCACAAGTCCTGTGATTGGTTATAAATGTGAGTGTGTTGGTTGTAAAAAATAATAGTTTCATCTGGGTAAAATAAATGTGCAATTTTATTTCATCTAGTACCAATGTGTCAAGTAGCCTTGTGCTTGAAACATGTATGGGGTACCTGTAAAAAAAAGTACTCGAATTTTGTGCGAAACTAGGGTAGTCATGAACGCTACCCGTTATCTCAGAAACGAGCAGCTTGACCCCAATTTTTTTTCTGATTCACTTTAAGTGTAAGGGGTGGTAGTATTTATATCCGTGGCGTTTATGTCGGTTGATACGTTGCAGGTAGGAGTTTTAGCCGCATATGTTACTATTGTCGTCTATGGGATTTGATTTGGTAGTATACACCCTATAGAGGTTGAGACATTTGCCGGTCTCAGTGATGAGCAGATTGTTGAAAGTGTCAAGAAGTGAAAGAGTCGACACTGAACCAGAGCCCATTCTGTCAGTGGCCATGCAGTGCCTGGGATGCCATTAAAACAAAATTTTCATTTTGTAGAAGGGAATCAACATTTTGACGTAACAATGTTTATAAATACATAAAATATTTGATAATTTCTTACCTGGTTGTTATTTTTATTTTATTTTATTTTTGTTACTGGCTGTTAGTTTTATTTAAAACATGTCATTCTGTTGACATTTAGCATCTTCAAACAATATATGTTTGGTAGTAAACCCAAGGCACTCTTACTATAATGCCAACTTGATATAACGCCAAAATTGCATTGGTACATTAGTTGGCATTAAATCAAGGTTATACTGTATGTCATTAAAGGCAATTAAAGACTAGGTTTCAACTTGGTAATACAGTTGTACAATGATAGTTCTTTAATTGAGACTAAGACAGTTCAGGAGATCATATTCCTGTGGATATTTGTCCCAGTTTTTATTAGATCCGCTATGATGTTTGTCAGTGGAGCTTTTTTAATACCAATTTGTCTGCTGTCCATCAATGTTTCCTTTGAAATCTGTCTTCTACAGTTTTGACATAATTGTTCTGAAACTTTGTACAACGATCCTCTAGGTCACTCTCCATAAACTAATATAGAGAGATTTTGAACATTTCAAATTTCTGAATTTGTATTAAATGTTTTAAAATTTTAATTTAGAATTTGAAAGTCTTATCTTTTCCTAGAATTGTGATGTAACAGTTCTGAAACCTGGTATTGTGAATCCCTGGAGCAGTCTTCACAAACTAGTAGAAAGATATTTTGGAAATTTAGAATTTTTTTTAATACTTGATAATTTTAAAAAGAAATTTAGCATTGAAAAAGTCTTATCTTCTTGTACAGTTTTGATTGGATAGTTGTGAAAGTTAGTGTAAGTATTCTCAGGGGCAGTCTTCACAAACAAATAGATTGCAAATTGTGAATGTTTGAATTTTTCTTAAATTTTAAACAGAAATGTAACATTGAACATTTTAAAATTTATCTTCTCCTAGGATGTGGATGAAATAATTCTGAAACTTGGTACTATGATTCTGTGGGCCATTCATCACAAACTAATAAATATGTTTTAATATTTATTAAATTCTAAAAATGTAATTGAAAGTTTAATATTAGATGGTGTTCACAAATTAATTATTAATTAATTAATATTTAAATTATGTTATTTAGTACAGAGAACAGGTTCATACAACTGATCTTAAGATGTATGGGGTGGGTTTTTTTGAAGCCATGCCATAATTGTCACCAAATCCAATGTACGTGATATTCCCTCATATTTCCAGTCATAAATGCACAAATGTAGGTGATGCTCATGTATGTTTCATACAGACCTTCCACAGTACACTTGCTTAAATTTATAATATAGAATAAGATTTTTTTTAAATCAGTATGGTTTTAAAATATTTTGTTATGTGTATTGGCTTAGCAAATGCTAAAAAAGGAGACAGAAATTGTGAGAAATAAAACCCTAAGCCTTGGCATGTTTAATAAATCAATTGGGTTACAATAAGCATTATTGCAGGAAACATTTTGTTTTCAACATTTTGATTAATAATATTTCTAGTAACTACTGTTTAATGTTTTAAAATTGTGTAGAGATCTCTGAAACTTGTGTAGCGAATTGCGATGTGATACTGAACAAAATGTTCCCTGTATTTCAAAGGGTCGTCTGACTGACTCTTACACTTGCTAAACAAGTTTTTGTTCCTCCCTTCACATAGTTTATTGCCAAGAATAGCCATTTTTACAGTTGTATTATACAGTGAAACCTGTCTGAACAAACCCGAATCCTGTCGTAACCAGCCAAATTTCATGGTCCTGAATTTTCTAAATTCTAAAACGCAATCCTCTAAACACTGGATCCTATTTAAATCAGATAAATATTAGGTCCCCAGCGTGATCCGGTTTAGACAAGTTTCACTGTATTCTGAAATATGCATGCAAAAAACATCATTAAAAAAAGTACATCTACATAACATGGTTATAGAGTTCAAATGTTAGCAGATTCATGGGTGACCATGTGTTAGTGATTAGTGGCATATGAGCATGACTAAATTTTACCTGACCTGACCTGATGTGTTAGTAAGAAGAACATGCTAATACAGTGAGATGTGTACAGCATGATCACATATTAAGTCTGTTTTTTTTTTTATTTCAGATGTATGTATCAGTTGTCTGGAGCTTAATGAACCAGTTGTTTGTCAGCACCCTCTGTTCGAAGGAGGACTCTGTCAGCAGTGCAAGGTAGCTGCCCAGTGGTGGATCTAAACGGGTGCAGGGCTCACCCTGTCCCATTACCAAATTAGCCAATTGCCAATATTCATACAAAGTGGCTATAACATTAAGTATTTGGCTAATAAAATTTGCTTTAAATTTGCCACTTTTGAATAATTTTCAAGGAAATAATCTGCATATGAAAACTGGCTAACTCAAAATTCTTTCCAGTAAAAGCCCTGATGTGACATGGGGGCGGGACGTAGCCTAGTGGTAAAGCATTTGCCTGATGCACGGTCGGTTTAGGATCGATCCCTGTCGGTCCGCTCTCTGGGTTAATTCTCATTCCAGCCAGTGCACCACGACTGGTATATCAAAGGCCATGGTATGTGTTATCCTGTCTGGGATGGTGCATATAAAAGATACTAATGGAAAAATGTAGCGGGTTTCCTCGACTATATGTCAGGATTACCAATTTTTTTTTACATCCAATAGGCAATGATTAATAAATCAATGTGCTCTAGTGGTGTCATTAAACAAAACAAACTTTAACTATAATGTGACATAATTTCTTTGTTAAAATTGGCTTTACAGAGTTAGCATACTCCAAAACCTATTTGTAACTGCATGATGTCTGTAAAAGTTTGTTTTTTTTCATTATCAGGAATCACTTATGGAAACCTGTTATGCTTTTGCAGAAGACGGGCTGCATGTAAGTTACGATTTCTCTGTTAAAATACATATCCAAACCTCGCTGTTTGAGGGGATCTATCACTCTCTCTCTCCCCCATCACCCCCTCCCCTGAGACTAGTTCAAGGAGAGTAATTTTCAGCTCCCCGTAGCATGTAAATTTATGTAGTTCCAGTATGGTAATGTCTTGACTGGCTTCCCATGATCTAAGTCGGGAGCTATATTAATCACTCACCTCAAGGTCTTCTGTCACATCACAAAAGCCTTTGATCTAACTGGTGATAGATTTAATCCTTTGGATTCCATTCTAATGCTCCATGACTGGTAAATCAACAGTCATGATATTTGCTGTCCTGTCTGGGAAAGTGTATATTAAAGATTCCTGCGTTGGTAGTGGACAAATGTAGCAGGTTTTCTCTGAGACTATGTCAGAATTTTCAAAGGTTTGACATCCAATAGCCAATGAGTAATAAATAATTGTGTTCTAGTGGTGTCGTTAAACACAAAATGTTAGTCTTTTGAAACAAAAAAAACATGTCATTAACACACGGCAGTTAACAAAATGAAATGTTTAGGATCTACTAACAGTTAACATTTTAATACTTAACTTTATGAAATGTTTAGGAGCTACTAACAGTTCACATTTTAATACTTAAAGTGCTGTTCCAGATGTATGATGTATTGAGCTATATCAATCAAGATATTATTTAATATGATTAGAAAATTATAAAAAAAAATAAAAAAAATTATATACCGGTATATTTTCCACATAAAAATAGTCCCCTGAAAAACAGAACCAGCTGAATTCGTTTCGGGAATTTCCGTAAGATTTGATCCGTGACGTCATGAAGGGAACTCCTTTCGATAGTCCGCGCCATTGTTCATTGCTTCTTTTGTGTTTATTATGGTTAAACGGTGTGTTGGTGGCGGCTGTAGCAATACAAAAACCGATAAATTTAGTCTTCACACATTTCCTAATAATGTTGCTGTGAGAAAGCTGTGTGTGAATTTGATTAAAACAACGTGGAAATACTGGACAGGAAGAAAATGCCGGAGACCGTTGTTGCGATTCATCCTAACTGGCTTGTCGGCTTAAGCGAGATATGGGAATACCATGTGTTATGGCTTTTAAAAAAAGATACCGTACCAACAATTTTTCTGCGACACAAAACAAATGACAACAAGCCGACGTCATCCACACCGAAACGACCTTGGGGTGCGTATCGTCAATGTCCCAAATTGCGTTATGCTTTCAACTCCGGTCAGTTTGTTTTCTCATGCACAGTTCGTGCAATCATCGAGATCCGATTTGTTGTCGTTTGCATCTCGTTCATTTGTGAGATTTTTCTTTACAGTTCGTGAACATTAAAACAATAAAGTACAGACAAGTAAGTATCTATAGCCTAGTCCGTCCCATCCTACAAAAATGTAGGGGTTTTTTTGTAAAAAAAAAAGAAGAAAATACATTAAATTAATTTTACTATACCTTCCCACAGAGAAAACCTTTTTTCATACTAGGGAATGTGCTATAAGTTATTTATTTCTGAGCAGACTGTTTTCACAACTGCACACAAAAAAATAGTATTGTTTTGTTATTTCCAAAACACTTACTTTTTTTTTTTTACGTCAAACTAAACTGAAATTATTCACACAAAAAAACATCTTCATAGATGGATGGGACGGACTAAAAGTCGTTTTTGTTTATTTTTTTAAATTAAAATAAGTTATTTATTTCTGAGCAGACTGTTTTCACAACTGCACACAAAAAATAGTATTGTTTTGTTATTTCCAAAACACTTTTACTCTTTTTTTTTACGTCAAACTAAACTGAAATTATTCACAAAAAAACCATCTTCATAGAGGGATGGGACGGACTAAAAGTCATTTTTGGTTATTTCTTGAAATTACCGATATCGGGTCCACTTGACTCGTAGAATTCAAGAGTTATTTATTGTCTTTTCTACTACATCACAAGTATTAGAATATACAGTGTAGCAAAATAATTCGCACGAAAAGCTAAAGAACAAAACAAGAATAAAAGTTGTAAATTAGTGGTAAGCTGTCTCCACGACCTTTTTCATCATCATCTGTCAGGCCGGTGGTTCGTCGTAAGATGTTCCAGGTTCAAACTGATAAGGCATTATTTGTTGTGTTGCACAAATATTAGTCCAGTCGTCATTACTACACTATTCATCATCGAAAGAAGAATCGCATGATCAATGAGCTTGGCAGTCGCTGTCGGTCCCACTTTCGCTTGCGCTGGAAGTCATCTCGTGGTAGGTTTCAGTGAAGCGCGTTCCCTTCGTGACGTCACGGCTATTTACAGGCAAATGTTTTTACCGAGAATTTTACTCGGTCGTTTCCGGCAGTGTTCTACGGGAGTGATGTTTTAATACTTTTATGGGGCATTTTCGTAATTATTGATTTTACCTATCGGTGTAAAATATTATTGCAATGAATTAAGAAAGCATTTAATTATGGAATTTGAAATTTTAGTGTATGGTCTGGCACAGCACTTTAACTTTATGAAATGTTTAGGAGCTATACTAACAGTTAACATTTTAATACTTAACTTTATGAAGTGTTTAGGAGCTACTAACAGTTAACATCATTTTAATACTTAACTTTATAAAATGTTTAGGAGCTGTTCATGGTTACCAAATGTTTATGAGCAAATACAAATTTAAAAAAGTAAATATAATACTTTGCCAATAAAATTCCTTTAAAAATCAACCACAAAGAAGTCATTTGACTTATTTAGAGATGTAGTTTATGTGTACTATATTGTACACCATTTTGCAAACAAGTATTGGAAACTGTATTTAAAGCTCTTTGTTTCAGGCTTACTGTACTATCTGTGGTCACGGTGGTAAACTGTTCATCTGCGACTCTCTCGCATGTAGCAGGTCAGTGGTCATCATGCTGTGGCATATTTAGAATATTTATTAAAATCAGTGATATGAGTGAAAAGCCTTTTGCAGTTTCACCACTCTCCTATTTCGTGTTAACAACCAGTGACCTAATTAACTAAATTTTTTATAACTTTGTGACCTAGTAACCACACTGCAAAAAGACTTGCAAGGATAATGTGATGTTGCTTAAGAGAGATTAAAAGAGCTTTGTGATTTACGTTCAGGCCAGGTCATAGGGCTTGATGTGCACATTCAGAGCAAGCTGTTTTAGCACACGCCTGTCATGGCGCAGGTGTTTACTTATATCGGCTCCTTTGTCCAGGACAGGAAAGGGTTTGGGGTGGGTGGAAGGAGGGACTGACCACACTGGCAAGTGCAAGAGAGCACCAGCAGCCCGACTAGGGTCGGGGGGGGGGGGGGGGGGGGGGGGGGGGGGGCACTTGTGCTATTGAATTTTGAATGTCCTGTAGGATTAAGTCCGAAATATTAAAAATTGCGGTGTTTTCATGAGGTAATTTATTGCATGATTTGGAACAGTTCATTGAAAGTAAAACTGAGGAGTTGTTTAACTTAGTTTGCCGAATTGTAGCTCTTACCTTGCCTATTGGGGGCCTGTGAATTGAGCCCCAGAATTGATTGTGTTCATTTTTGGCCATAATGAGTAGAGTTCACTATAGCACAATTTTCTTTTTGCTTTTTTAATTAATATATTCTTGGGGAAAAGTTATGTACCGGTAATGTGAATAAATTAAATTAAATTGCTTTGTTTTCTGATTTTTCTGTAGTTTTCAAAGCTTAAAAATCTTTCTCCTGAAAACTATGATTTTAGACATGTTCAGTTCTGGTTGTCCCCCCTTAGTTTGTAATTTTAAAATATTTGTAGCCAAGCAGAGGCAAAACAATTTAAGGTTCTCTCAGTCATGTCACAAAAAACATTTCATTCATGGATTTCAACCATTAAGTTAAAATATGCATAATAACTAATTAGCCCAAATTATAATTTATTTATTCACATAATTCTCCATTTTTTTGCACAATTATTTAACAATTTATTTTTACAAATTTCAGAGTATACTGTTTCGACTGTGTTGGTGATTTTTGTGGACCAGAAATTTCAGCAAATGTAAGTTTTAATATTCCTATATGTTGCATTAAGCCTTGGAAGAGAAATTGTTTAATTTAATATATTTTATATATACTCTGAAACTGATGTTGTAAATTTCTACCGACATAAGTACTCCAGATTTTAAGCTGGAACAAGCAATAGTGTTAGCAATTTGGTAAAATTATCTTCACCTTTTTGAAGGCTAAGTAAAATATATTACTTTAACAATATTTAGAAAGCTTCCATTGAGATAAGGGGCAGGACATAGCCCAGTGGTAAAACGCTCGCATGATACGCGGTCGGTCTGGGATCGATTCAATCGGTGAACCCATTGGGCTATTTATCGTTCCAACCAGTGCACTACAACTGGTATATCAAAGGTCATGGTATGTGTTATCCTGTCTGTGGGATGGTGCATATAAAAGACCTCTTGCTACTAATGAAAAAATGTAGCAGTTTTCCTCTAAGACTATATGTAAAAATTACCAAATATTTGACATCCAATAGACAATGAAGAATAAATCAATTGCTCTAGTGGTGCCGTTAAACAAAACAAACTTTAACCATTGAGCTATAATTTGAACTTTAATTGTGTCACTAATAATTCAGATCCAAGCACGCAAATCGTGGATGTGTTTCTTGTGCTCGCCATTCGAGCCATCTACTCACGGGATGTTGCGGCCCAAGACCAACTGGGAAGAAGAAATGGTGTCCTTCTTTGATACAGGCTACAGAATTGAGGTGAACTCTTACAGTAGTTTATTGTCATTTGACTTACAGAACAGGATTAAATGGATCACAATAAAATCTGTTAACTTGTTATATATTCATTATAAATTTATGGTAAATATATGCAGAGTTCATCACAATAAAATCTACATTAACTTATATAATCATTATTGATGGTAAATAAATGCAGATTTAAGCATGTTTCTAAACCTGTTTTGTCACTGTTTCATTGTACACTTTTGTAATTGAAATAAATTATGCTTCGTTTTCTTTTAGAAACCAAATTTGAATTATTTCAAAGAAAAGAGACCAATCAGAGTGCTGAGTTTGTTTGATGGAATTGGAACATGTATGTAATGAGTTCAGTGTTTCGATACATTAATTTTTATTTAATATAATTGTAATACACTAGTTCCCAACAGACCGGCCTCAGTGGCGTTGTGTTTAGGCCATTCGTCTACAGGCTGGTAGGTACTGGATTAGGACTCGATGGGTAGATTTTAAACCACTTGCACCGACCAGTGATCCATAACTGGTTCAACAAAGGCCATGGTTTGTGCTATCCTGCCTGTGGAAAGCGCAAATAAAAGATCCCTTGCTGCCTGTCATAAAAGAGTAGCCTATGTGGCGACAGCGGGTTTCCTCTAAAAAAAAACCAGTTTCAGAATGACCATATGTTTGACGTCCAATAGCCGATGATAAGATAAAAAATCAATGTGCTCTAGTGGCGTTGTTAAATAAAACAAACTTTACTTTTTCTTTTTTCTTTTTTAGTTCCCAACAGCATAGTAACAAATAACTATGGGCTGATAAGTACATTTTACTTGTAATAAGACTTGTAATCTGTAAATTTTCTTGACATGGATACAGTGGGGTTGGCAAGTTTTTAATTTGGAGTATTTATTTAGTAAATCTTTTATAAAATGATGTTTGCTAAGAGTAGTCAGTCGGTTGGTTTTAAATATTATATTTAATAAAGGAAGAATGAAAGTTAGGCATGTTACAGCAAACAATTTGTTTACGATTATTGTTATTTCAGTGTTCTGAATAGATCAATTAGCACATTAACTTAGAATTAGTGGAGAGAGGGTAATGTTTTGCTCTTATATGTATTGGTGTTAATAGTTATATAAATATGTAGCCACTTTTGAGCAACAGTGATGGTTTTTATATATTTATACATGTATTTATACAGTGTGCGATTTTGAGGAGAGTCCGGAAGCCAAAGGCACACAAAAATCATATAGGACGCTCTAGATTGGCTAGCATATGAGCCCGCATGGCTCGTAAAAGTTATTTGTACAAATTACATTGATTCTTCATAATGACAGTCAACATATATCTTAAAATCATGGGACACCAGAGTCTTTTCCATGGTTTCATGCAAAATATTTAGCATACCGGGTATCTTCTGTTCTACTGAAGACGCTCGACAGGGCTCACTGGGTTGGTGGCGGGCTCTCAAGATTTGCAAACAGGAATTGATGGAAATGTTTTATTTAACGACACACTCTACACATTTTAATTACGGTTATATGGTGTTGGACATGAGAGAGGAAACCTACTGTCGTCACTTTATGGGCTACTCTTTTTGATTAGCAGCAAGGGATCTTTTATATGCATCATCCCACAGACAGGATAACACATACCACGGCCTTTGATATACCAGTCGTGGTGCACTGGCTGGAGCGAGAAATGGCCCAATGGGCCCACTGACGGGGATCGATCCCAAACTGACCGTGCATCAATCGAACGCTTTATCACTGGGCTACATCCCACCCCTTGCAAACAGGGAGTCCTTATGACACTTAAATTTGTTAAACCAAAATTGCATACTGTTTGTATATATATATGTGTGTGCCCATCCACCCCCACTTTTTGGCACTTACCCATGCCCGTGGTATTGGTTTTTGATTTTAGGTAAGCTTGCTCTTGATCAGCTGGGAATTGCGGTGGATGTCTACTATTCGTCAGAAGTTGACAAGGATGCTCTGATGGTAACCCGAGCTAACCATGGTGATTCCATTGTTCAGATTGGAGATGTCCAGCTACTCAATTACAAGAGCCAGGTTTGTTGGTTTCTCATCATCGGACTCAGTTTTAAATACAGTCGAGTCTGTCGAAACTGGGAGGGAAAGTGCTTATAAAAGAACTCTTGCTTCTAATGGAAACATTTTAGTGGATTTCTGTAAAGACTACATGTTAGAATTATCAAATATTTGACATCCAATAGCCGATAGTAAATATACTACTGTGCTTTAGTGACCAGTATCCAAACTGGTGGGAAAGTCCACATAAAGGACTCCTTGCTACTGATGTTATGGGAAAATGTAGCTAAGCAGCTAGAGTCCTTTCATGATTTTTTGTTTGGTTAAACCCATCCCAAACCAGTGCTGCAACTAGTTTATTAAAGGTTTGTCTGTGGAAAGTCCATATAAAAGATCTCTTGCTGCTAGTGGAAAAATATATAGCATGTCAAATTGACCAAGTGTTTAACATCCGATAGCTGATGGTTACTAAAACAATTTAGTCGTTAAACAAAACAAACTTTTTCACCTAGATACTGGTATGACATTCTAGTGAGAAATTTTCCATCTTGGCACACACACACACCTTATCCCATTTCTAATAAGATTGACTATATTTTTCTCTGACAAGTAATCTAACAAAGACCAAAGTATAGAAATTCATGATTGTTTTCTGTGTTTGCGTGTAAGCAGATTTTTAAAATGCTAATATAAGATAACATTATTTGTTCTTACAGTTACCTCAGATTGGTCCTGTCGACCTGCTCATTGGAGGATCACCATGCAACGACTTCTCATTGGCTAATCCTGACAGGAAAGGATTTGGTGAGTTTTACATGTATTTGTGTGTGGTGGGGGTGGGGGAGGGTCCCACTTATTCTGGATCATATTACCTTCCATATTACAAAGCCAGTACACAGTAATATTTGTATACCGATGACATGAAATAAGGGAACACAAGTTATCCGAGACTAAATTTAATTCACTCCTAGAATAGTTATATCTGTATGAAGTACAGAGTTGTCATAATTGTTTGATTTAATGTCGGTACTGTGGGATTGACTTCCGGTAACACAGTTAACTTCCTGATACTGCGGATGAGGGTTTTGGTTACAATTAATAAAAGTAGAAATTTTGTAGATAGCCTTATCATGTAGAGAGTTACAGATTACATTTGAGTTTCATGGGAATTTATCCATTTGTGACAAGCATTATGGCCAGTTAAGTTTGACTTTCGTGGGAATTTATTCAAGGGCCATAACTTTGTTAAAAATGGAATTTATTTACTTTTTTAACAAAGTTATGTCTCTTGAACTTAGGAAAACATTTGTGGGGAATTTATTCAAGGGCCAAAACTTTGTTAGAAATGTAATCTATTTACTTGTTTGACAAAGCTATGTCCCTTGAACTTGAGAAAACATTTGTGGTGTCTGGTAGGGAAGTCCTGTATTGCTTTAGTAGTACTCTCAGAATGCTGGTTTCTTTTCATCAGCATATTATTTATCCTATGTGATTTCCAGGTGGTTCGGGTGTTTTGTTTTTCGACTTCTTCCGAGTGTTGAAATACCTGCAGACTAACTACAGAGACCGACATCTCTTCTGGCTGTATGAGAATGTGTCATCAATGAAAACAGAGTATATGGCGCACATCTCAAGATTTCTGGATGTCAGTTTTAATCAATCTTTAGATTTTATATTAGACGTGTACTACAGCCTTTAAAAATATGTATTAACTAAGTATTTATTTACTTAAATATTTACATATTATATTGCTGATAACCTTCTCTTTTTTTTGTAATTATTTCATTTAAATGTGTTGCTTCAACCGTCATGTTTGAGTATACTTGCAGATTTGTTTTTTTTCATGACATTTTAACTTTCTGACGAAGGGACAAATATTAAACATTTTGTAAATTACAGAAAATCTTTTTTTTCATACTGTTGATGGAGTTGATTTTAATAACATGATGATTTATTTCTTTAATTACTTAATTTTTGAAAGAGGGGCAAATTATTCTGTCACATAATTTTTTAAAGCAGCATTCACATACCATTCCGATTGTGTGGGTTTTTTCATAATGTTGCAGTGGTTATTATTTTTTATTGTCTTTATATGTTCTTATTCTACAAATATCTGTTTCAAAGCTAATGTCCCAATCCATGTTCATACTTAAAGGGACATTCCTGAGTTTTCTCCATTGTCAGATGTTTCCGACTAATAAAATATTTCTACGATTAAGCTTACATATTAAATATATTTATTGGTTAGAATATTAGTGTGTATATTCAATGTGTTTCTGGTTGTCTTAATATGTGTAAGAAGCTGAAACTGGATTTTGTCTTCAAAATTTATTTTACGAAATAAAATGAAATTTAACCTAGTACAAATATTAGAACGATCAGAAACAAGTTTAATATAAAGCCACTAATATTTTATGCAGAAAAATATATTTGATGTATAATTACAATCGATTAAAAAGTCTCTGTTAGTCGATAACATCTTAAAAATTGCAGCAAACTCAGGAATGTCCCTTCAACAAGGTTGAGCTACTTGTTTTAGAGTTGGATGTGGGAATTTAACTCAGTCTGTAGAGCTCGCATCTGAGCAGCTTGGGTCATCAGATCGAACCTCCTTGATAGGCTCATTGGGTTTCTCCTGTCCCAACCAATGCTTAACCATGGTATTTGTTGTCCTGTATCAGAAAACGCATGTAAAAGATCCCTTGCTGCTAATGGAAAAATGTGGCGGGTTTTCTCTGAAGACCATGTGTCAGAATGATGAAATGTTTCACATCAAATAGCTGATGATTAATTAATCAATGTGCTCTAGTGGTGTCATTAAACAAAAAAAAAGAGCTTTAAACTCTTTTGTTTCAGTGTCAGCCAGCCCTGTGGGATTCTAAGTACTTCACAGCACAGCACAGAGCCAGGTATTTCTGGGGGAACATCCCTGGTCTGTACAGGTAAGCACTATATTTGTTTAGCAGCAGTAACTTGGAACATCCCTGGTCTGTACAGGTAAGCACTAGATTTGTTTAGCAGCAATAACTTGGAACATCCCTGGTCTGTACAGGTCAGCACTAGATTTGTTTAGCAGCAGTAACTTGGGGGAACATCCCTGGTCTATACAGGTAAGCACTAGATTTGTTTAGCAGCAGTAACTTGGAACATCCCTGGTCTGTACAGGTAAGCACTATATTTGTTTAGCAGCAGTAACTTGGAACATCCCTGGTCTGTACAGGTAAGCACTATATTTGTTTAGCAGCAGTAACTTGGAACATCCCTGGTCTGTACAGGTCAGCACTATATTTGTTTAGCAGCAGTAACTTGGAACATCCCTGGTCTGTACAGGTCAGCACTAGATTTGTTTAGCAGCAGTAACTTGGAACATCCCTGGTCTGTACAGGTAAGCACTATATTTGTTTAGCAGCAGTAACTTGGAACATCCCTGGTCTGTACAGGTAAGCACTATATTTGTTTAGCAGCAGTAACTTGGAACATCCCTGGTCTGTACAGGTAAGCACTAGATTTGTTTAGCAGCAATAACTTGGAACATCCCTGGTCTGTACAGGTCAGCACTAGATTTGTTTAGCAGCAGTAACTTGGGGGAACATCCCTGGTCTATACAGGTAAGCACTAGATTTGTTTACCAGCAGTAACTTGGGGGAACATCCCTGGTCTGTACAGGTCAGCACTATATTTGTTTAGCAGCAGTAACTTTGGGGAACATCCCTGGTCTGTACAGGTAAGCACTATATTTGTTTAGCAGCAGTAACTTGGGGGGAACATCCCTGGTCTGTACAGGTCAGCACTATATTTGTTTAGCAGCAGTAACTTGGAACATCCCTGGTCTGTACAGGTAAGCACTATATTTGTTTAGCAGCAGTAACTTGGGGGGAACATCCCTGGTCTGTACAGGTCAGCACTATATTTGTTTAGCAGCAGTAACATGGGGGAACATCCCTGGTCTGTACAGGTAAGCACTATATTTGTTTAGCAGCAGTAACTTGGGGGAACATCCCTGGCCTGTACAGGTAAGCACTATATTTGTTTAGCAGCAGTAACTTGGGGGAACATCCCTGGTCTGTGCAGGTCAGCACTATATTTGTTTAGCAGCGGTAACATGGGGGAACATCCCTGGTCTGTGCAGGTCAGCACTATATTTGTTTAGCAGCAGTAACATGGGGAAACATCCCTGGTCTGTACAGTTAAGCACTATATTTGTTTAGCAGCAGTAACATGGGGGAACATCCCTGGTCTGTACAGGTAAGCACTAGATTTGTTTAGCAGCAGTAACTTGGGGGAACATCCCTGGGCCTCATTCCACGAAGAGATCTTAGCGCTAAGGTCACCTTATGTGTATATAGTCGTTATACACTTAAGGTTATCTTAGTGCTAAGATCGCTTCATGGAACAGGGTCCTGGTCTGTACAGGTAAGCACTAGATTTGTTTAGCACCAGTCACCTGTCATGTTGCCATAGTGCTTAAGCCAGGGCTCAAACTTAAGAATTTTTACCTGTGTCAGTTTTGAAAATTTTAACTTTCAACCCACTGTCCTGACTAACAGCCCAGGATGCTGACGTGTGTGCACAGAACAATATGCTTGAACCATAATTGAAAGTAAAGTCGACTGACATGAAAATACAGCATTGTCACATGTTCTGTTGAAGTATTTTGTTTTGCATTGGGCTTGGCAGTTTGATTTTTTTTCTTTCAAATCTGGAGTTGGAGTGTACACCAGTGATGCATTTAATAATTGTTTACCGATAGGAATTGTTTGCATTTTTGTTGTATAATATTCTGGCATTTGAATACAACAATACAGTGACAGACACAGCCATAACATCATTGACATTATTCTTTGTGCCTAATGTATTCTATTAGTAACTTAAAGGGACATACCCTGGTTTTTAAACACTAAGGCATATTTTTTACAATTATAGCCATTTTTGATAACTGAAATCATACTTTACTTAGATTTTATTGTTTAGATTATCAATTTCCATACATTCAAAGTGTTTTTGTTCATCCTGGTGTTTTTAACTTCACAAAATACCTTTCTCATATTTTTAAAAACGCACGTGTGTCTGAGAAGTAACAGTTATGGGTGTCGAGTTTGAGTATATTTGTAGAAGGTATTTCACCATTTCAAAGTCACAGACTCATGTTTCACTGAATTGTAACTTTATCCAAATGTGTTACAGGGTTGTAGATTAACTAAACTTAGTGTTAATTTTCACGGCTTGAAACTAGGGTATATCCCTTTAAAATGTTTGGTAAATTGTTTAAGTTTTCAAGAAGAGTGACTGACCGTGTTCATATTTATTGTTAAAAATACGACAAAATTACAGCAGTAACAAAATAACACTGTAACAAGTAGTAATATGTAGTTTCTATAATTCTATGTTTTCTTTATAGCACTCCAGAGATTTCGACAAAGTTGCATAAATCTGTGTCTCTGGACAGTTCCCTGCAGGCAAACTGTAACCGCCAGGCTGTTATACCCAAACTGCGAACAGTGACCACTCGTACAAACAGTCTCAAGTTCGGCAAGAAAGACGAATACTTCCCAGTACAGATGGACGGAATGGATGATGGGATTTGGATACCAGAACTTGAAAGGTTTGTTCACATTTTCATATCCTTATTAAACTGTAAAGTCATGCAACTAAAAATAAAATAGAAGTGGGCCCTATATTGTGATGAAAAAAAGTAATCATTTTTACTTCATAATGTTTCGGGCGGGACGTAGCCTAGTGGTAAAGTGTGATTTTTCATGAAATTACTTTAGTTTTGTTTATATACGTTGAACTTTCAATATAGATTTTTGTAGATTAAGGGGAGATAATTTTGGAATACTAAAATGACAAACAGTATGCAATATGTGTTAACTATGCAATATGTTATAATCTTTTAATAATTTAAATCATTTAGTTGTAAATATTGATTTTCCATTTTTAAATTCTTCTTAGCTCTTAAATTTGAGTGCAATCATAATTAATGTTAATGAATTTTTTTAACTAATAGATTTTATGGTTTAAAGTCAAGTTACCACATATGAGATGTAGAAAATAGTGTTCTAGTTCTTTTTGTTGGCTCTTCAGTTCAAGGCCCTTGCTTATAAAACTTTAGAGTATAGACTTAAATCTTAATGACATCACACAAATGCAATTTGCCCATTGGCATAGCCTGGAGGACATGGGAGCTCTATCACCCCATCATACCTCTTTTACTCCCCCACCACCATTTATATTTTCCTGTCACACCATAACATGACTCATAGACAGTATGATAGCCCCCACCCCAGCCCCTAATGTAGGTGCCTTTAATATAAAAGCCTGGCTATGTCAATGGCATTGCCTTGATGTTAAAGTTTCCAGACATTAAGAAAGTCTTTATAAAACCTTTTAGAGTCCAGACTAAATTTCGAATGACTCACACACATACAAATGTGTATGGTGTTGCCATGACGTTAAAGTCTTAGATTATTAAGAGTCTTAATCTAGACTTAAAAGGTTTTATAAGCTCGGGCCAGGTGCAGCAACAAATGTCATTGTTATTTTCAGAGTATTTGGGTTTCCTTCGCACTACACAGACGTAGGAAATTTGCCAACAACTCGAAGACAGAAGCTGATTGGCAAAGCCTGGTGCCTGCCAGTCATAAAACACATCTTGTCACCGCTCAAAGAATATTTTACTGTGAAGGAGAATTCCTAAATTATTTTGTTTTGAACTGAACCCAATCAATGCAGTCTTCTTCAGCAGGGAAGAAATGTTTTTATAATAACAATTTTAGCAATAAAAAGTGCAAAATGTCACACAGACAGAGGATTGGTCTTGAAGTTTCAATTTTTCTAGTCATAGTTTTTGTTACTGTTTTAATAAAAAAAATTGATTGTGATATTTTTATTTTTTAATATACTTTTGTAATCATAGATACTGTTATTTTAGCTATTCTGTTTTTGTTACTTTTGCAAAAATATGTTTTTATTCAAATTATGTTACAAAATGTGATTTTTAATAAATATTTTTATTGCATTTCATCCTATGCAAGTTTGCTATAATCATGTTTTAGTTGTAGTTGTTTTAATGTGACTTTTTGTTTATTTGTTAGACTGGAGTGGAATTTCTAGTCATTGCTTTTGCTATAATTTAATTATTTTGTTATGTTTGTCATGGTATTTTATTTTTTATTAATGTTAAGCTTTTTGTCTTTAAGTTGACTCTTCCAAGTTTACTATAGCTATGAGAGCAAGAAAAAAAGTGAAAATGCCAATCACTCCTACCATCAACATCACAACCACAGCACCACTGCCATAAACGTCACAAGCACAGCACCACTACCATCAACATCACAGGCACACCACCATCATCAACCTCACAAGCACAACACCACTACCATCAACCTCACAATCACAACATCACAAGCACAACACCACTACCATCAACCTCACAAGCACAAAACCACTACCATCAACATAAACAACCACAACACCACTATCATCAACCTCACAAGCATAAAACCAATATCATCAACATCACAAGCACACCACCATTATCATCAACATCACAAGCACAACACCACTACCATCAACCTCACAAGCACAAAACCACTACCATCAACATCACAAGCACAAAACCACTACCATCAACATAAACAACCACAACACCACTACCATCAACCTCGCAAGCACAAAACCACTACCATCAACCTCACAAGCACAAACCACTACCATCAACCTCACAAGCACAAAACCACTACCATCAACCTCACAAGCACAAAACCACTACCATCAACCTCACAAGCACAAAACCACTACCATCAACACCACAACCACAACACCACTACCATCAACATCACAACCACAACACCATTTAGCTTTAAGAATTGTGCGAGTAAAATGATGTGAAGAAATTAGCTTTTAAGAATAATTGTTTGAATAAAATAGCAACGTGAATAAATTGGATTAAAATGTTTTTTCAAATTAACATATTGTTACTCAACAAAACAAAAATCCCAAATGTGAAACTTAACTAATTTTTCAATATCCTGACTTACTATCGTATTTTAATTAGTTACATCAAGAAAAATCAACCTAACTTTATACAGACCAATATTTCGACTGAATAGAATTGAAAAAGTAAAAATGGCACAAAACACATTAATTTTCAGTTGTTTATTTTGGTCTTTGAAGATTGTATTGGTCCTAGACCAGCCAAAAATGACAATTTTCCCGTTCTGATAGCTAGATAGTCTTTGTAGGCAAAGTGTATCATGAGTACTTTAATTATTTGTTTTATTTGTTTTTAAAAAATTTCATGCCAACACTTTTTTTTATATATATTATTGTGTCTGAGTAAAAAATATGTTTATTCTATTATCTGGCAAACGGGCCACATTTGAACTGTTTTAGAAGTTCTAAATTTTAAAATCTATTATATTCTAATGGTGCTATTTGAATCATACAATTACTTAGTTTTTGTTTCCACCTACATGTTGTTGTTTTGATAAACTATAGCTTTATTGCAATAGTTTGACTAATTTTCTCATTATTGCATTGCATCGTTAGTTCCTTTACAGCATGGTACAGTCCAGTGTAAAAATACTTGTCAATTGTTAACAAGTTCTGTACAATGTAGTGTACTATGGTGTATTACAGTAAAGTGTAGACAACTTCTTAATTTTGTAACAAGTACAGTACAGTACAGTACAGTAAATTGGTGAGGACAAAAAGCTGACTTGTCTTCAACTGTAACTAAAGCTCAGGGGTCTAATTCACAAAGGTCTCTTCGGCTCTGCTAGACAACAAAGCATCCTCTTAGCAAGTCTTTTAGCATTACACTGCGAGATCGCAAAGTTACGAGAGTTTAGTGAATTAGGCCCCTGGTCACCAGAGGACAGCTTGGGTAATTGAAACCAATGTCATTGATTTGTTTTCCTCATTTACAGTTCTTTGTTTTGAAAAATATAAATCATCATTTAACTAGTTAAAACAAAACTACAAAAAAGAAAAGAACATATTTCAAACATTCCTTTTCACTTCTGACCATTCTGCAACATGCAGTGGTGTAGCTTGGGTTGCCAGCACCTGGGGCAAGGCAAGTATTGTGCCCCCTAACCAGTGGACCATTGGCACTCTCTGAGTCCCTTCCACCAGTACAGAATTTTGCACCTGGGGCAACTGCCCAGGTGGCCCTGCCCACACTACGCCACTGGCAACATGAGACTGTGTGCTCAGATTTTAAACCAACTGAAGTGTTTCCTTACAAAACCTGTTAAAGGAACAGTCTTAGTGATGCATATAATGATCAAAATATTTAGTCACTTTTTTTTGAAATATGAAGTTTTATACCTTGAATTAGTTGCTCACAAAAAATTACATCTAAATAATATTTATTACCATTTATAAATATATATTAATATAAAATTCAGTTAGGGTGACAGACAGGTTAGTGCTAGAGGCCATTCAAATATGTAAAGCTCAAGGGTGGTCGGTGGTTGTAGGTCCAAATGTGTTACAGGTGGGTGTACTGAACAGCATCACGTATCACACCTTTTTTTTTTTATTACTAAAATCTTTATTTTATTTTATAAATGCTCCCATCATGTCGACAATAATTAACATAGGTAGTTATAGCTAGATGTGTATATACACACAATATGGATTATAAATTGAGTTGAAATGCATATATGCGCTTTCCCAAATTGCAAAACATTGTGTTAAAATTATATTGCACCCATCGCATGATTTGTTTATGAATGACCGGCCTCGGTGGCGTCATGGTTAGGCCATCGGTCTACAGGCTGGTAGGTACTGGGTTTGGATCCCAGTCGAGGCATGGGATTTTTAATCCAGATACCGACTCCAAACCCTGAGTGAGTGCACCGACCAGTGATCCATAACTGGTTCAACAAAGGCTATGGTTTGTGCTATCCTGCCTGTGGGAAGCGTAAATAAAAGATCCCTTATTGCCTGTCATAAAAGAGTAGCCTATGTGGCGACAGTGGGTTTCCTCTTAAAATCTGTGTGGTCCATAACCATATGTCTGACGCCATATAACCATAAATAAAATGTGTTGAGAGTGTCCTTAAAGAAAACATTTTCAAGTGTTATGTAATATTTTGCAGAGTGTATGGGTTTCGCATTACAGGGTGGAGGGAGGGTATGTAATTTTGACATAAATAGTGTTATATAATATTTGAACGGCCCCATTCTTTGAATTTGATTGGCATCTCCATATTGATAAATAACTGGCACAGCTGTTTTAATGAATGGGGGGAAGGAGGGCTAATTTTTATGGTTGTTCTATCATCAGGTTTCCGTATTAGCATTATAAGTCATTTTAAAGTCCCGAAATAAAAACTGGTGAACCTACGGACCTGATGCACCGTGAAGACTTTCTATATATTTTATAATTTCACTAATAATTCTTGAGGAAGCCACGCTATCCTGTATGTGTGATGGTGCATATAAAAGATCCCTTCTAATGGAATAAAGTAGCTAGTTTTCTCTCTAAGACTATATGTCAAAATGGCCAAATGTTTGATATCCAGTAGCCAATGATTAATAAATCAATGTGCTCTAGTGGTGTCATTAAACAAAACAAATTTAACTTTAATTATGCAAGGATTATATGCGGGATCAATTAATTTTTAACTATTTATCAGCAACACCTGTAACTTCAAGAATGCAATTTTATGTCCAATATAGGCGAAAATGAAAATAATATACTGTGAAAAATAACATGCACAGTGGTTATATCAAAATTTATTAAATCATTTTATATGATAGCTATAAACTAATGGTATTTTCATGAAGTTCTATATGTTTTAACATAAGATTATTTTTTTGCAAACTGACATCATGATTTGACAAGTTTTGTAAAATTGCTCTTCAGTTGTTAGATTGTAAAACAATGTGATGCATGTTTCAGATGCTATACAAATTATAAAACAATGTCATGCACTTTTCAGATGCTATACAAATTATAAAACAATGTCATGCACTTTTCATATGCTATACAAATTATTAAACAATGTGATGCATGTTTCAGATGCTATACAAATTATAAAACAATGTGATGCACTTTTCAGATGCTATACAAATTATAAAACTTTTCAGATGCTATACAAATTATAAAACAATGTGATGCATGTTTCAGATGATATACAAATTATAAAACAATGCTATACATGATTCAGAAGATGCTGCTATATGGTATTATGGTGAGCTTCCTAGATTAAAAAACTATACACAAAATATCCATGCAAAAATCTTTAACTATTGCACTCTTGCTCTTCCTTATAAACAAAGCTTGTATCCCCTCTGATAACGTGCATTGTTTTGTTTTTTATTAACACCACTGAAACACAAATGTGATGGAATAGGTATGCAAAGAATGGGGTTCTTTTGGTTTTTATCGGTTTTCCACATTGGTGCGTATGGTCCCTAAGTGGGACTCTTGTGATTAAAGATGCTGTATTTTCTTCTTTTATTTTGTTTATTTTTCATATACAACACAATTTAGTTTTACAAAATATAACTGAACTTTACAGTGACCAAACCAAGTAATAGTTTGCTAGTTGTTTATTATTTGCCATTGTAGTAGGACTACGCTCTCTGGCTAGATTTATTTCAAATTATTTGTAATAAAAGATTTTTATTTATTATAGTTTTTTCATTTTCTTATTACTAACATTGCAGAGGTTATACCAGAAATGTGGTAGATGAGAGAGAGAGAGAGAGAGACAGAGAGAGAGAGAGAGAGAGAGAGAGAGAGAGAGAGAGAGAGAGAGAGGGGGGGGGGGGGGAGGACCTCTGCAATAAAAACATATGTATCACGCCGCGTATTATGTCGACATTTATCACCCCATGACGTCATAATACACATGAGGTAACATATTGTGTATAGACTGTTCTGGCATGTATGTATGTACGAATTTGTTTTTTTCCAAATTCTGACATCGATAGAAGAAGCAAGTCACCAATGCCATAATATGAGCCGCCGCGTATAGAACTTTATTGGTAACGTAATAGTTATTGTGTACATAACGTACAACGGTCCTGGAGCAAAACTTCAAATTCGGGCAAAAATTATACAGATATTCGGGCAAAATCTGCTAACCTGAGACTTTTGTACCATGTATTTCCATCATTCTACCCTCAAACTTAGTTGTAATTCATGTAAAAAAAATTGGTAGTGATGCTAATATGAATAAATGTTGTCCTGATTCGGACATTTTAGTTTAAAAGCCCGCCTTCCCACCAACATTTTTGCAGCCAGCTATTCCAGTGTATAGTATGTGCAACTATAATGTATAATAGCTAAAACATTATGATGTGCCATTTTCTAGTGAATGGGGTTAAGAGTGGAGTTAGGACAGATTATGTTCGTTTATTATTGTACATAACGAACATAATCTGTCCTATTTCATTGTACATTGGAGAAGTGGTGTTATGTATAATTATAAAACAAACTCCAGTAATATTACAATGTTTGGGAGAGGGGTGATGTTATATATAATAAAAAAAAATATATAGCCGGCAATAATCCCATGTATTTTGGTGTGGGAGTGCAGGGTGTGTTCATATGTGTAATACACAGTGGATGAGTGTAGTCTACTAGATTCCAGTGTATGATGGTAAGCTTCAAGGGGTGGTATTATGTATAATTGTAAAACAAACCATCCTGCTATATTGCAGTGTATGGAAAAGAAGTAGTGTTACGTACATAACAAAATATTCCTGTTGTATTCCAGAGTATAGGCAATAGGATGGTATTATGTATAATAACAAAAACAACATAGCCTGCTCTATTGCAGTGTATAGAAGAGAAGTGGTCTTACGTACGTACATGGTATTGTTCCATTTTGACGAAAGTGGGTCTAAGCAACCCATAAATGAATTAAAATCCACTGTCATTGACACTGTCGACTAGTTCTAATGGCGAAAACATGCTTACATTTGCACGTAAATTAGGGCGAAAGCGAAAGGTCTGCTAAGTGCCCATAACTTGCTTTTTCACAAAGCGCTTCATTTGCACGCTTTGCACGTGTATTCCATGTTCCCAATGCTGAATTCCGTATAATTGGAGCTTGCGTTCGTGTACGGTGCACACTCCAAATTCGACAATGGTACGACGTCAACTGACTATCGAAGATCGAGGAAGGGCTATTGCTTGGCTTCAGGGTGGCAATACGCAAAGAAATGTTGCTCTGAGACTTGGTGTCAGTCAGAGTCGTTGGCCGACTGTGGCAACGGTACCAAGCAACGAATTATGTTTTGAAATCGTCCACGTTCGGGAAGACCCCGAAGCACTACAAATAGAGAGGACCGCTACATCACCAATATGGCTCTACGTCAACGCACAACCACTGCAAGCCGATTACGTGACAATCTGCGGACTGCGACTGGAACTCGAGTGTCTGATGAAACCATACGCAATCGTCTGAGAGCCAATAAGCTACGCTGCCGTCGCCAGGCTGTTCGACCACCACTCCTACCACGTCACAGAACGGCCAGACGTCACTGGTGCACACTTCATCTGCGGTGGCAACGTACTCAGTGGGGTCGAGTGATGTTCACTGATGAGTCCAGGTTTAGTCTCCAGTTCAACGACGGTCGGGTTCGTGTCTACAGACGTCCTGGGGAGCGCTTCGCTGACGTTAACGTTAGACAACGTCACCGGTTCGGTGGTGGCAGCGTCATGGTGTGGGGCGGCATCTCTATCCACCACAGGACCCCCCTCTATGTGGTGGATGGCAATCTGAATGGAATCCGCTATCTGAATGAGATTATCAGGCCGTTGGTTCTCCCAGGCCTTTAGCAGATTGGCGGCGGGGCAGTTCTGCAGGATGACAATGCCAGACCCCACCGCGTCAGGGTGGTAACGGACTTTCTCAGACAACAAGGTATCGCCAGGATGGATTGGCCAGCATATTCGCCTGACTTGGCCCCAATAGAGCGCCTGGGACCAATTAGGCAGGATAGTTCGGGATAACCATGCCCCTCAGGCCAACCTTCATGATCTGGGTCAACTTCTTATAGCAGAGTGGCAGGCCATTCCCCAAGAGTTCTTCAGACGTCTGTTCAACAGCATGAGGCAACGATGTGTCGAGTGTATTCGCGCCAGGGGTTGATTCACACACTATTAAACGAATGTTCTAATGTGTAAAATCCATGTTTGACAACCTTCAACTTTGACAGCATATCATGTGACTTTCTTGTATACAGTGACGTTTATTTGTGTTTTTTTGTAAATATGGAACAATAAATTAAATTTTTGGTGTAGTTTACATCATCAATCTAATACACTCTGAAACTTATTTGGTTATATTTTTGACCCTTAAATTCTTTTGAGTAGTATATTATAACAAAAACAATATAGCCTGCTCTATTGCAGTGTATAGAAGAGAAGTGATGTTGTGTACATAACACAATATTAGTGTTGTATTCTGGTGTATGGGCCATGGGATGGTATTATGTATTATAACAAAAACAATATAGCCTGCTCTACTGCAGTGTATAGAAGAGAAGTGGTGTTATGTACATAACACAATATTAGTGTTGTATTCCAGTGTATGGGCAATGGGATGGTATTATGTATAACAAAAACAATATAGCCTGCTCTACTGCAGTGTATAGAAGAGAAGTGGTGTTATGTACATAACACAATATTAGTGTTGTATTCCAGTGTACGGGCAATGGGATGGTATTATGTATTATAACAAAAACAATATAGCCTGCTCTACTGCAGTGTATAGAAGAGAAGTGGTGTTATGTACATAACACAATATTAGTGTTGTATTCCAGTGTATGGGCAATGGGATGGTATTATGTATGATAACAAAACCAATATAACCTGCAATATTGCAGTGCATGGAAGAGAAGTGGTCTTACGTACATAACACAATATTCCTGTTGTATTCCAGTGTATAGACAATGGGATGGTATTATGTATTATAACAAAAACAATATAGCCTGCTCTATTGCAGTGTATAGAAGAGAAGTGGTGTTATGTACATAACACAATATTAGTGTTGTATTCCAGTGTATAGGCAAAGGGATGGTATTATGTATGATAATAAAAGCAATACAACCTGCAATATTGCAGCGTATGGAAGAGAAGTGGTCTTAAGTATATAATAACAAAATATTCCTATTGTATTCCAGTGTGTAGGCAATGGGATGGTATTGTGTATGATAACAAAAACAATATAGCCTGCTATATTCCAATACTCTAGTTGAGGGAGTCGTGCCATTTGTAAATATATAGTATATATTTTGTTATATTAAATGTACCTTTTCGTATGTATAAATTTGTGCCATTTTATCAATAAACTTTATTCAAATATTTTAAGTGTTCTGTTGGTTTCTTAAATCATCACATTCATTTCTGATTTGTCTGCTCCCAAAATGTCTATTTCTTAAAATTTGCATCATGTATTTGTCCTTATGTGGGAGTGGTGTGCAGCTATTTGATAGAGCACTGATTGAGTGTTCTCTGGCCCTGTTCTCGTGATATGCTGGATCAGGCCTAGAGAGTTCTCTAGGTTGCATAGTACCAAAGAAGAGAGTTCCGTGTCAAAATTCGAGGTGCACCGTGAAATATTTATGGAGTAAAAGCAGCTGTGGGTGTGATTGGTAGTAATATGTGACGTTCATTATATGTGTAAATACTATTATTCATTGACAATAAATAAATACACTTTTATATGTTATACAGTTGTTATGCAGTATATACCAGAGGTTGAAACTAATGCGGGATACCCCCAAAAATGGAACTGCAATTTTCAGCAAAAATGACGGTTGTTATTAAAAACATTAATTAAATCTTTTTAATGAAACGTGACCCCCCTCCCCCCTCCCCCCCCCCTCCCCATTTTCATGCAGTTAGATTAGATGTGAGGTGCCACACGTTTTATTGCTGTACTTCCTGGGTGTGTTGATACGCTGCTTGTATCAGTTTTATTAGTAAACGTTAAAATTATCGGCAATATGAATTGATTTGGTCTATTAGAACCTCTATGCTAATTTTCCCCATTTCAAAATGGTCGCCAAATACTACAGCAGAGAGAGAGAGAGAGAGAGAGAGAGAGAGAGAGAGAGAGAGAGAGAGAGAGAGAGAGAGAGAGAGAGAGAGAGAGAGAGAGAGCGTGACTTAGCGGGGGAGGGGACTACAATAAAAAAAAAACCCAAATGTAGGCATATGTATCACGCCGCGTACTATGTCAACATTTATCACCCCATGACGTCATAATACACATGACGTAACTTATATTGTGTATAGACTGTTCTGGCAGGTATGTATGTACAAATTAGTTTTTTTCCAAATTCTGAAATTATCGATAGAAGAAGTAAGTCACCAATGCCATAATATGAGCCGCCGCGTATAGAACTTTATTGGTAACGTAATAGTTATTGTGTACATAACGGTACAACGGTCCTGGAGCAAAACTTCAAATTCGGGGCAAAACATCATACAGATATTCGGGAAAAATGTGCTAACCTGAGCCCTTTGTACCATGTATTTCCATCATTCTACCCTCAAACGTAGTTGTAATTCATGTAAAAAGGGCGTAGTGATTCGTGTGCAACCGTATATGAGATGTTTGGTAGTGATGCTAATATGAATAAATGTTGTTATCCTGATTCGGACATTTTAGTTTTAAAAGCCGGCCTGTCCCCTCCCTCCCCCCTTCCTACAAAACATTGGAGCCAAGCCTTCCGATACGCCTATGATTATGTATTTAACACATTTTAATTTCAGTTTAAGGATCCACATGTGACATAGGCTTACGGACTTCCATTTTTCTAGGGGGGAGGGGATAATGGAGTAGGCTAATTTCCCCCGAATTAAACAAAAATGCTCGAATCTGGATAAAAAATTATTTATTCATAAAACACACTGTCGTAGGAGCGGGGGAGGGGTGGGACTGGAGGGCCTTTTTTTTTTTTTTTTTTTTTTGGCCTTAAGCTCTGTTTCAACCCATAGTGAGTCTTAACATCCCAGTGGCTGCTACATAAAGCGTCTCTCTCAATGACCACTAAGAAATGACGATTAGCTTCTGTCCTGGACAGACAAGTTCAGGACAACTGAGCAGTGTTGCCAGGAAAATGTGCACTTGAACTTTTACCTGGACAGAAGCATGCAAAGTAAATGAAGTAAAGAAGAATTAAATATACTGAACTCCATTAAAAAACACACCAGTTTAACACCACTAGAACACATTGCCTTATTAATCATGGGCGATTGATTTTAACATTTGTAATTTTGACATATGTCTTAGAGAGGGAAACCCAGCATACATTTTCTATTTGTTACCAAGGGATCTTGTATAGGCACCAATCCCACCCGACAGGACTACACACACATACCCACGGTCCTTGATTACAAGTCGTGGTGCACTGGTTGGAGCGATAAATAGGACCGATGGGTCTACCAACGGCAATCTACACCGTGCCAATTTGTAGTTGCAAAAGGATAGAAAACCCATCACATTTAACTGATTTTGTGTAAGGATCGATGTTTGTGTAATTTTCAGTAAAAATCTGGCCGGTTGTTATTGAAAAAAATCAATTAAATCTTTTTAAATGAAACGTGAACCTTCCACCCCCTACACCCCCCCCCCATTTTCATGCCAGGGTACGATCAAGACTTTGTAGGGGCACACACTTTATATTGCTGTACTTCCGGTGTGTGTTGATACGCTGCCTATATCAGTTTTATTTAGTTTAAACGTTAACCAGATGGCAATAGGAATTTGATTTGGCTCTATTAGAACCTCTATATTCATGTCCACATTTCAGAAATGATCGCCAAAGGGGGGGATTGAAGAGGAAAGAAAAAGCCCGGATGGACGAGGAGAAAGGGATTCGAGAGAGGGAGAGGAGCAGAGAAGAGGAGAGGGGGGAGAGAGGGAGAGGAGTAGAGGAGAGAAGAGAGGAAGAGGAGAGAGATGTAAGAGAGAGAGGAGAGAGGAGAGAGAGAGAGAGAGAGCGAGAGTTAAGGTTAAAATTATGCCAGATAGGAATTGATTGGTCTATTAGAACCTCTATGTAATTTTCCCATTTCAAATGGTAGCACCAATGAGGACAGCAGAGAGAGCGAGAGAGAGAGAGAGAGAGAGAGAGAGAGAGAGAGAGAGAGAGAGAGAGGAGAGAGAGAGAGGCGCTAAGGGGGGAGGGGACTACAATAAAAAAAACAGGATGTAGGATAGGTAGCACGCCGGCGTACTGAGTCAACAGTTATCACCCGTGAAAGACGTCATAGATACAATGGACGTAACTTATATTGTGTATGGCGATCTTTTGTGCTGGAGAGTATGTAAGTACGAATTTGTATTTTTTTTCCAAATTCTGAAATTATCGATAGAGGAGTAAGTCACCAATGCCATATAAGAGCCGCCGCGTTATAGAACTTTATTGGTAACGTAATAGTTAGGAGTGTACATAACGGTTACAACGGTCCTGGAGCAAAACCGTCAAATTCGGGCAAAAATAATAGAGATATTCGGGCGAAAAGGTGACTAACCTGAGATCTTTGTACCATGTAGATTCCGTCATTCTACTCAAAAACGTTACATGTAATTCATGTAAAAAGGAGTAGTGATTCGTGGCAACCGTATATAGAGGTTTGGTAGTGAGGCGAATATGAATAAATGTTGTTTCTCGCCTGTCATATAATAATTCTTTAATCCCATTGGGTGTTTGCCGTTGGACAAATCCCTTAAGGGGGGGGGGGAGAGAGGGAGAATAAGGGAGGAGAAAGGAGAGAGATGTGAGAGAGAGAGAGAGGAAAGTAGAGGCAGAAATGAGAGGATAGATAACAGTGATAATCAACGGAGGGAGAGAGAGAAGCGATACGGGAGAAGTGACGCGACGTAGATATCCAGATGGGCGCGGAGTGGTAGGCAGAAGTCTATCATAGAGACGATTAGAGTGGAAGGAAGCGAGCGTGAGCGTGATAGCGAGAAGACGGGAAACACGAGAATTAAGGGAAGCTTGTGCACGGGACCGCTATTCTAAAGGGGGAGGGGAGGGGGGAGAGGAGGTCTCGAGGCACAAAAAAAAAGATGGGGAGAGGATGAGGCAAAACTAGAGGAAACTTCCTTTTTTTTCTTTTTCTTTTCAGAGAAGAAATATTTTTAGCAAGGAAAGGGAGAGGAGAGAAAGAAGGATGAGAGAGAGAAAGAGAGGGAGAGAGAGGAGGGCGAAAAAGACAAAGAGAGCATGAGCGGAGACGAGCGGAGAGAGCGGAGAGGAGAGATTTGGGAGAGGGAGGGGGGAAAAAAGAGAGAGATAGGCCTAGACTTTGTTCAGGGAGATGGAGGGAACAAGAGGATTGGGAATAAGAGAAGATACTAGAGGAGACGGATAATCTAGAGAGAAAAGAGAGGGAGGATCTAGAGAGGCGAAGCAGAGGATATAGCGAGTTAAGGGCACTATCGTTGGGAGCGGAGGGGGGAGAGCAAAGAATGAGAGGGAGGGGGAGAAGAGAGAAAGAGAGAGAAGACAGAACAAGAGAGATAGAGGAGAGAAAAGAGAAGAAAGGAGCTGAGAGGCAAAGAGGAGAGAGGGTGAGAGAGGGGACAGAGGGGAGAGGGAGAGCTTCTAGAGAAAAAGGAGAGAAGAGAGAGAGAGAGAGAGAAGAGGAGAGGGAAGGGAAAGAAGAGAGGAGGAGAGGGGGATGGAGGAGGGGGTGAGAAAGAGAGAGCGGGAGCGAGAGAGGGAGAAGGGAGAGAGAAAGAGGGTTTTGATTCCGAGAGGAGGTGGGGAGGGGAGGCGAGAGAGGAGGAAAGTAGGAAAGAAGCGAGAGAAAACTAGATTTAGGTTCCAGGAGGATTCCGAGAGACAGGAGAGGGAAAAGAGAGGGGGGAGGAGGGGGGGGAGAAAAGGAGTACAAGAGAGGGGAGAGATAAGAGGGAGGGACGAGGAGAGGCACAGGAGAGGGAGGGCGGGCACACTTTGAGGTCGAGGCGAGTCAGAGATTTCGCACGCACATATTTTAGAGGGGACACACTAGAGCGGAAATAAGAGGAGGAGGAAGAAGACGAGGAGAGAAAGGAGATGTAGGAGAGAGAGAGACCGCGCATAGAGGGAGGGGGAAATGAGAGAGGAGAAGGAGAGCGAGAGAGGAAAAAAGAGAGAGGAGCGCAGAGGAGGAGAGAGAGAGCGAGACGGGGGAGTTTTCTGCTGTAGAAGGAGGAGAGGACTATGGGAAAGAGAGAGAAAGGAGAGGGGAGAGGAGGGAAAGGGAAGAGAGGAGGGGAAGAGAGTAGGGAGAGGAAGAAGCCGCAGGAGGAGGGGGGGGAGAAGAGAGAGGAAAAGAGAGATGAAAGAGGAGGGGAGAGATAGGAGGAAGCAGGAAATTAATGTACCTTTTCGTATGTATAAACTTGTGCCATTTTATCAATAAACTTATTCAAATATTTTAAGTGTTCTGGTTTGGTTTCTTAAATCATCACATTCATTTCTGATTTGTCTGCTCCCAAAATTTCTATTTCTTAAAATTTGCATCATGTATTTGTCCTTATGTTGGGGAGTGGTGAGGCAGCTATTTGATAGAGCACCTTTTGAGAGGAGAGAAGTTGCCCCCCCTCTGGCCCTGTTCTCGTGATATGCTGGATCAGGCCTAGAGATTTCTCTAGGTTGCATAGTACCAAAGAAGAGAGTTCCGTGTCAAAATTCGAGGAGGGCACCGTGAAATATTATGGAGTAAAAGCAGCTGTGGGTGTGATTGGTAGTAATAGTTGACGTTCATTTTGATATGTGTAAATACTATTATTCATTGACAATAAATAAATACACTTTTTATATGTTATACAGTTGTTATGCAGGTATATACCAGAGGTTTTGAACTAATGCGGGATACCCCCAACAAAATGGAACTGCAATTTTCAGCAAAAATGACGGGTTGTTATTAAAAACAATAATTAAACTTTTTTAATGAAACGAGAATGGACCACACCTCCCCCTCCCCCCCCCTCCCCCCCCCCCCCCCCCCCCCCCCCCCCCCCACCATTTTCATGCAGTTAGATTAGATGTGAGGTGCCACACTTTTTTTATTGCTGTACTTCCTGGGTGATGTTGATAGCCGCCTGCTTATATCAGAGAGTTTTATTAGTAACTTAACATTATCGGCAATTAGGAATGATTTGGTCTATTAGAACCTCTATGCTAATTTTCCCCATTTCAAAATGGGCGCCAAATACTACAGAGAGAGAGAGAGAGAGAGAGGAGAGGAAGAGATGGAGAGAGACGAGAGAGGGAGAGAGAGAGAGAGAAAGAGAGAGAGAGAGAGAGAGAGCGTGACTTAGCGGGGGAGGGGACTACAATATAAAAAAAAAACCAAATGTAGGCATATGTATCACGCCGCGTACTATGTCAACATTTATCACCCCATGACGTCATAATACACATGACGTAACTTATATTGTGTATAGACTGTTCTGGCAGGTATGTATGTACAAATTAGTTTTTTTCCAAATTCTGAAATTATCGATATAAGAAGTAAGTCACCAATGCCATAATATGAGCCGCCGCGTATAGAACTTTATTGGTAACGTAATAGTTATTGTGTACATAACGGTACAACGGTCCTGGAGCAAAACTTCAAATTCGGGCAAAAATCATACAGATATTCGGGAAAAATGTGCTAACCTGAGCCCTTTGTACCATGTATTTCCATCATTCTACCCTCAAACGTAGTTGTAATTCATGTAAAAAGGCGTAGTGATTCGTGTGCAACCGTATATAGATGTTTGGTAGTGATGCTAATATGAATAAATGTTGTTATCCTGATTCGGACATTTTAGTTTAAAAGCCGGCCTGTCCCCTCCCTCCCCCCTTCCCTACGAAACATGGGAGCCGATACGCCTATGATTATGTATTTAACACATTTTAATTTCAGTTTAAGGATCCACATGTGACATAGGCTTACGGACTCCCATTTTTCTAGGGGGAGGGGATAATGGAGTAGGCTAATTTCCCCCGAATTAAACAAAAATGCTCGAATCTGGATAAAATTATTTATTCATATCACACTGTCGTAGGAAGCGGGGGAGGGGTGGGGGAGGGGTGGACAGGGCCTTAAGCTCTGTTTCAACCCATAGTGAGTCTTAACATCCCAGTGGCTGCTACATAAACGTCTCTCTCACTGACCACTAAGAACTGACGATTAGCTTCTGTCCTGGACAGACAGTTCAGACAACTGAGCAGTGTTGCCAGGAAAGTGCACTTGAACTTTTACTGGACAGAAGCATGAAAGTAAATGAAGAAATTAAATATACTGAACTCCATTAAAAACACACCAGTTTAACACCACTAGAACACATTGCCTTATTAATCATGGGCTATTTGATTTTAACATTTGGTAATTTTGACATATAGTCTTAGAGAGGAAACCCGCTACATTTTTCTATTTGTACCAAGGGATCTTTTATATGCACCATCCCACAGACAGAATAACACATACCACGGTCTTTGATATACAAGTCGTGGTGCACTGGTTGGAGCGATAAATAGCCCGATGGGTCTACCAACGGCAATCTACACCAGTCAGATTTGTAGTTGCAAAAGGATAGAAAACCCCTCACATTTAACTGATTTTGTGTAAGGATCGATGTTGTGTAATTTTCAGTAAAAATTACGGTTGTTATTAAAAACATCAATTAAATCTTTTTAATGAAACGTGACCCCTTCCCCCTCCCCCCCCCCCCCCCCCATTTTCATGCAGGTAGACAAGATTTGAGGTGCAACACTTTCTATTGCTGTACTTCCTGTGTGTGTTGATACGCTGCTTATATCAGTTTTATTAGTAAACGTTAACATTATTGGCAATAGGAATTGATTTGGTCTATTAGAACCTCTATGTTAATGTTCCCCATTTCAAAATGGTCGCCAAATGAGAGAGAGAGAGAGAGAGAGAGAGAGAGAGAGAGAGAGAGAGAGAGAGAGAGAGAGAGAGAGAGAGAGAGAGAGAGAGAGAGAGAGAGTAAACGTTAAAATTATCGGCAATAGGAATTGATTTGGTCTATTAGAACCTCTATGCTAATTTTCCCCATTTCAAAATGGTCGCCAAATACTACAGCAGAGAGCGAGAGAGAGAGAGAGAGAGAGAGAGAGAGAGAGAGAGAGAGAGAGAGAGAGAGAGAGAGAGCGTTAACGGGGGAGGGGACTACAATAAAAAAAACAAATGTAGGCATATGTATCACGCCGCGTACTGTGTCAACATTTATCACCCCGTGACGTCATAATACACATGACGTAACTTATATTGTGTATAGACTGTTCTGGCAGGTATGTATGTACGAATTTGTATTTTCCAAATTCTGAAATTATCGATAGAAGAAGTAAGTCACCAATGCCATAATATGAGCCGCCGCGTATAGAACTTTATTGGTAACGTAATAGTTATTGTGTACATAACGGTACAACGGTCCTGGAGCAAAACGTCAAATTCGGGCAAAAATCATACAGATATTCGGGCAAAATGTGCTAACCTGAGATCTTTGTACCATGTATTTCCGTCATTCTACCCTCAAACTTACATGTAATTCATGTAAAAAGGCGTAGTGATTCGTGTGCAACCGTATATAGATGTTTGGTAGTGATGCTAATATGAATAAATGTTGTTATCTCGCCTTCATATAAAATTCTTTAATCCCATTGGTTGTTTGCCGTTGGACAAATCCCTTATCCCCCTGTGGGCGGAGCCAAATTCTCGTCTGTAATTTCCAACAGTTTCCAGCCGCCCCAGTTAATGCTAAAGCAATAATTAGATTATAAATAACATTGATAATCAACCAAGTATAGGAGAAGCCATGTGTTTAGGGAAGTGACGTCACGTATCAACATGCGCGCGCATCTGGTAGGCAGAAGTCTATCATAATGGCCATTAGTAACAAAGCGAACTAGCGTAGCGTGAATAGCAAAGAATGGCCAACACGTGCTTAAATTACCGCTTGTAGCACGGGAACGCTATTCTACATAGCTCCTGTATGGAGGAGATACATGTACTCTTTCCACCCATAAAATTTGACGATTGACCGAGTTCAAAACTATAGCAAACTTCCTTTTTTTTCTTTTTCTTTTCACCTGAATAAATATTTTTAGTCCATGTATTTTTAAAGCGTCTGGTCCATATTTCAAGGAAAGCATTACAAACGAGCGCGCGCACACACAAATAAAAATAATAAAATAAAACGAGTAGGCCTATATTTTTTTATTTAAAACTGTTTAAAAGAAATAATTGGCCTACACTTTGTTAAAGGAAATTATTTCTTTAAACAATTTTAAATAACCCATATATATATATATATATATATGTATATATATATATGTATATATACATGTATATATATATATATATATATATATATATATATATATATATATGTATGTACATATACATATATATGTACATATAGATACACATACACACATATATATATATATATATATATATATATATATATATATATATATATATATATATGAACATTTGTTACAAATGAACAACCAGTAGACAATATATAGACAGTAGTTATATATATATAACACATCAGACTTGTCTACTGGTTCATTTGTAAGGCTTTTCATCAACAATAAATTTAAGCAAGTATCTTATTAGAAAAATTACAAAAACTTTAATAAAACTATTAATTTTATCAAGTCCTTTTTTATTCCTTAAACTTGCTGATATCGGATACATATTAACACATTGTATTAAAATGGAGGAACCTAAATTTAGTTTCCATACATGTTCCATGACCACACATACATTGCTCCCTCTAGCTACAGCGTCCCTTTTTAAATATTAGTACAGAACTTAGCCTTTTAAACCGGATACATCTCAAATTTACTTGGTCCCTCACCTTTGTGGTTCCATCTTCAGAACATTTTGTAGCATTATTTTTATATATATATATATATACATAAAAATTGCCATTAATATTTTAATTGCCTAATCCCATGCAGGCCAGGACATAGTTTAATACGCAGTCGATCTAGGATTGATTCCTGTTGGTGGTCCTATAGGGCTGTTTCTCATTCCAGCCAGTGCTCTACAACTGGTGTAACAAAGGCTACACTATTTATTATCCTGTCTGTGGGCTGATGCATATAAAAGGTCCCTTATTGTTAATCGGAAAGAGTAATCCATTGTGTGACAGCAGCAGGTTTCCTCCCTAATATTATCTGTGTGATCCCTAAACATGTCCGACTCTATATATCCGTAATTAAAATGACTTGAGTGCATTGTTAAATAAAAGATTCCTTCCTTTCAAATCTAAAACAGTGTCAGTTACCTTTGACAAGAGGCACAGTTTCAAAGGCTATCACTTTCAACCTGATTAATAAACCAGTTAAAACAACAAATTACTGTAAATGGTAACAATACAATGTTTTAATGTAAGACACACATTAACACAATGCAAATATCATTTGATCATTGGTTTATAATGATAATAGAAAAAGAAAATAATAAATATGTGTTGTCTATTGTTTCTCGATATAATTTTATTGATTTTGTAAAGTCTGTTTTTATTAGAAAATAGAGATCCTGGTAAAAAAAGATTAAATCCAAGTGTTATCAAAGTCATCATCACATACTGAATAGCCCCAATAATATTGCATATGGTAGTTTGGAAAGTCAGTGAAAAAGGTTCTGGTATCCTTCTTATGCACAGAAACATGAGATACTGTAGAAAAGAATCGCTGAATCTAATACCAGTGTTCTCCTTAGCATCCCTTAATTCACCCTAAAACTTGAACGCCCTTAATTCATCGTGAAAGGCCCATTTTTCATCCAAGAGTTGCCAGTTCTCTTTTTGTCCATAAACAGGGATCACTGATACCTAGAAAAAAATAAGAAAATTGGTAAATTTCTATGATATATAAGTATGAAAGTTTTATATTGTGTATATTGAATATTATTGAAATATTTGAATACACATAAATGTATTTGTGAAGACATATTGACATCTGTCACTGATGACAATAATACTTATAAATACAATCAGCTCCCCTTTTCTTTCTTTATTTGCTGCAAACAAATTCAGATAACTTATATAATAAATGCATGTAACATAATTTATGTTTTTAATAAAATATGGTGGCTATCACCAACTTGTGGATCAATATCCAGTTTTATTATTAGTATTTATTTATTTTTAATCCCAAACAAATGATTTAATACATCTGATATCCCACCCTGAAATGTTTATACCTTTTATTTTATTATTAAAAAATCAACTTACACATTACAAATACACCTGTGGATCACTTCTTCAATAAAAAAAAAGTAAAACATTATAATTAACATATAATATAATTAATAAATGGAAATATTTCAGAACCATTTTCATATGAAACAATATATATATGCTTGATTGCACACACAGACGCACAGCTCCCTGTTATTTAATTAAAAATATAAATACTCCAGCCACCTACATATTTTATGGCATAATACAATATAAAATATATTCAGATTTTTGTTTTACCCACTATAATGGATCTGTCAATACAAACAAAAAGTTACATAAAACGTTGTTTGTCGATTGACTGGGTAGGCCTACTGTTCACAGAGTATCTATCTTTGTTTCCATGTCAGTTTGGTGGGGGCTTTTATTATTATTATTTTTTATTTTATTATCTTTTCAATTTTCATTTCAATAAATACTGACGTGTATTAGTATTACGAATGAATAACATACAACAAACCTTGTATAAAATGACGATCTCCGTTGTGGGATGGGCAAAGTTGATTGTTGTCAGCTTTAACTGTTCAACGTTTCGCTTCCACTGTATTTGATGAAACTAATTTCATAATCCTTATTACAGTGACTTGTGCATCTAACAACAACGTATGAAATTACCATGACAAAATACCATTCATCAAAACTAGTCTACACTGATTTAATTGACGGGAAAACATTCGATTGTTCATTACTACTAATGCCAGTATTGTCAACTGGTTTCTTGCCTACCAGCGCTGACGCGGTACCACGTGATCAAAACATGTGACGTCACCGTGGCTTCTCCTATACATAATTAATTTTATTTTTACTATAAAATACACTATTTTAATACTTTTAAAATCTGCAATGTTGAACTCGGCCACCTAATTACGGTCGTGGTGTTATTGTATTAATGCGCGATTAGCAACAGTTGTTGTTGTTTTGTTTTTTTAATATTTTTATTTTTTTACTTCATACATTTCTAATAAAAAAAAAGTTTTTTATTTTTGTTATTAATATCTGTTTCAGACAATTTCGTATTACAAACATTTGAAGTTAAAAACTCGTTTATCGACGGAACTATTTTTCGTCACTGGCAAGTGGTTTCGTTCGCGTCCGCGTGGTACGGCTCCGTTAATAAATTGTTAACAATTATTTTCTGGCGTTATTTTGATTATTTGGCTATATGGTTTAACATGTCGGCAAGATAAATTCGTTGTAGAAGCATCTCTCGGGGTATATGGCTTTTTATGTACCCTCTGTGTGCTCTTTTACCCCCTCGCCTTCGGCTCGGGGTAAAAGAACACACAGAGGGTACATAAAAAGCCATATACCCCTCGTGATGCTTCTACAACTTATATTATCCTGATTCGGACATTTTAGTTTAAAAGCCCGACTGCCCCCCCCCCCCAACATCCCCCTCCCCCTACAAAACATGGGAGCCGATACGCCTATAATTATTTATTTAACACATTTTAATTTCAGTTTAAGGATCCACATGTGACATAGGCTTACGGGCTCCCATTTTTCTAGGGGGAGGGGATAATGGAGCAGGCTAATTTTTCCCGAATTAAACAAAAATGCTCGAATCTGGATAACGTTATTTATTCATATCATACTGTCGTAGGAAGCGGGGGAGGGGGTGGACAGGGCCTTAAGCTCTGTTTCAACCCATAGTGAGTCTTAACATCCCAGTGGCTGCTACATAAACGTCTCTCTCACTGACCACTAAGAACTGACGATTAGCTTCTGTCCTGGACAGACAGTTCAGACAACTGAGCAGTGTGGCCAGGAAAGTGCACTTGAACGTTTACTGGACAGACGCATGAAAGTAAATGAAGAAATTAAATATACTGAACTCCATTAAAAACACACCAGTTTAACACCACTAGAACACATTGCCTTATTAATCATGGGCTATTTGATTTTAACATTTGGTAATTTTGACATATAGTCTTAGAGAGGAAACCCGCTATATTTTTCCATTAGTACCAAGGGATCTTTTATATGCACCATCCCACAGACAGAATAACACATACCACGGTCTTTGATATACAAGTCGTGGTGCACTGGTTGGAGCGATAAATAGCCCAATGGGTCTACCAACGGCAATCTACACCAGTCAGATTTGTAGTTGGAAAAGGATAGAACCCCCCCCCCCCCCCCCCCCCCAATTTAACTGATTTTGTGTAAGGATCGATGTATTCTGGTAAGTTCTCACTACACAGATCACTTCCGGGTGAGAGTTCATTCATTCCGGGTGAGAGTTCATTGATGACGATCCACTATAGTTCCTAATTATGACACAACTTATCGTTCATATATTCACTTCTAGGAAATCGTGAAGAATTAAAACAATATGCATATGTAATGGTAAGCCTTCTGGCTGTATTTCGGCCATGTCATTTTGTAAAATTGTGCATTGACCTTTTGGGACATGAGTCACGTGTATAGCGTAAGAGACAGCCGGAGTGAATCGGTTAATGAACCACCTGTTCGTACCGGTATTACAGCCAGATGCGGTGATATAAAAAAAAAACTTATACGGAAATGTTCTGAATTTTGGAGTGAAAATAAATGCTTAAATAATGAATGTTCGCAATGGTGTATGTTGTTAGTGCCAATGAGAACCCGTTCTATTAGTAACCTTCATTTAAAGTTGGACAATTCAACATGGGTTTCAATGGCAGATGCCATCTCTGTACAGGGCCGGATTTTGACCTTGGGAGGGGGGGGGGGGCGGGCCACTTCAGGTTCGGGGGCCCCTCAACATAGAAATTAAATTGCATGACAAATAAAAAAAATGAAATGATTTTATAATTTTTTATTTTTTTTTATATCCGGCACTGTCTGTGTAGTGAGACCCAAGCAATAAATAACCCCCAAATTATATACAAGAGTTACGGTTATTGTGTGTTTTATAGGAACCTCACAAAGGGAATGGCAAAATAATAACTGGAAGTTGGATGGAGTTCAGTATACATTGTTTGATGTAATGTTTCTTATTTACTAGATGTGTTGCTGGACCTAGTGTCACACACTTATTACCAGCACAACAGGCGGATCATCGACTATGATCACTCGAGCGCGGCTGATGGAAGATGATGATCTAAGCGGCTGTTTGACGATGATGATCTAAGTGGCAGATGGACGATGGTGATCTAAGCGGCTGATGGACGATGATGATCTAAGCGGCTGATGGACTATGATGATCTAAGCGGCTGGTGGACTATGATGATCTAAGTGGCTGATAGACGATGATGATCTAACTGGCTGATGGACGATGATGATCTAACTGGCTGATGGACGATGATGATCTAACTGGCTGATGGACTATGATGATCTAAGCGGCTGATGGACTATGATGTTCTAAGTGGCTGATGGACGATGATGATCTAACTGGCTGATGGACTATGATGATCTAAGCAGCTGATGGACGATGATGATCTCAGCGGCTGATGGACGATGATGATCTAAGCGGCTGATGGACGATGATGATCTCAGCGGCTGATGGACGATGGTGATCTAAGCGGCTGATGGACTATGATGATCTAAGCGGCTGATGGACTATGATGATCTAAGCAGCTGATGGACTATGATGATCTAAGTGGCTGATGGAAGATGATGATCTAACTGGCTGATGGACGATGATGATCTAAGCGGCTGATGGACTATGATGATCTAAGCGGCTGATGGAAGATGATGATCTAACCGGCTGTTTGACGATGATGATCTAAGTGTCTGATGGACGACGATGATCTAAGTGGCTGATGGACTATGATGATCTAAGCGGATGATGGACTATGATGATCTAAGTGGTTGATGGACGATGATGATCTAACTGGCTGATGGACGATGATGATCTAAGCGGCTGATGGACTATGATGATCTAAGTGGGTGATGGACGATGATGATCTAAGCGGCTGATGGACTATGATGATCTAAGTGGCTGATGGACGATGATGATCTAACTGGCTGATGGACGATGATCATCTCAGCGGCTGATGGACGATGATGATGTCAGCCACTGGTGGACGATGATGATCTGTGCGGCTGATGGACTATGGTGATCTAAGCGGCTGATGGACTGATGATCTAAGCGCCTGATGGACTATGATGATCTAAGCAGCTGATGGACTATGATGATCTAAGTGGCTGATGGACGATGATGATCTAACTGGCTGATGGACGATGATGATCTAACTGGCTGATGGACGATGATGATCTAACTGGCTGATGGACGATGATGATCTCAGCGGCTGATGGACGATGGTGATCTAAGTGGCTGATGGACTATGATGATCTAAGCGGCTGATGGACTATGATGATCTAAGCGGCTGGACTATGATGATCTAAGTGGCTGATAGACGATGATGATCTAACTGGCTGATGGACGATGATGATCTAACTGGCTGATGGACGATGATGATCTCAGCGGCTGATGGACGATGGTGATCTAAGTGGCTGATGGACTATGATGATCTAAGCGGCTGATGGACTATGATGATCTAAGCGGCTGATGGACTACGATGATCTAAACGGCTGATGGACTATGATGATCTAAGTGGCTGATGGACGATGATGATCTAAGCGGCTGATGGACTATGATGATCTAAGTGGCTGATGGACGATGATGATCTAAGTTGCTGATGGACGATGATGATCTAAGCGGCTGATGGACGATGATGATCTGAGCGGCTGATGGACGATAAAAAATGATCTGAACAGCTGGTGGACGATGATGATCTAAGCGGCTGATGGACGATGATGATCTCAGCGGCTGATGGAGGATAATGATCTGAGCGGCTGATGGACGATGATGATCCGAGCGGCTGATGGACGATGATGATCTGAGTGGCTGGTGGACGATGATTTCTAAGCAACAGGTTGACAGCCTACAGCATTATCTCTTAATGGTTGCTATATTGCTGACAGTTCGTTTTCTCCATACATAGATACACTTGAATACATGAACAGTGTTATTTCTTGGGTAGGAAAAAGTCACCTTATATATTATTATGTCTGAGAAAGAATATCAGTTATCGTCATCACGTTAAACTTTCTTGTAGAATGCTATCCAGGTCCTGGTGTGTTGCACGACCCGATGGTGCGATGAACAATTAGCTATAGAGCTACGATGTGTTGATGTATCGCTCCATAGCTCATCGCACCACTCCATTGTTCATCACACCATCGGGTCAACGTGCAATGCATCACACAGTCGCATCGTACATGGTATGATGTGTTGCACTACCCGATGGCGTAATGAACATTTGGAGTGACGCGATTAGCTGTAGAGCGATATGATGTGTCGATGTATCGCTCCATAGCTCATCGCACCACTCCATTGTTCATCACACCATCGGGTCAACGTGCAATGCATCACACAGTCGCATCGTACATGGTATGATGTGTTGCACTACCCGATGGTGTAATGAACATTTGGAGTGACGCGATTAGCTGTAGAGCGATATGATGTGTCGATGTATCGCTCCATAGCTGATCGCATCACTCCAGAGTTCATCATGCCATCGGATTATCATGCAATGCATCCCACAGTCGCATCGTACATGGTATGATGTGTTGCACACACCCGATGGTGCGATTAACAATCGCAGGATGGAGTGATGCGATTAGCTATAGAGCGATACGGTATGTCGATTTTCGCTTTGTGGCTGATAGCACCACTCCAGAGTTCATCACACCATCGGGTCAACATGCAATGCATCACACAGTCGCATCGTACATGGTATGATGTGTTGCACTACTCGATGGTGCGATGAACAATCGCAGGATGGAGTGATGTGATTAGCTATAGAGCGATACGATGTTTCGATGTATCGCTCCATAGCTCATCGCACCACTCCATTGTTCATCAAACCATCGGCTTAACGTGCAATGCATCACACAGTCGCATCGTACATCGTATGATGTGTTGCATGACCCGATGATGCGATGAATATTTGGAGTGACGCGATTAGCTGTAGATCGATACGATGTGTTGGTGTTTTGCTCCATAGCTCATCGCATCACTCCACTATCCATCACGCCATCAGCTTAATGTCAAATGCATCACACAGTTGGATCGTGGATAGCATCACGGTATCAATCATACTTTTAAATTTTTATGGCGATTAAAAATGATGTTCTTTCTCGGCCATCCTATATATTTTCTCTGTCTACCGACATCAAAAAGAGATTTTTGCAGTCAGCTATTCCAGTGTATAGTGTGTGCTACTATAATGTATAATAGCTAAAACATTATGACGTGCCATTTTCTAGTGAATGGGGTTAAGAGTGGAGTTATGTACAATAATAAACGAACATAATCTGTCATATTTCATTGTACATGGGAGAAGTGGTGTTATGTATAATTATAAAACAAACTCCAGTAATATTACAATGTTTCGGAGAGGGGTGATGTTATATATAATAAAAAAATAATATAGCCGGCAATAATCCCATGTATTTTGGTGTGGGAGTGCAGGATGTGTTCATGTGTGTAATACACAGTGGATGAGTGTAGTCTACTAGATTCCAGTGTATGATGGGAAGCTTCAAGGGGTGGTATTATGTATAATTGTAAAACAAACCATCCTGCTATATTGCAGTGTATGGAAAAGAAGTAGTGTTACGTACATAACAAAATATTCCTGTTGTATTCCAGAGTATAGGCAATAGGATGGTATTATGTATGATAACAAAAACAACATAGCCTGCTCTATTGCAGTGTATAGAAGAGAAGTGGTGTTACGTACATAACACAATATTCCTGTTGTATTCCAGTGTATAGACAATGGGATGGTATTATGTATTATAACAAAAACAATATAGCCTGCTCTATTGCAGTGTATAGAAGAGAAGTGGTGTTATGTACATAACACAATATTAGTGTTGTATTCCAGTGTATGGGCAATGGGATGGTATTATATATGATAACAAAACCAATATAACCTGCAATACTGCAGTGCATAGAAGAGAAGTGGTCTTACTTGCATAACACAATATTCTTGTTCTATTCCAGTGTATAGACAATGAGATGGTATTATGTATGATAACAAAAACAATATAGTCTGCTCTACTGCAGTGTATAGAAGAGAAGTGGTGTTATGTACATAACACAATATTAGTGTTGTATTCCAGTGTATAGACAATGGGATGGTATTATGTATGATAACAAAAGCAATATAACCTGCAATACTGCAGCATATGGAAGAGAAGTGGTCTTACGTATATAATAACAAAATATTCCTGTTGTATTCCAGTGTGTAGGCAATGGGATGGTATTGTGTATGATAACAAAAACAATATAGCCTGCTATATTACAATACTCTAGCTGAGGGAGTCGTGCCATTTGTAAATATATTGTATATATTTTGTTATATTAAATGTACCTTTTCGTATGTATAAACTTGTGTCATTTTATCAATAAACTTTATTCAAATATTTTAAAAGTGTTCTGTTGGTTTCTTAAATCATCACATTCATTTCTGATTTGTCTGCTCCCAAAATTTCTATTTCTTAAAATTTGTATCATGTATTTGTCCTTATGTGGGAGTGGTGTGCAGCTATTTGATAGAGCACTGATTGAGTGTCCCCTGGCCCTGTTCTCGTGATATGCTGGATCAGGCCTAGAGAGTTCTCCACGTTGCATAGTACCAAAGAAGAGAGTTCCGTGTCAAAATTCGAGGTGCACCGTGAAATATTTATGGAGTAGAAGCAGCTGTGGGTGTGATTGGTAGTAATATGTGACGTTCATTATATGTGTAAATACTATTATCCATTGACAATAAATAAATACACTTTTATTTGTTATACAGTTGGTATGCAGTATATACCAGAGGTTGAAACTAATGCGGGATACCCCCAAAATTGGAACTGCAATTTTCAGCAATAATTACGGTTGCTATTAAAAACATTAATTAAATCTTTTTAATTAAACGTGACCCCCCCTCCCCATTTCCATGCAGGTAGATTAGATGTGAGGTGCCACACTTTCTATTGCTGTACTTCCTGGGTGTGTTGATACGTTGCTTATATCAGTTTTATTAGTAAACGTAACAAAACAATATAGCCTACTATATTATAGTGTATGGAAGAGAAGTGGTGTTGCGTACATAACAACACAATATTCCTGTTGTATTCCAGTGTATAGGCAATGAGATGGTAATGTGTATGATAACAAAAACAATATAACCTGCTCTATTGCAGTGTATGGAAGAGAAGTGGTCTTAAGTACATAGCGTAGCGTAGCGTAAACTCTATTAACGTGCCTCTATCCAATTACGGTTCAGGCACGTCTCTCCCACACCCAGTCTCTGGCATAGCCAGTGGTCGAGTGTGGGACAGATACTTTACTTTTTAATGGGGCAATTTTGAATTATTTATAAAAGGCATAGGGGGATTTTGATGCGTCGTTGAAATAACCTATGGTATTTAAATAAAAATTAATTTTAATTACTTTAGTGTAACGCTTGTTTTTGACTGGGCATTTTACGTACATAACAACACAATATTCCTGTTATATTCCAGTGTATGGGCAATGAGATGGTATTGTGTATGATAACAAAAACAATATAGCCTGCTCTATTGCAGTGTATAGAAGAGAAGTGGTGTTATGTACAATAACACAATATTAGTGTTGTATTCCAGTGTATGGGCAATGGGATGGTATTATGTATGATAACAAAAGCAATATAACCTGCAATATTGCAGTTTATGGAAGAGAAGTGGTTTTACGTACATAACAACACAATACTCCTGTTATATTCCAGTGTATGGGCAATGAGATGGTATTGTGTATGATAACAAAAACGATATAGCCTGCTCTATTGCAGTGTATGGAAGAGTGGTGTTAAGTACATAACAACACAATATTCCTGTTGTATTCCAGTGTGTAGGCAATGGGATGGTATTGTGTATGATAACAAAAAGAATATAGCCTACTATATTCCAGTGCTCTAGTCGAGGGATTAGTATTATACATAATAACACAAAATAACACAAACTTATTAACAAATTTATAAATTTGTTGCCTAATTTTATTACTTTTATACATCAATGAAATGTATAATTTTTATACGTCAATAAAAAAATATAGCATATTTCTAAGACCAATTTCATATTGTTGGGTTTTTTTTTATTATATAGCCCACGATATTGTAGGCTATTTTGTCATTAGTGTAAAAATTGAAATATTTAATTAGCCCAGTACTATAGATTATCTGGTAAGTAATACTACATACGTTTATACGACTGTATAACAAAAGTTTGTGAAATGTCAATGATTGGTCGATATATATATATATATATATATATATATATATATATATATATATATATATATATATATATATATGAAATGTGTTTAACATTACTCGTGTCATTTTGTGCCATTTGTAAATATATTGTATATATTTAGTTATATTAAATGTACCTTTGTGTATGTGTAAACTTGTGTTATTTTGTCAATAAACTATATTCCAATATTTTAAGTGTTCTGTTGGTTTTTTAAATCATCACATTCATTTCTAATTTGTCTGCTCCCAAAATTTCCATTTGTTAAAGTTTGTATCATGTATTTTTCCTTATGTGGGAGCGGTGCGCAGCTAATTGGTAGAGCACAGATTGAGTGTCCTCTGGCCCTGTTCTCTTTATATGTTGGATCAGGGTTAGAGAGTTCTGTATGTAACAGTCAGTTAATTTTCCATTTCAAAATAGTCGCCAAGTACTACAGCAGAGAGAGACAGAGACAGACAGAGAGAGACAGACAGAGACAGAGAGACACACACAGAGAGAGAGAGAGAGAGAAACAGAGAGAGAGGCAGAGGCACACCGAGAGACAGACGGACAGTTGACCGATCTGACACCCCCCCCCCCCCCCCTCCACTCTTGTAAGCTTAAGTCATGGTTTATTATGATGTTAAAACTTTCAAAAAAAATAATACATAGCAGTTAGCCATTTATTGTTGATGAGCGCATTGTGTATTAAAGTGACAGACCCTAGTGTATTTGTCACTATTACAAGAACCGGTTTTTGATCATTGAAATCAAGCATTACTTGTATTTTGTTGTTTGGATTATCCATTTCCGAAAATCCGAAGTGTTTCAGGTCATTCTGGTGTTTGTAATACTAAGATGAACGTCACATATTCTTGTTTCACTTTATTGATCATAGGTTTATATACGAACAAAACTAAACTTATTCACTTTTACGAGTTGAAACAAGGGTCTGCGATTTGAATTCTACTTAATGAGTTAGTTAATGGTTAGATTATTATACATATTTCATTGATGGATGTTTTTTATGCTAGTATTTGTAATTTTTGAATGAATGAATGAATGAATGAATGAGTGCGAGTGCGAATAATTTTTACATGCTCATATACCACTAGAGTTTCGAGCATGTCCATCCCGGGGCCTGTCTCTGGATAGCCAGGGGCTTGTCCCGGGACAGATGAATGAATGAATGAATGTTTAACAATATTACAGCACAAACCCAAAACAAACACTGGCTATTGGGTATCAAACAATGGTAACTATATAAATGAATTAATGAACAATATTAATATACAAAATTGAAGTATCAACGTCTTATTTAAATTAACATGAGCAACTAATTACAAAGAGCTTTGAACTGCGAAATAGTAAAAGTCGTGAATATTCGGAACCGACATTTTCAGGATTAACAACACGGCTGCAAGGGTTATCCCCCCCTCAGTAATTTTAAAGGGTTGTTTCTCTTGGTACAACAGAACAGAACTTTATTTACTCTCATGGCCCCGATTCGGTGGCATCAGAGGAACATAAATAATAATAAACATGCAAATTGTCAAGATGATTTCAAAAACATATATACCACGATACATACAGATGAGCAGCTAAATATTAAAAACAGTTAAAATTACACATAAGTCAAGAAGCACAAAATTGTTTGTTAATAATTGATATAAACTTGCACCATTGTTTAAGAACACTAATACGTTTTGAGCTGAAGAGTTGCTGGAATTAGTTTATATTTGGTCTATTTGTTAAGAAATTTAAGTCTTTCTTCTCTAAATTCTGTGCATATAAATAGATAATGAAATTCATCTCCAACAATATTGCTATTACAGGAAGGAAGGAAATGTTTTATTTAACGACGCACTCAACACATTTTATTTATGGTTATATGGCGTCAGACATATGGTTAAGGTCCACACATATATTGAGAGAGGAAACCCGCTGTCGCCACTTCGTGGGCTACTCTTTTCCGATTAGCAGCAAGGGATCTTTCATATGCACCATCCAACAGACAGGACAGTAATACCACGGCCTTTGTTACACCAGTTGTAGAGCACTGGCTGCAACAAGAAATAGCCCAATAGGGCCACTGACGGGGATCGGTCCTAAACCGACCGGTGGCCCCATTCGGTTTAGGATCAATCCCCGTCGGTGGCCCCATTCTATTTTCATATAAAATGTTTGTCCCTCCCCTTTTCAACTGGTAAAAACGTGATTTGAAATTCTAAATCGAAAACATTTTGTGTACATTGTTTTATCCAGAATGTTAAAATATGATTCTAATATTCTATAAGTAGTTCCTTATCTGTTTGTAAAGATGTCATTGTTCCATGTTTGCAGATACTGATCAGAAAGTCTTCTCTTCACTACTTCTTTTAACCACTCCACTGATTTAAATGACTGCTGGTCCCAAACGTTATTCAGTCCAAGCTGGTAAATAGATCTCTGATGTTAATTATCCATATGTATTGCGTATCGAATTGAATAAAATTGTAATACATTATTTGGTAAGCGTTTACAGATGTTTTTAGACTTCAGCCGTTAACAGCCGTGCCCAACAATAAATAATTATTTGATGTATTTTCAGAGATAGAGGTGTTCTTCCATATTCACCATATAACATATATATTGGACAGTACATACCACGGCCTTTGTTACACCAGTTATAGAGCACAGGCGCTAAATATCGTAAGAATTGAATATGAATCTTTTCTATAATATTTATATTTTCAAATCCCTAAATTTCACAGCAATATAGTAATATAGTAACAACTATTGTATCAAACAGCTGAAGTCTATATTCTATTGACAAAGAAAGTTCATTTAACTTTTTTAAAATGTAAAACATGGCTTTTTTTGGCTTGTGTTAAATGTTTCTTGCATACATTAAATTTCAAACCAAATACCTAAATATTTGTATTCATTCATGTTTTCTAATATTTGATTACCAAAATAAAATATTTCCTTATAGTTTTTCTTTGTTCCACCAAATATCACAATCTTGCTCTTTACTGTGTTTATCGACAGGTGCCATGTTTTACAATACGTATCATAATCATTTAATACATTTTGAAGTTCATTCTCATTCCTAGCTAATAATACGGTATCATCTGCATACAACATAAAAAATGTATATAGTTAATCCAATATTCAAATATATATCAAAATCAAATGCATTGATAGTTATACCTGTACATTGTTGATGTTGTAAAAAAATCTTCTAAATCATTTAAATACAATACAAATAAAAGAGGTGATTAATTTTCTCCTTGCCTCACTCCTATATTACATGGAAAAAATTCTGAAAATTTACCATCTTTCCTAACTCATGACTTAATACCACTATACATGTTATGAATTATTCTGAACATGTTTCCATCTATGCTGTATTTCAATAATTTACAGCAAAGACCAATTCTCCATACAGTATCGAAGGCCTTCTTAAGATCAATGAATGCACAATACAACTTTCCTTTTTTCCTTCAAAATAATTCAACTAAAGCATAAAGTAGAAACACATGATCATTTGTAGAGTAACCTTTTCTAAAGCCAGCTTGGACGTTTGATAAAATATTGTATTTATCCACATAAACAGTTAGTCTATTATTAATTACATTTGTAAACAGTTTACTAAAACAGGCAAATATCATGAACTTAGGTTGTTTATTATTACCAATATGATAGTTCAATGTTTTATTAGTTTTAGGTCTATTAATTAGATGATAAAATTACGTCTTTAATTTACGAAAAAGAAATCAAATATTTGCATATGATAACACCAAATGAACTGGAACACTCCAGTCCTGCTGTATCCGGGATGGCGTTGGGTGATAAAGATAATTAAGCTAGTATTTAAAACATTTCTTTCTTTTTTTTCTCTCTTTTTTTTTTGTAATCATAACAGTCATGGCAACCATGATGACACATCTTTTGAGATCAGCATTTGATATAATTTTCCACTATCCAACTTCAAAAAGTCGGACTTTTTCTTCTTCTTTTTAAATGAATCACCCGATATTTACAATTTGTAGTGGATATATTTAACACGTAGGCCTATGTCGGCAGTTTATCAATGACGGCTAAAATATAAAATAATTGCTCACCAGATAGATTTCTTTAAAAAAATAATAAAACTTAAAATAATTTATAACTTTCTGAGTGAATATAATACCGTATTATTATTATTATTATTATTATTATTATTATTAGTTTATTTTTTATTTATTCATGAATGGCTTTGTAAAAGGATTGAACGTATTTAAAAAAGAACACTGCCTGTATATTTAAGCAACCAATACGTTATATTAGTAATAAAATTTCATAGAAAATAAAATAATATTTGAATGTTTAACTTCGTTGATACGATTTACATTTGAACCTATTAATGTTAAATGTGTGTTACAATCGTGTCCCATGGAGTGGCGGCAGCGGGCTTCCTCTCTAATTAACTGTGTGGTCCTTAACCATGCATACGTCTGACGCCATATAGCCGTATACACGGGCGTAGGAAGGTGCCAAAAAGTGGGGGGGGGGGGGGGGGGGGGGACACAAACATATGTAAATACATGTATAAATATATATATATAAAAAACATCGTTGCTGCTAAAAAAAATGGGGTGGGGGGCACATGTCCCCCTTCCCCATCCCCCCGCTTCCTACACCAGTGCGTAATTAAAATGTATTGAGTGCGTCGTCGTGGTCGTTAAATAAAATATTTCTTTCTTTCACTAATAATACTTATACTGCAGATCTAATAATGATTTACTTTATTACTCATTTTGAGGCAGGACATAGCCTAGTTGTAAAGCACTCGCTTGATGCGTGGTCGGTATGTGATCGATCCCCGTCGGTGGGCCCATTGGTTTATTTCTCATTCTAGCCAGTGCACCACGACTGGTATATCAAGGCCGTGGTATGTGCTATCCTGTCTGTGGAATGGTGCATATAAAAGATCCCATTGCTACTAATGGAAAAATGTAGCCGGTTTCCTATGCGTTAGCTTATCCGACAAGTCCGATCGCACCTTGTAGCGATTCCAGTCGGATAAGCTCACAAATCGTGCGCTTACGTCATCAAAGTGACGTCATCTGATGCGCGTACACACACACACACACACACACACACAAATCAACAAATATTTAGCAATCTATTTTTTCATTTCACCTGTAACACATTAATACATTGTCTACAATAAGTATCTAGTCATATATCTACTTATAGACAGCAATTAACTCAAATTAATTTCTCACATCTTACAGCACTGACAGCAACGTGCCACCTGGAATCCGACTCTGAAGTCAGTGAAATGGTACAGTCTGATGATGATGATAATCTTTTCAGGTTTGTAAAAAGTTACTGAGTGAAGATACCTCTGTTAACATGAGCATGTTTGCCATGGCAGTGGAGAAACATCCACAAAATATTCCTTGAATGCATTTCTAATCGCCATTGCATCCTTGCCTGCTCTGTTGCCTGCATTAGCGATATCCTGCAAACCCTCATTCCTCATTGTTTCGGTTTCATGTAGCAGAGTTGTCACTTGTGCTGGAGTAGTTTGGGCCTGTACAACATTGTGTAGTACACACGTAGCTTTTGTGATGTCGTTTGCTATTTGGGGTCTTACCGCCAATTTTGAGTGGTACACTCTCCACCGTGCAGCCAATATGCCAAAACCATTTTCTACAATACGTCTTGCCATTGACAATCTGTAGTTGTACACCTGCTGTTCCTGTGGACATCCTTTACCTGGAAAAGGTTCATCAAATGTTTCTTCAAGGGGAAAGCTTCGTCACCAATCACAACATAAGGCATAGGTCCTAAATATTCTGCCCCAGGTAATGGTGCATCTGCAGGAAAATGGAATATGTTTCTGGTTATAGACTTCCCAAGATTGGAATTAGAAAAAATGCCACCGTCACTGTTTCGGCCGTACGAACCGACATCAATAGCTATGAATTTTAAATTTGCATCTACCAAAGCCAGAAGAACCATGGAGAATGTCCCTTTGTAATTATGATATAAAGATTCCATGGCGCTTTCATTAATACATGCTTTCCATCAAGTGCCCCCATGCAATGGGGGAATTGCCACTTTTCTGCAAAATTAGCTGCTATGAGCTCCCACTCTTCACAGGTTTGTGGTATTTTCATATAGTTCGGTGCCAGTCTGTGCCACAAAACTTGGCAACATTCTGAGACAATATTACCAACTGTAGTTGCCCCTACACGAAAACTGAATGCAATGGAGCGAAAGGTCTCCCCAGTTGCCAGGAATCTAAAAAGAAAAATTTGAAATATATGTAGATTTAATAAAGGAATATTTTCCCACATACATGTATAATATTTGTATAATATCAAGGAGACTACAAGAAGCAGAGTAGAACTGGAGAACCGGATGAAAGAGGCTCCTTCAAAGTCTGTTGAGGAGTTAGTTTTTGAAAGCTGTGTTGCTCGAATGAATAAAATGTCTGCGACAACGAAATCATTCTTACAGTTGCAAATTTCTCAACTGTTTTTCAATGCAGAAAATCAAAATATACCCCCCATTGAAATAACCCCACTGCCATGTCTCAAAGAAAAACATATTGGTGAAACGGCCCAAATTGGTTCTCTTTCACAGGCTGTACCACAAATCCAACAACTCGATGGATCTGCAGAAGCAATGACACTGTTAAATCCAGACACTGGTGACATTGTAACTCATGCGATCAATATTGCAAATTGTATGTTTTAAGCATTACTCAACCGTAACATGATTACGTTTTTCAGACTCAACAGTTATGTCCATATTTCTCTAGAAATCCAACCGTTAGTTTATTTTATGCGTTAATGTCTAAGATATATAATAATGGTTGCTTTTTTATAATTTGTTATAAAACGTTTATTGAAAGCATTGAATTGATAGTGATTTAATATTTTATTTTGTTTGTAATGTTAACTGAAAATAAGACTTATCATTACATGTAGACCTTTATGCAAATTACAGCATAACATACCGTAATTTAAACAGACTCCATATTATGTAACTGAACAATTACAGTATTCACATCACATTTCTATGCTTATAATTATTATAGAAATTTACCTGAGACATATTGCCAGTCTTTGGCGTGGACATATCACCTCTCTCGCCAAACAGTGCTTTGTCAAATCATCCTCCACATAAAACAAAACCTGGGCAAACTGCTCCCTGGACAGTCTAAAATATTGGTGGAATTTTTCGCCATCTAATTGCAATTCCATAACCAGGTGATGGTATGCACCCTGATGAACTCTGTTTTTTTAACAAACTGTGGATTCACCAGCGGTGTTTTCTTCTTTTCTTTTTCAGTTGCAATAATTTGTATGGGGTGGCAATAACGATCAACGATTGCTCTCCGTTTGCAACTTTGATAAATTTGGAGCCATGTTCAACAAATGGCGCGAAATAACTAAAAAAAACGTTTATATTTTCGTATGTATGGAATCTTACAAGACGCATACGTGTAAGCTTGTCGTGTAAGCTTGACGCGTAAGCTCGCCGCGATCGTGACTATGGAATCCTAGCTTAAGACTATATGTCAAAATGACTAAATGTTTGACATCCAATCGCAGATGATTAATAAATCAATCTGCTCTAGGTGGTGTCGTCAAAATATTTATAATTTTTTTTAAATACTCATTTGAAAAACTTTTTTTTTTTTCTCGCGGACTTCAATAATTAAAATATATAAATAAATTGGGATACATGATTCATGAATATTAATTTTGTTCGAAAATAGTCATATAAAACTATAAATAAGTTTTACTTCATTATATTCATTAAAATAGTTTAATATCCCACGCAACATCATTTCTGTTCCGCTAATGTACGTTACACATTGTTTCACATTACTTGTACATCAAAGGGTGACATCATAGTTGGCAGGTATATCGAAAGAGAGGCTGGTTCATTGGCGAATGTAACGGTCTTTGTTTATCAATTTGCCGACAACTTGTGGAGTCGGATCAAATCAACAATCAGCCCAGCTCTGTCGGTTTGACGCGCCACTGACATGTTTAGTCAACTGCGATCATTTCAACTCTTGTTGTCGGTTAACTAATCTTCACTCTCGTTTTTTCAACTGTCGGGGTCTGTTATTTCCTCATCAAAATGGCGTCGAGTTCGGTGAGTCAAGAGAGCTTGGATATGGAAGATTTCGAAATGACGAGACAGAGAAACAGGATAAGGACACACAGGGGGAGGGGGATGCTGCACCGCGCGGGGGAGAGAGACGCTGGGGACGGGGAGGGGAGGGATCAGAACGGCGACGGAGGAGACGGGCCGGCAGCGGGATTCCAGGACCATGACTCGCCCACGCGCACGGCGGCGCGAGCGAAAGATAAAAGGACGAGACCGAATCATATGCACAAGGGGAAGCTGCCAAAAGATAAACGAAAGTTGAGAGAGAAGAGGAGGAGCACGGGTGTAGTACACTTGCAGTCGACAGAGGTATTTATGTTATTCTGTTTTAAACATATTAATCTGTATCGGTGAATTCGCTTGATCATGATGATGTCAGTCATTGTCAGGGTCGGATCCAAAATTTTCAATAAGTGGTGGTGGGGATAACTGAAGTGTTTTATGTAAGATACTAATACACAGTTAAACTTACACCTAACAGTTACTCTGTGTTAACTGTAGGGCCATATGTAGGTGGCGGTTGGCATTGTCCCCCTTGCCTGAATTTTTTTTTCACTTACAACTGAAAAAGACCTTAATTAATGTACCCTGACTCGGCCTGAGGTTTTTTTTTTTACCCCCTTCCCCCAAGTTAGTTTTAGCTAAGTAGTAAGTATGATCTGTAATAACCACAATTGAATAATACTCAACTAAAACATTACATGTTAACCTGAGTACTCTGCCATGCAAGAGCTAGACAGACATTTTGATGGTTATGATTGCTTTCTCAGCCGCGTAGGCAAAGAGAATCTAGGAAAAAAAGTCATAGAAAAAAAAAACAGGAAAAAAAATATATTAGAAAATGAGACAGATCGAACACATTTTGTCAATGAGAGTTTTAGTCAATGTTCTTTGTTTTCAATGTTGATGGTTTAAGCAGATGTTCCACCCGATGCCACAGAGAAATTCTGCCAGTCTTGCGGTCCTCAAGATGATCGACGCACAGGTTGCGATGGCACTCTTGCAACTGCACATAGCGTTGTCGAACCTGTCGTCGAGGTGGGTTGCCAACCACATCCTGCTGGATGGTGGTGCTCACTGTCGCCTGCTCATGTTGAAACAATTCAATAACCCACCAGGTTGAGGGGCGGTGGTAGTCCACAAGGTTGAACAAATGTTGTTTCAACCTTCACACAAGTTGTTCGTACGAGGATAGTGGCATCAAGAACATTCCACAGGACAGGAGCAGACTAGCTGCTGGATCTGTCGGAAAGAACCACTGACGTATACATGTACGATCAAAGTACATAAGTAAGTCCTCGACTTCAGGTGGATCTTGTGGCGTGACAGCTTTAAGGTGTTCCATACCCTCCTCAACTTCATCTAATGGCAAAAAGGCGAGAGCATCCATCATGCCACAAAATAGGTGAAAGTCAGCATCGGCCATGTAATGTGGACCCAAGTCTTAAGTCCTGAATCTTATGCCAGGTGCATAACCACATTCAATACTCTGCAAACCTGTATCTTTTGTTATATAAAAATTGTAACTTTTTTCCCTGTGATTTTTTTTCCTATACTAAATTGTGACTTTTTTTCTGTTACTTTTTTTTCCAGCCACAGGCAAAGATTCCCACACTAAAGCAACACTAATTACATTTGACATTAAATACCATTACATTAATCATGTTCGAATTCTCTGGTAACAAATATTTGACATTAACCACTAATACACGCACTACAGAAAGAAACCTATTGGCACTGAATTTAACCAGAACATTAATCAAAAGGGGTGCTGTCAGGTTTTTTCCTGTAGTGTGTGCAGGCCCTACTCTTGCTGGTAAAATGAGTGGGTTTTTTCACTGAAAGTCTGCTCAAGTTGCTGTGTTATTAGCAGTAGTGAGAAGTCGATGTAATATTTTGGACCGAATCCGATTTCAAAAATGGAATTACACAACAGACGTCAAGACCCTGACTTGTTTAGTGTCATAGCTCACTTGGCACCGTGTTGCCATGTTTTAACTTTGGCGCCAGGCTATACATCGACACATATCACTCCGTTTGATGTGACCAGCCATTTCAGTAATGCCAGAAAATAGTAATTAATACTTTCATTTTAACATAATGGCACATTAACAACTTCTTAATAATATCACGTTTTTAATGAAACATAGAACAGTTTTGTTTAAATTTTATTACTGGAAGTAGTATTTTGTATCAAAATATTACGATTAGAACCAAGTGTAAAATAGGTTCCAAAATGTACTCTACGTTTTCAATTCTAGATTAAGGGCCTGGTGTGTATTAATTACTTGGTTAATATGTGAAATATTTGGTTTCAACAAACTCGAAAATGATCAGTGTATTTAGTGTCAAACAGGGTTATTGTTGTATTGATCGGGAATCTTTGCTTACCCTGTGGTAGATTGCAATTCCATGTTTTCGCTACAGAGTTATCTCTGGCTGAGAGAGCGATCATAACCGTCCAGATATCCGTCTAGCTCTCAAACGGAAGAGTACTCGGGCAAATTAAATGTTAGTCCATGTATGATGAAATGATATTTTTCGTACCCCAAATTGGCCCAATTGACTAGCTAGGTTCAGATAGCTATGGTGTTTAATCATTTGCTCTGTCATATCATTGTCATTGCAACACTTGGTCTAGAATTTAATGAGATTCATGAATGTCTTATTTATTGATTTAATGTGATTAGCTGCAAATACTCTCATATATGTACCGGTATATATGTCATTTTCTGCAACCATATATATATATAAAAAGGTAGTTGTTGCTGTTGGCACTAGCATTGCCAGGATTTTATATTGGGGGTGAGCATCAAAGTTTGACATGTCCACTAGCCCTCAGTGCCAACAAAATTTGGATCACCTTTTACTTGGATATGTAACGGGTTGTGTAAAAATGAAATGGGTTACCTGGATTTATTTTTGCGCAACCGATAAATGGGTCACGCAGATGTTCAATTCTCAGAACTGTTTGTGGGATAGTGACTTTCTCAAACATTAGTCGGACTCTGGGGGGTTAGGGGGGAGCACATTAATATAGGTTATGGGGCAACAGGAAAATATATAACAGTGGGGGAAAATGAGGTGTGATTCGTGGGGGCATTGCCCCATGGCTTCCCTCTGAATGTTAACTATTCTAGATATATATACATAACAACCACCTTTTGAAACCCCAAGGGTTGGAAATTGCCTGCAACTCTTTGGGGAGGGGGTAGGCAGTTATATTAATTCAACTTTCAACTGTTGTAATATTTACTAACCAACATATATACATGCAGATTAACAAAAGAAGTCAACCATTTGCCACAATTACAGAGTTAAATGGCAAATTATATATCCAACCTCACTGGAAACAAACAAAAAAATTGAGTATTTCAAACTTCGTGGGAAACACTTCTTTGGTTCAGTGCCTTGTGATCATGGGAACCCAGCGGAAACTGTTTACATTATTTTTTGTTAATTAGTTGTACTTGACATAGTAATCATGGGAAACAAAATTTCGGTTCTGTGATTTACTGACACCTTACTGGAAACAATCGTCAACATGAAATCCAAAAGCCTGGGATAGTGGTTAATAGCTTATATTATTGGGAGCCATTTAAGATATTAATTATCATGTTGATACATGTACCATAATGCAGCGTTTCTGTCAGAAATAAATTTTTGGGTATGGTGCTATTAAATTGAATATTTACAATGTGTGTGCTGAATATAAAGTCTACAGTCGATAGGGGCTATGGGGGGGGGAAATGGGTTAGGGTTAGGGTTAAGAAAATCATACAGTAATGATAAGTCATTAATTTTGTCAAAAGATCAACTTAAAAAAATAAAATCTGCCAAACAGTGGGTATGGTGCCATATTCATTTTACCTTCAAACAGAAACCCTGCCATATAAATTAACATGCTAAAAGAAGAGCTAAAAATTATTCTCCTTAAAGTTGAACTAATCTCAGGGGAGTGTGATGGGGAGTGAGATTGATAGCTCCTTTTAAACAATAAGGTTTGAACTGTTATATATTATGACATTAAGTTACTGTAAGTATAACCCTATTAAAATGTATGTACAAATCAAGTGTACTGTCGGTGCATTCTTAAATAAAGCCTGCATGTTTGTCACCAGCACTTGTACAGTCAGTGGATTCACTGAGGCGTGTCAGTGTTTAGTGCATTCAGTGTAGTTATGTGAGTGCTAACGTTTTTTTCTTGCTGAATAGATTTTTTTTTTTAATGACAGGTATTTACTTTTATGAGTAGCCAGGAATGTTTTAAGTGTTAGGTGAAAAATTATTCTTTTTGAAGTTCTAAAAGTAGCAGATATGTTCATAAACAATCTATATTTAACGTTACATTTTTTATCTTTATAATATATTAAATGTGAGTGTGTGTTGATGTTTGTGTGAGTTGTAGATTGCGTGCATTAAAACACAGGTATGAATATGCACATTTTTACATACCAGTTTCAGGTTACACAGTGTTTGTGCCAAAAAGGGTATGGCACTATGGAATTGAATGAAAGAAATGTTTTATTTAACGACGCACTCAACACATTTTATTTACGGTTATATGGCATCAGACATATGGTTAAGGACCACACAGATTTTGAGAGGAAACCCACTGTCGCCACTACATGGGCTACTCTTTCCGATTAGCAGCAAGGGATCTTTTATTTGCGCTTCCCACAGGCAGGATAGCACAAACCATGGCCTTTGTTGAACCAGTTATGGATTACTGGTCGGTGCAAGTGGATTACACCTACCCATTGAGCCTTGCGGAGCACTCGCGCAGGATTTGGAGTCGGTATCTGGATTAAAAATCCCATGCCTTGACTGTGATCCAAACTCAGTACCCACCAGCCTGTAGATCGATGGCCTAACCACGACGCCACCAAGGCCGGTCCTATGGAATTGAATGCAACTAGTCAGTAGCGGGTATGGTGGGCCTCGCCCAGAAAGAAAATGGGTTAAATACAGGTGTAGCTCTGGGTGATCAGAAAATTCCACCAAATTATGTCTTCATGTTACAAAATTGTTGAAGCACTGTTATTTTCTAGCAAAATATCAATTATTACATAAAATTATTTGGCTAAATTGAAATAAAATTTGCCAATTGTTTTAAAACTTCGCAATTGACGAATTTGGCGAGCACTGGGTTAACAAAATCATACAGTAATAATAAGAGTAATTAATTTTGTCAAAAGGTTAACTTTTTAAAACAAATCTGCAAAAAACATTTGGGTATGGCGCCATACCTGTTTTACCCTCTGGCAGAAACCCTGTTACATGATATTGATATGGTATGTTCACATGTGTAATAAAAATAATTGTGTTGTTTACCAGTTTATATTAAAGAGACTGTCCCTAGTTTTCTGCCAAAATGTTCTTGACTAGAATTAAATATTAAACACATTTTGTTATTAGAATATCAGTGACTGCAATTTACTATAAATTTCCAATGTGTTTCTGGCAATTCTATTGTTTGTAGCAGTCCAAAAGGAATTTTACATCTAAATAATGTTGTACATACATATATCGGTTTTATTTCTAAAATTTGACTTGACACCCATGGCTTTGACATTGGGAATTTTAGCGTTATTTTACCAAACATTGGCAATTTTCAGTTTCATTTCAAAAACATATTCAAATAAATGTATCTACTGTGCATTACTTCGATGAAACATATTTTACAATTTTTTCGTGATACTGATGTTTATTCTAATTTTTAATATTACCTATCTGTGATATTTATATTTTTACACAGTTCTTTGCATTTTGTTTTTATTTAATTGTTGAATTTTTATCTTGATGTGGTTCATCATTTAATGTTTTGCCTTTACATTACCCAATAGCCGATGTATTTTTTTCGTGCTGGGGTGTCGTTAAACATTCATTCATTCATTCTTTTTACTGTGCATTACAAAACATTATTGGGAAGGGAAGCTTTGTCAAGTGAATGAGGTTTACATTCACACTGGAAATTTTTTACTCCAAAATTGGGAATAAAAAACGACATGGCCTCTCAAGAATAGTGGGGAATGGTGCTCATTATCAGTGTCTAGAAACATAGGTGATAAAACCCTGTGTATGTATGAAACATTATACATTAGGAAGTAAAATGAAGTTTAAAATGTTATAGCTTAAATTTTAATTTACTTCCTTTAATATTACAATTTTCTGTCAAAACCATGAGTAATAACATTTATAAAGGCGAGTTGAATATTATTTTCCTAAAATTGTGTTTATAGTACATGAGCGATCCTTGTGAAGTATACAGAGTATTAAACTAAATATTTGTATGTTACCTATATGTGTTGGTATGAAATTGTCTTGTTAGATAGGTATGTAGACAGAAAAAAAGCTTATAATTACAAACTTTACAATTTACTAGATTTGGGTGACATTACAAAAAACCTGAATGTTGTCTTTCCATAAAATACAGAAAATGACGTTCTAGAAAAAACTATTGTCATATGACAAGGACAAAAGAAATTAATTCATGGATATTGTGAACTGCATGACATTGTATATTTAGTTATGGTTAGAACTTGTATTTATAATAACTATTTGAATTATTTTATTTAGGTATAAAACTCAATGTTTTATTAACTTTTAAAATAAATTCTTTAGCTATGACTGTTACATATAAATAAGAACGTATACATCTTGTTTGGTGGTGTAACTCACCTTCTGGACATTTCTGTAGTTGTGATATTTCATTATTGTGGGTTTTCACTTTTTAAAAACAGTAACTAGAGTAACCTCGGTGGTGTCGTGGTGAAGTCGTCGGACATAAAGCTGGTAGGTACAGGTTTCGCAGCCAGGTACCGGCTCCCACCTAGAGCGAGTTTTTATGACTCAGTGGGTAGGTCTAAGACCACTCTCACATTAACAACTAGCCCACTGTCCTGGACAGACAGCCCAGATAGCTGAGATGTGTCCCAGGACAGCGTGCTGGATATAAGCACGAAAATAAGTTGAACTGAAATGGGCTATTACAGGTTTTTATCGTTAACTTGCACACATGACCAAGGCTCAAAATTGGTGCAAGAGGCACAATTTTGCAGTTCAAAATACATAGTAACATACTATACTTTCTGATGATTATGTTCATTTATGAGTAGCCTTTGCTTTCTTTCTTGGAAGTATTATACAACTATAGAATTTATATCAATACCTCTGTTCTAAAACTGCTTCTCAGTTTATAGCTTTTGCTTCAAGATAAAAATTTGAAATGCAAACCTTACTGTCCAATCCCATTTCACGAAATGGATTTTAGTGATTTCCCAAGAATGGTAGACCAAACACTTTTGGGGCATTTTCACCATTTTCGGGGCACTTGTATTTCATTAAAAACAGACAAAAATTAATTGAAATAAACATTAATGTAATTTATGTGTTTCCTTTAATAAATGAATAGCAAAAGATATAAAAGGCATATTTTATTAATTAATAATACCTTTTTTGGTGTTTTATAAAGGCAATTTTAGAATTAATGACTGAAAAAGGCTTCTTTAATCTCAAGGCAGCATGGCACTGATTAAGGCAAGATGGCACTAGACTATTGAGGCATGGTGCCGCACCATGCTAAAACAAGCTAGGGAAAACACTAGATTTAGAGCCTTAATTACTAAAAACCATTTAGCTTAAATTGTCAATTTTTGCAAATCTAAAATGTTTCTCATCATCCTTATATTTGTTGTACTTACCAGGGCTTCTAGAGTATGGTAGCCCCACTCCCATGGCTAGTGATATTCGATGTTGGGCTAGTAAATTTTAACCACCATTGCCATGCCCAATGGCTAGTGAATGTTTTTTGGTTAAATGTTGCAGTTAAGTCTGTTTTGTAAATATGAATATCCTGACCCCACCTCAAACCCCAATGTTAGTGTTTTTAAGCACTTTCTCCCTCTTTAGGTGACATCTGATTATTACTATTATTTAGTAAAATTGAATTAACTTCAAGTAAAGTAGGGCTAGTGAATTTTTAATTGTGGATAGTACATTTTTACAATCACTGATCCTAAGGGTAGTGGATTTGAAGAAAAATCTAGAAGCCCTGCTTACATAGTTGAAAATTATGCAAAACAAAAAAGGTACCTACACTTACTTTGGAAACTGGGGCCAGTAGTTTTGAAGTGTTGTATTTTTTGTGTGATTCAGAGTACCGGAGACAGTCTAGATGATGATGATGAAGAAGACAAGGTGTTGATGGAGACAAAGAAGAACACCGTGTTTAACGAACTCACAGAGAAGAACAAGGCCAATCACGAGGTATGTCTGTACACTGCATTTAACAAACTTGAACAAGAATAAAGCTAATCACGAGGTACGTCTGTACACTGCATTTAACAAACTTGAACAAGAACAAAGCTAATCACGAGGTACGTCTGTACACTGCATTTAACAAACTTGAACAAGAACAAAGCTAATCACGAGGTACGTCTGTACACTGCATTTAACAAACTTGAACAAGAACAAAGCTAATCACGAGGTACGTCTGTACACTGCATTTAACAAACTTGAATAAGAACAAAGCTAATCACGAGGTACGTCTGTACACTGCGTTTAACAAACTCACAGACAAGAACAAAGCCAATCAAGAGGTACGTCTGTACACTGCGTTTAACAAACTTGAATAAGAACAAAGCTAATCACGAGGTACGTCTGTACACTGCATTTAACAAACTTGAACAAGAACAAAGCTAATCACGAGGTATGTCTGTACACTGCATTTAACAAACTTGAATAAGAACAAAGCTAATCACGAGGTATGTCTGTACACTGCATTTAACAAACTTGAACAAGAACAAGGCTAATCACGAGGTATGTCTGTACACTGCATTTAACAAACTTGAACAAGAACAAAGCTAATCACGAGGTATGTCTGTACACTGCGTTTACCAAACTCACAGACAAGAACAAGGCTAATCACGAGGTATGTCTGTACACTGCATTTAACAAACTTGAATAAGAACAAAGCTAATCACGAGGTATGTCTGTACACTGCGTTTAACAAACTCACAGACAAGAACAAAGCCAATCAAGAGGTACGTCTGTACACTGCATTTAACAAACTTGAATAAGAACAAAGCTAATCACGAGGTACGTCTGTACACTGCATTTAACAAACTTGAATAAGAACAAAGCTAATCACGAGATACGTCTGTACACTGCGTTTAACAAACTTGAACAAGAACAAAGCTAATCACGAGGTATGTCTGTACACTGCGTTTAACAAACTCACAGACAAGAACAAAGCCAATCAAGAGGTACGTCTGTACACTGCGTTTACCAAACTCACAGACAAGAACAAGGCTAATCACGAGGTATGTCTGTACACTGTGTTTAACAAACTTGAACAAGAACAAGGCTAATCACGAGGTATGTCTGTATGTAACAAACTCACAGACAAGAACAAAGCCAGTCACGAGGTATATCTGTACACTGTGTTTAACAAACTCACAGACAAGAACAAGGCTAATCACGAGGTATGTCTGTACACTGTGTTTAACAAACTCACAGACAAGAACAAGGCTAATCACGAGGTATGTCTGTACACTGCGTTTAACGAACTCACAGACAAGAACAAAGCCAGTCACGAGGTACGTCTGTACACTGCGTTTAACAAACTCACAGACAAGAACAAGGCTAATCACGAGGTATGTCTGTACACTGCGTTTAACAGACTCACAGACAAGAACAAAGCCCATCAAGAGGTACGTCTGTACACTGCGTTTAACGAACTCACAGACAAGAACAAGGCTAATCACGAGGTACGTCTGTACACAATCTAATTAAAATTAGCTCCACTATTACATGTGGATCTAACACCAGCCAGTTGTAGCTCATGTCCACCAATCAAAACCTTACTTGCAGAATCATGCCAGTGATTTAAAAATAATTTGAAAACATTCTGGATTATCCTGAGGGTATACAACATGTTTCGTGTGAATTACAAATGCCTTAAAACATGTTTTATTTTATAAAATAAATAATTTGTAATGTAAAACTGAAGACTGATTTAGTTGGGGTTTTTTTTATAAATAAATAAATAATTTTTAATGTAAAGCTGAAGACTGATAACCCATCCCGTATGTATTGGTATGATTCGCTGTACTGCGGCCACTAAAATAGACTCGCCCGATATTTTAGAATTTGTATGCTCCCAAATAACGTTATAAAAGGCGAAGTGTGATTGGTCAATATTTAAATTATTATTTGCAGACGAAATGTAACCTGGACATTGGAGACTACGCAGTGTTGTTAGCAATCGGATTAAAATTAGTTCTACTGGTCTAAATAAGGCATTTGTAATTCACATGAAACATATCATATACCCTCAGGATAATTCGGAATGTTTTCAAATTATTTTTAAATCACTGGCATGATTCTACAAGTAAGGTTTTGATTGGTGGACATGAGCTACAACTGGCTGGTGTTAGATCCACATGTAATAGTGGAGCTAATTTTAATTAGATTGGTCTGTACACTGCGTTTAACAAACTCACAGACAAGAACAAAGCCAATCACGAAGTATGTCTGTATATTCAGTAAATGACAGCTTAAACCCTGGTAATTTGTTATTTGTTTAAATATTGCTATGTTATGAATAAAATGTTTTTAATATTACTGTGTTATGAATAAAATGTTTTTAATATTGCTATGTTATGAATAAAATGTTTTTTGTTTTTATATATATATATAGCCTCACAGTCATCACCATTCATCTTACCAGCATCACACACATCACAGTCACAGTGGCTACACGGCTCGCAGAAACAAGAGGTTAGTAGTGTAATGCAGGCTCGTTGAAACAAGATATAGACAATAACTTACAGATAATCCGTAATTCTGAGTATCGAGTGAGTTATTGTATTTATTACCCATAGTGTAAATAGTTTAGAAACTTAAACTTTAAACTTCTTACATGACACAAACTATATAATATACAAGACGTGAAAATCTGAGGAAACTGATGACGTCACGAATGAAAAGCAATGGCGTCAAAAGCTATCTTTAGGTACACAAATCAAATGTAAGCAAGCAAGGTCACATTCGTAATGAACTGATGTTTCTAGTGGGAAGTGAATGAACTACAAAGAAATTAGTTTAGAGCATGTTTAATTGCTAACAAGAACAAATTACTTAAACGATTTCAACAAAAACTGAACACTGGTGGAGTTAAATGTTTTGTAAAATCTCATAAATGAAAGACGACAGTCGAGGAAACTGATGCCGTCACCAAACTAATGTCATGACATCAGTGGGGAAAGATAGCTTCCCTAGGGAAAGATACAAAATATATTCACCCACATCTCACTGCTCATACGGGTAATAAATAGATATTGTTAACTTTATCATTGTGTGCAAGAATGATCCACTCCACTTTGTAAATGTGGTTAATATTACACAGGGAAACCTGTCTAAACCAGATTGCATTGGGGACCTAATATTTATCCGTTTTAAAAGAGGATTTGGTGTTAAAAACGTCAATTTTTTTAATTTAGAAAATTCAGGACCATGACACTTGGCTGGTTTTGACATGATTTCGGTTTGTTCAGGGTCTGGTATAGACAGGTTTCACTGTATAGCATTTAGAAAGGTGCATTTGTACAGGAATTGTAGCAGTAGGGGTCTAGACCGTGGCGAGCGAAATTTATAGTGGGGGTTGAATTGTGCTCCTCTGGAAAATATATTAAGCAGGGTGGGGTTGGGGGTAGGGGTTCGATCCTCAAACAACATCCCCCCCTGCACATTTACCTTACAAATTGTGGTTAAACTTGGAGACATTTTTTTTAAATCTTTTTTTAGTACTATGGACAGGGAACATTTTTGTTTTTATAATTTTGATTAGTGACAGTGTTAATAAATTAGAAAATTGATTAGCATCTACTGTTTAACATATTAGACTTGTGTAGTGATCTCTAACATTTCATAACCAGTTGCAGTGCAACACTGAACTAAATGGTTCTTAGTGGAGATCTGATGGGCCCTTATTGAATTCACTGATTAAATAGTAAAAAACATTTTATAGTTGTTTTCTTCTTCTTAGAAAATTTCTTTCATTTATATAAATAAATAAATAAATAAATATAATGTTAAGATGTACCTTTACTTTCAGCCCGTCTGACTTGGAGGCTGACCTTGAAGACAACCAGGACTACGACAGCACTGTGAGTCACTCGGAGACCAACCTGACACTGATTGGTCGGTCCGAGTCGTCCGACACACAGATCTCTCTGTCCCACCTCAGCCGGCCCGCCGCCATCTCCAAATTCACTCGCTACTCCCCCGAAACTGCCGCTGCGTCTTTCAGCCACTCCACCGTGCCGACCCTGAGCGACCCCGAGTCGAACAAGACAAACTCCACGTCGTCCTCCACCTACTGTTCCCCGGCGACATCAACATCGGTGTTGTCACGATACGTCGACAGGTCACGTGACTCCGAGAACGTCACCAAGGATGCTGACAGGGCTGGGGTGGGCAAGTTCAGAGACAGTAATAAGAGTACTGAGAACACGTATAGCAGTTATTCGAATCGGTTCCGGGGAAGAGAGGACTCAAGTTCGCCGGTTCAGTCCCACGTTCAGACGCGGATATCGGCATACCCCGGAGCGAAGCCGGTTGTCACACAGCAGAATGAATACACGTCTAATGTGGAGAAGGTATTGTGGTGATTGTAGTTATGGGTTTTAGATCTCAGACTTAAATTATAATAGACTTGTATATACTCTTCAAAAAAAGAAACGCAAAAGGGTACAACTGGGTTATAACTCCGATTTTATGTTTCCTACCAGTTCATGCTTTGTGAATATAAGGTCATTGCATGTCCCAAACACATTCCCACGGTTACATTCGATAAAACGCAGCTACTGTACAATAAAGTTCCAAAATGTGAATATTCGCAAAAACGCAGCCACATGCAAACCATGTCACCACTGCACGTGCGTTGTCTGCACGTGCAACATGAACACCGACAGTATAAAAGTGCAGGGTGTTCGCTTGCCTGGCCTCTGTATCTGGCCGACAGTTGACAATCCAGGACATGCCACGTCTCAGTGAACCGCAGAGAAACAATGCCATCGGCCGACTAGACGCAGGCGAATCCAGAACGGCCGTTGCCAGGGCATTCCATGTGTCCCCAAGCACCATCTCCAGACTGTGGGACCGTTACCAGCAACATGGATCAACACGTGACCTCCCTAGATCCGGTCGACCACGGGTCACTACCCCCGGGCAGGACCGCTACATCGGGTACGCCACCTTCGGGAACGATTGACTACTGCCACCTCCACAGCCGCAGCAATACCAGGTTTGCGCAGGATATCCGACCAGACCGTACGGAACCGCCTACGTGAGGTAGGAATTCGTGCCAGACGTCCAGTTCGAGGTGTCATTTTAACACCACAACACCGGCGACTCCGACTGCAGTGGTGCCAGATTCATCGACAATGGCCTCAACTGCGATGGAGACAGGTGTGGTTCAGTGACGAGTCCCGATTTCTGCTCCGACGTCATGATGGAAGATGTCGCGTGTATAGGCGTCGTGGTGAACGTTATGCGGCAAACTGCGTGCAGGAAGTGGACAGATTCGGCGGGGGTAGTGTCATGGTGTGGGCAGCCATCTCACACACTGGCAGAACTGACCTGGTCCACGTGCAGGGCAACCTGAATGCACAGGGCTACATTGACCAGATCCTCCGGCCACACATCGTTCCAGTTATGGCCAACGCCAACGCAGTGTTCCAACATGACAACGCCAGGCCTCACACAGCACGTCTCACAACGGCTTTCCTACAGAACAACAACATTAATGTCCTTCCTTGGCCGGATTTGAACCCAATTGAGCATCTATGGGACGAGTTGGACCGACGCCTCCGACAGCGACAACCACAGCCCCAGACCCTGCCCGAGCTGGCAGCAGCCTTGCAGGCCGAGTGGGCCACCATCCCCCGGGACGTCATCCGTACTCTGGTTGCTTCAATGGGCAGGCGGTGCCAGGCAGTTGTCAACACACGCGGAGGCCACACCCGGTATTGACTCCGGATGACCTTGACCTTGGTGGTGTGTCCTATCACTTACTCACAATGGACTAGAGTGAATTGTGAACAATCCTGCAACATTTGGTAATTATCGGACTCACCATTCAATAATTAAATCAATTCTCCAAATGTTACGACAATGTGGTTTTGCGTTTCTTCTTTTGAAGAGTATATATAGATAAAGTCTAAAATTAATGCCATCATACACACACCCAGACACATTGACACACACACTTGTTAGCTAATAAAGAAATGGCAAATATCACAGCTCACACTGGAATAAATTTTATTTTAGCACATTTTGAGATATGCCCTTTACACTGCGACCGATTTTGTTGCAAATGTGACCATTTTTTTCATTTGGGGACTAAAACATTTCATACAATCTATATAAAAATAGAAGTAGACGCCCATCTGGCTCCTAGATGGAAAAGTTAACGTAGAGGAATTATGTTGGTTTAAAAATTTTTTTAGCAATTAGCTAATTTGGCAATGGACAGGGTGAGCTCTGAAATATATAGTACTGAGGCATTAAATGTGCTAGTATTTACAAACCTAAATGGATAGACCTAAAGTCGTACAGCTCATGATATCTGAAAACAGGACATGGGACATTTAAATGTACCGTAATGTTTATTAGTACGTCTTCTAATATCTTGAAACTAATAGCTCTGTTAATATTTGTTACATGTTATGGCATTTTAAGAAATTCTAACAATTATCATTGTATAATCTTATTGGATCTGAATAGCTTTTAAAAGACATTGAATTTAGATTGAAGTTTTATTACTGTGAGATACACTTTTTAGATTGGCTTTTGATATGTTGCCTACAATTTTAAAAGTAAATGCTAATTTTGGTGTGATTTTGTTTTCTAATTAGCAACTGGAGAAGGAGAAGGAAGAAAATAAACGATTAAAGCAAATGCTTGAAGAAAAGGATCGACGGATTGCTGAACTGGAGAGAGAGGTCTCGTTACTAAACAAGGTAGCTAGAGGAATTAAAACATTTTTACCTTTCAGCCATTGCTTCTATTGGCTGATTATGATGACCAATTAAAGCAAAGTTATAAATATTCATACTAGCATATTATGACTTTTGTTATCACTTAAATGTGACATCACGTGCATAGTTACTTTACAAAATCATTCATTTGACTTGTAGGTCATCATACAGTGTAACTGAAATAACAGAAATAATAGCGTTACATTACAAAATCATTCATTTGACTTGTAGGTCATCATACAGTGTAACTGAAATAACAGAAATAATAGCTTTTCTCTTTAGATTTGTATGAAGTACAGAATAAAAATAATAACTAGCTACATAGAATAGAAATATAGGATGTCGGCTTTATCCTGTTCAGGCTGAATGAAAAAATCCCCTCTGTAAGGCTCACAGAATTTCCCATTTTTACCTTCACAGGCTAAGAGAGTTTAACGACACCACTAGAGTACATTGATTTAGTAATCATCGGCTACTGGATGTCAAACATTGGGTAATTTTCACAGGATAAAGCTGATACACTACATCATAAACTAGTTATTCTCTATATAACATCTTACTAGTAACACACTTAGGGAATGGAAACATAAGAAAGATAACAAATGGATCTTATTTGATACAATGAGCATAAGGAAGGGGGGGGGGGTTAAAAAAAATGGATTTGACTTTTAATTTTAAATCGTGAATCAAAATAATCTTAAAATGTCAAAAAGGAACTGTTATCAATGCATGTTTTGTAAACTATTCACTGTAGAGATACGATGCATCAATAACAATTTTCACGGTTGTTTCAACATTGTTGTTACAGCAAAGCAATATTTTGGAAAAAATTGCTCCTTGGGTAGATATAAATATAGGAATAAATGTATGATGGATGGATGCACAGATGGACCAATTTCAGTTTCAGTTTTTCCATTGCCCACAAATGCTGCCCTGGTATGAAATTTTTGTTACAAGTTCACTAAAGCTGTATCCTAACCGGACGTGAGCAATTATTTTAGAAATCATTGATTTCAATTGCTGCATCCTAACCACACGCGTATGGTGCAACAAATAAATCTGTCGCGTCCCATGCGTCCGGTTAGGATGTGGCAATTGAAATCAATGATTTGTAAAATAATCACTCGCATTCAGTTAGGATACAGCTTTAGTGTATTCCATATGGGCAGAGAATAAACTGACATTAAATACCTTGATGAGTAATAATTGCATTTTTGATACAGTTATAGATGCCCTAATATTATTTCTGCTGGCCTCCCCCTCTAATTTGTTTGAATCTTGAGTATGGCCCTAGTTTGGAAAAATGTTTTTTTTAAACAATTAATGACTGCTGTATTTTTCTTGCACTTGCAGCACTATTAATAAGGATGGGTGATCATGGTAAAAGTTTGTGTTTGCATTTTATGTTGTCATTTGTTCTTCTTGTAGTTGATCAATTTTCCTTTACCATTTTTGGCATGTTCTCTTACCCCTATTTACTAGAAAATGGTTTATAGAACAGTGGAATGGTTTTAATTTATTTAATACTTGATTACTTTACAAACTTGTAGTAAAGTGTAAGTTATATTACTGTTTGTCATGTTGTCATGTGGTTTTCATTTATTTCACTGTCAGTGTGTGTGGCATTATCAAAAATAAGTTATTTGGATTTTTTTTTATGACTTAGTCTTTTTTTTAAACTTTAATTTCAACACTAATAATTTTTTTAATTCTGTGTTTATCCTCCCTCGATAGTTCTTAAATTATAGTGTTAGCTTTTTTTAATGTTGCACTTGATATTTGCATATTTTTACATATTTAATAAAATTACCAAAAACAAATTTTATTGCTTGATATCCAGATAAAATGCATATTTCAGCAGTGGTGTGTGTATACAGTGGATTTTGTTTAAACCGAATGATAAAAAGTAAAAAGAGTGCTGGATCAAACAGATTTTACCCAAACTATTTTACTGGCTAGGACTCTGTGATCATACATGTTTGAGGCCGGATGTAGCCCAGTGATACGGTGAACACCTGATTCTTCTCATTATCTGTGTGGTCCTTGACCATATATCATATGCAGTATAACTAAACAAAATGTGTTGAGTGCATCATTAAATAAAACATTCCTTTCTGTTTTTCATGTTAGTTTACACAGTTTGGGATTGCACATAATATTGTGCATGTTGGACAGAGCCCAATGTATATTTAATAAATTTCTGTATATTAGTAATTTTACATCATTGAGGATTAGTAAGTTGTTGGTCATTTGTATGCTTTTTATTAGATATTTGAAGGAATTGTGGTTACAGTTCAATAAAATTAATTAAGAGCCAGTAATTTGTGGTAATTCTGTGTTAGTGTCATATTATTTTTATCATCCATTGAAGGCTTTTGTAGGAGATATTGCTGGCACTGTAATTTGCTAATTGGCATAGCTACATTACAAAATCACTCATTTGACCTCTAGGTCATTGTACAATATGGCTGAATAACAGAAATAATAGCTTTTTCCCTTAATTTTTATTGTCTGCAGGATAAAGATAATAACTAGTTAATGATATCAGATAACTGCTTTATTCTGTTCAGGCCGAATGAGAAATTCTGCTGGGCAGAGCCTCACGGAAATTCCCATTCTTACCTTCACAGGATAAAGCAGATATCTGACATCATTAACTAGTTATTCTCTATTTATTGACATAATAGATGGTTTTAGTTATTGAATCTCGGTGTCTGTTATGTACAATCTTTTAACCCTTTCAAGATTGAGTTATTTTTGGTATGAGCTTGCCCAGATTGAGTTTATTTTAACATTTTAAGCATGTTACCAGTTCATGTATCATTATTTTTAATATAAAGTTTACATTTTGGTTTACTTGTCATCTTTACAAATCATTTGGAAAGGAAACAATACTTTTCACTGCATATACTAAACTAATCTTGATAATAAGAGATCGATCCTTGTGTCACAATTAGTTACTATAGTGGACCGTCGTCAATGAACTCTCACCTGGAATGAATGAACTCTCACCCGGAAGTGATCTGTGTAGTGAGACCTTACCAGAATACATCGATCCTAACACAAAATCAGTTAAATGTGGGGGGTTGGGGGGGGGGGGGGGGTCTATTCTTTTCCAACTACAAATCTGACTGGTGTAGTGATTGCCGTTGGTGGGCCCATTGCGGTATTTATTGCTCCAGCCAGTGCACCACGACTGGTATATCAAATGCTGTGGTATGTGCTATCCTGTTTGTGGAATGGTGCATATAAAAGATCCCTTGATACTAATCAATATAAAAAAAGTAGCAGGTTTCATCTCAAAGACTATATGTCAAAATTACCAAATGTTTGACGTCCAATAGCCAGTGATAAATAAATCAATGTACTCTAGTGGTGTCGTTAAAGAAAACAAACTATATAGATATTTGTAAATGGATATAATTCCATGCAAAAGAAAGAGTAGCGTATGTGGCGACAGCGGGTTTCCTCTAAAAAAATCTGTGTGGTCCTTAACCATATGTCTGACGCCATATAACCGTAAATAAAATGTGTTGAGTGCGTCTTGAAATAAAACACTTCTTTCTTTTCCATGCAAAAGTGTATAAATCTGGTTTAAAAGTTAGCTGTTTAAATCATATGCTGAATGCATGGGCTGTTTGTGTCCAATATTGTCTGGTGTAAATCAGCCATCTATGGCCAATATCATATGGAAAGGGTTAAACAAGCTCACAAACATTTGATTAAACTTGGCCAGGATTTAAATCAAACACCTTTCACACCCCAAGCATGAATCATACATACCTAGTGTTTTTCCTAGCTTGTAATAGGGTGTATACTACCAAATCAAATCCCATAGTAACTCAGATAGTAGAAGTTTCACCTGAGGTGTTTGCATCATAGGATTCTTAAAATGTCCATGTTCTTGTCCAAAATGTACAATGTGGTTTTGTGTGAGACATTTTTGAATACTTCTATTTGAAGGGACAGTCCTCTAGTTTACAACCATTGTAAAATGTTTCTGACCAATAGAGCCTTTTCGATGACGTAACATACAAATTAAATACATTTTCTTATTTAAAATATCAGTGTCAGTATTTACAAGGTGTTTGTTGTTGTCCTAATGCTTGTAGTAGCCCAAACCGGATTTTACCTCCCAATAATTCCGTACATATGAAAAAATATATATCATAAATTAACGTAAAAACTGGGTGCTACAAACATTAGTATACGACCGCAAACATATTCGATATACAGACACAGGTATTCTAAACAAGAAAATGTATTTAGTATGGAAAGGTAGTCGCCAACAAGGCTCTGTTATCACAAACGTCTTACAATGGCTGCAAACTCAGGACAGTCCCTTTAAGATAAGTGGTATCTAACTCATATAGTATTCTCTGTAGATCACCAAGCCATGTCACTGTGCTTACTACATTAAATGACATGCATGGTATCCAGCCTTCTGTGTTGTAACTAGCTTGTTTTTATAAGTGATTGTTGTGTGCTGGGGTGTCGTTAAACATTCATTCATTCATTCATTCATTCATTAACCGTTTTGTGCACTCATTTCAGGAGATGGATGACATTGAGGATCAAAACATACAACTGGAGGAGGAGAAGAGTGCACTAATCCGATCTCTGTCACAACTCAGCACAAATGTTTAATTGGTCACCACCGTCACACTGACATTATGTCACCTCTGTCGTGCTGTGACATTATGTCATCACCATCACACTGATATTATGTCACCTCCATTATGTTGTGGCATTGTGTCACCTCGATCAAATCTGTGACGTCATGTCAGCTCTGTGACACTAATATTATGTCTATGATATTCTGTCACATCCTCAAAACTGTGACATTCTGTCATCTCCGTCACACTGACGTTTTGTCACCTTAGTCATACTGTGACATTCTCTCGTCACCACCACCATCATGCTGTGACATTCTGTCAACTAAGCCACGCTGTGACATTCTGTCACCTCCGCCACGCTGTGACATTCTGTCACCTCCACCACGCTGTAATGTTCTGTTGTCGCCCAGTTATTAAGAGTACTTCCAAAGAGAAGAGGACTGTATGCTACACTGCTGTCCAACCATCTGTTGTTGCTGTGATGTACTAATGTTTCTGATGCCAGTTCTTGACATGGTATTCATTTAATTTTGTGTGATGGTGTGGACATTCACCATCGCACCTATTGTATCACTTTGTATCCATATGCCTTGACATAGTCTACCACTTCAATTTAGTTTGGGTTATTTTTGTGCCTGTTGAAAGCCAGTGTAAACTTCTATTCACCAGTTAGCACATATTTAACACAAAAAAACACATCTGCCGAATAGCAATGGAACATTTTCGATTTTTAAAATCATTTTGCTTAAAACATTCATCCCACATGTTTATGTACAGTGACATATAGGAAAATATTATGGCAAAATGTAAACAAACTTCAGTTTCAGGGCTAGCAAAACATTTGGTCAAATTATCTTTTTGAAAAATGCAAAACCCAGTTATTTTCCAACAAAATAACAATTATTATTTGGATTTTTACGTCAAATTATAATAAAATTCTCAAATGGCGACTTTGGCGAGTGGCAGAGCTAGACCTGAGTTTGAAAATCCATGCTATGAAATTAATGTACATGTGATAGGAACTACATTAGCTTCATACACCAAAATACTATAATTGTTTTCATTTCCATATTATGAACCAAAACTCCCAACAAATTGCCTTTTAAACATCATGCACATGATATATAAAAATATTTTGATTCATTACTTTTCTTACATTTTATGATCAAAGTAGCACAAATTAGCAGAAAAAAATGCACTAAATTAGTTTTTTTTGTAAATAACCTCTTTAATTATTATTAAGTTTTCTATTTTATTAAAAAAAAACATGTTTGTCTTAACATTATTACCTATTCCAGTTTAGAAACCATTCACTTTTTGCCGTACTGTATTTGGAACTAACCGTTACTACTATAAATATAATTATGTGCCTTCAGTTATTTTGCATACTGTTTTGTGGTTCATAGTATGCTGAATTGGACAGCCATAAATATGTCCTCATAAAACAGCAAATGATTAGTCATGCATTCCTTATAATCACATGAAATTGGTTTCCGCAAACAACAAATCATTTACATGCATCTTATTTTATCTTAGTTTTAAATTTCTGAAATCAGGCTACGGGGCGGGATGTAGCCCAGTGGTAAAGTGCTCGCTTGATGCGCAGTCGGTTTGGGATTGATCCCTGTTTTTTGGGCTCATTGGGCTATTTCTTGTTCCAGCTAATTGATCAATGTGTTCCAGTGGTGTCGTTAAACAAAACAAGATCAGGCTCGACAGTTTAGCATTTTATGTCTTGCATAGGTCATACACTTGTATATGTATTTTGTCTCATCTTTGATCTATATTTATCATGTTGCCTCAACTGTATCTTTGAAATCAATCCAACATATCAAATTATAACGTTTTATTTATGGAGTTTTATAGTTTATGCAGGGTGTGAATTTGTTTTTAATTCTTAAAATAAAGCATTCCAGTTCCAGTTTAGTTATTTACGTACATATAAAATTGTATTTATGTAAAAAGAAGAAAAATGTTTGTTTAATAACAACAGATCATGACTGTTTCTATGCCAAATGTACAGGTTTTGTATTGCATTAATAAAAATGATAACTATTTTTCTTAGTTACCGAGGGTAGAACATAAATGTATTAGTATATTTACATGTTTTGCAATTCTGTAAACTCAACTGTCGTAGATTATGGTTTAGAGCACAAAGTGCACACTGAGCATTTTGAACTGAAATATACTTTGAGAATTTGAGCATAAACTAAATTCAAAAGATTTACTAAAATGATTGCAGTTTCCATGACATTGTATTTTTGTTTGCACACGGCAAAGAGGCAGTTTGTAATAATATGTTTAATGTTTTTATTATGAACTAACAGTGATAAGAAGAAAAATATATATAGTGAAAATCAAGACAGATTTGCATTTACTTAAATGATACTTGCATGTAGCCAATATGTTGAGAAATGTTCTAAATGCATTTATGCCATCAAAGCCACAGACCCTAGTTTCCACCTGCGAAAAGATTGATGTGCCATTATATGCAAATCCATTCTGTTTTCACGAGACAGAACGTGCGGAACATGTTTAGGACAGTAGTCTTGAACATACCCCACATGTCAAGCTATTTAGTCTGTGATGTTTAAACGAGTAAATACTGTCTAAAATAGACTAAAGCTTGACTAAGTGTTTTTAGAATTATGAAAAATGTATGTCGTGGTATTATAATCGCTAGGATGGCCACAAATACTTCGGATCTACACAAATGGATATTCTAAACATTAAAATGTAAATACGCGTAACTTCAAATTTAGATTATCATTATCAAGAATGGCTCTTAATAGGAAAAAAAAATCATTGTTTAAAAGACTAGGCTCAGTCACTTTAATGTAGGGGTGGAATGCATTGTGGGATTGTTTTTTGTGTGGTTTTTTTGTTATTAATGATCATGGGGTAGTGATATATTTGTCATAAATGAGGTTTTGTGAGAATGTCTTTTATGTTATTTGTGGAGTAGGGGAGATTTATTTATGTGGGATGGGGATGTGTTCATACTGTTGATCAGTATGGGATGGGGATGGGTTTATTTTATTGTTAGAAATGGGATGAAGAGATATTTGTTGTTCATGGCCTTGGGGTGTGAATGTATTTATGATACTAATGATGGGTATAGGGTTGTTTATACTCAACAAAAGTAAGGGTAATGGAACATTTTGTTTTTAAAATGTTGATAGTGATATTTTTAGTCAATTGAAAATGGATTAGTTGCTACTTTTAATGTTTTAAAATTGTGAATTCATCTCTGAAACTTGAAATTGAGACGTGATACTGAACAAAAGGTAATATTATTATAGTAATTTTTTTAGCACAGATGACTTAAAATTGTTTCAGTAAAATTTGACCCAATATATTTGCACATAATTTTTGTGTGTGTGCATTTATGAACACGACTAAAATGCACCTTTGGCTAGTGTTCATTTCACATTGGTTCATAGCAATACTTAGTTTGTTCACTTTAAATTGCTGTTTAACTTGTTAAATTTAAGAACATGCCCCAATACTCTAATTTTGTTGAGTGTATGTTAACCCTTGTGAAATAAGATCAACTCTGTATTTAACGAGAACAAAATTTAATCAATATTTTGGGGAAAATTTGGCATTATTGGATTACTTTTTGAAAAAGTTTTTTAATTTTTGGTCTGAAATCAGTAAGTTAGTCTTATTTCAGATTATGTTAATTGCCAATAGTGTATTCAAGTGTTACACAATGTCATTAAATTGTGATTCAGTTTATAGATATGGGGTCATACAGTACACTGTCATGAAATTGTGATTCAGTATATAGATCTGGGGTCATACAGTACACTTTGTCATGAAATTGTGATTCGGTTTTTACATTTGGGGTCATACAGTACACTATATCATGAAATTGTGATTCATTTTATAGATCTGGGGTCATACAGTATAATATGTCATTAAATTGTGATTCAGTTTATAGATATGGGGTCGTACAGTACACTGTCATGAAATTGTGATTCAATTTATAGATCTGGGGTCATACAGTACACTCATGAAATTGCGATTCGGTTTATAGATCTGGGGTCATACAGTACACTCATGAAATTGCAATTCAGTTTATAGATTGGGGTCATACAGTACACTGTGTGAAATTGTGATTCAGTTTATAGATCTGGGGTCATACAGTACACTCATGAAATTGTGATTCAGTTTTTAGATGTGGGATTATACAGTAATGTATTTGAAATGATCTTTATTCCTACCCATATACTGCTGTCAAAGTTGTGCATTGTATTTGTTCTTTTTCTCATATGCATTTTAAAAAATATAAATGATGCTTACACTTTATGTTCACACATTGTTTGGTGTCAGGTTACTGTAGTAGCATTTGCATTCACTTATTTAATTTCACTGTATTTACACGGTGGATCTGTTGTTTGTATGTTACTTTGTAGGGATTGCATATTCTTTATAATCTCTTTAATATCTGGATATAATATAAAACTAAAATGCACTGAAACTCGATATAATTAAGCCAGTATTCAAACTTTCATGTGAATGATAATTTATAGTCCTTACAAGAAACCCCTTTTTTCATACTATGGAATTCACTACAAGTTATTTATTTCTGAGCCGATTGTTTTCTAAATTACACACAGAAATAGTTGGGGGGTTTTGGGGTGTTTTTTTTGTTGTTTCCAAAATACTTTAGCTTTTTTTCTTACATCAAACTAAACTGAAATTATTTACAAAAAAACATTTTTGTAAGAGGATTGGATGGACTAGCTTGGATTGTGATTATATATAAATTTTCCAATTCAGCACAGATTTACTCTCCCCCCCCCCCCCCCCCCCATCCAGTACTGACACATATTGGTTTCTTCAAGTTTGATAACTTTAATTATTGGTTCCTGTCCCAAACAGTGTCCCACAACTGGCCATGATATGGGAAGTGCATATAAAAGATCCCTTGCTGCTGATGGCAAAAGGTAGTGTGTTTCCTCTGAAACCATGTGTCAAAATTACCAAATGTGTGACATCAAAGCAAACTTTAAACTTTTAAAAATTATTAGTGATTTAAAATTACATGTACGCGTCTGTTGAAAGAAAGAAATGTTTTATTTAACGACGCACTCAACACATTTTATTTATGGCTGTATGGCGTCTGACATATGGTTATGGACCACACAGATATCAAGAGAGGAAACCCACTGTCACCACTTCATTGGCTACTCTTTTCGATTAGCAGCAAGGCGTTATGTTTCAAACACAATATAACTCATAATCTCAATACAACAAAAAAAAACCCCAGGTGAATTGAAGGTTAAAATACCTAGATCCTTGTAACATTGATTACTTAATTATAAACACTTAATTTTGTAAAATAATAGAATCTGTAATTCTCTTGAATCTAATATGTGTTAATCCCCTCTTAAAAAATCTACTTTAATGTTAATCTGTCCTGGGACAAGCCCCTGGCTATCCAGAGACAGGCCCCGGGACGGACATGCTCGAAACTCTAGTCGTATATGAGCATGTAAAAATTATTCGCACTCGCTTTAATGTTAATGCAAAAAAGTATGTTCATGTTCAGTATATTTCATTGATCATTGTTTTGTTTAACGACACCACTAGAGCACATTGATTTATTAATCATAGGCTGTTGGATGTCGGACATTTGGTAATTTTTACATATAGTTTTGGAGAGGAAACCTGCAACATTTTTTTCCATTAGTAGTAAGTGATGTTTTATATGCATCATCCCACAAACAAGATAGCACATACCACAGCTTTCGATATTCCAGTCATGGTGTACTGCTGGAATGAGAAATAGCCCAGTGGGCCAACCGACGGGTCATTGATCAAATTCCAGTGTAATTAATTTTAATATTTCGCCACATACTCGCAACATCGTCCACTGTGTAGGTAGTATTTGTATTTTTCATATTAAATCACGTTCAACTAGTACATGTGATATTTATGCTATTTTGCTTTTGTCTTGCATCATTTGCTTTTAATGTTGGCAGTAGGGTTTTCTTTCTCTGTAATATTTCTGTTCTACATAGCTTTCACACTTTTAAATATTTTTAGCTTGAAGTTTAGTTTATAAATGACAATTGTTTGATAGTGTTGCTTCATGCATGCAATACTTGTGATTATTGTGGAATACCATGACATTAAATTACATTTATTTATAATATTTATCGCTGTTTTTTTTGCCATATCTTTCAGTTGTTCAAAATTAATTTATGTTTAACAATTTTATTTTATTGTTTCTTGGTCTAGTTGCATACATTGTAAAATACCAAGATACTATGGCCCTATTGTACTGTTCCTAATATTAAATGGATGCTAATTCAATATTTATACATGCCAGATTGCCATTTATTTATGTGTTGAATTTTGTTTGTACCTGTACATATTGTTTATGGGCATCATACCCATAATATTATTATTAATAGCATCTTGACCCAACTGGAATAGCATAAGCCAAAGATAAAAACATACTGTTGATAAAAACATTCACCATTCTTTTCATCAAATGAGCTGGTTAACCATCAAAATTCATATCAATTTAGACAACCATTTCGTTAAAACTGTAGTGTTTTGAAAACTGATTTTGATTAAATTAGCAAATTTTAGATTGATTTAGTTTTTCGAGATGCATTTTATTTTGAGATATTTAGTAAGCCAGGTTTTTCACAGTTGGCATCAATGTATATAATACATTCTGCTTCCTTAGAAGTTACTTTCGTGTCTTCATTTTATTACTTTTGCATTTACGTTTTTTCTTACAATTTTTTCTTTTTCCTTTGGTGTGGTGCAGATTGGCAAAGATGAGAAATATCATTGTGGGTTTAAAACCTTAAAATATTTGCACAACATTAAAAAAAAAAAAGAGTGTATTATGACATATGATTTTGTTCCTGTTCTCACTGATTCACCACGTTAATTTTTTTCTACAGCAAACATAAATAAAAACATTGGCTTGTACTTTCATCCATTTAAGAATGAAAACTGGTTTCTACTAAGTCTTGTAGTTTATGTAAAACAAATAGCAGCAAACTACAAAGTCAATAACTACCTAAATACTATTACCATCCAGTAGGGATATTCATGTGTTCAATATCCAGTGAAAAACAAGAACGTACCCGGTATATATTAAATGTATTCAGCATTGTTTTTCATAGATGGTTTCAAATAAAATTGTTATATCAGAAACGTAAAATTAGCTTCAGAGCTGGAAACTGAATCTTGATATAATCTGAACAGTGTTTGGTTCTAATGTTTTGTTAATGTTAAGTATTCATTGCTACAATTATGTATCTATGTACTGGTATCAAACATGAAGCATTTAAAATTATGCCAAATTTGGCATCACATTTACCCTTACCTTTTACATTACTTTATAATAAAGAATTGTTTTGTCATTTTCAGCCAAGAATATATATATATTTACTTGTGCTCAATAAAGCCACTGATTACCATATAAATATAAATATATGATATATATTTTACAATTTAAATGGGCTTATGAAACATATCACATGGTGTAAAAGACCTTGCTTTATTTGGTGTTGTGAAGTTAGTTTGTATTCTTGATGTTAAATTATTAAATAAATTATATATTATTAAGTTCAGCCACTTAAGGTTGGTTTATTGGTTGTGTTCACATAATCTGTGATTTCTCATACATTCTTTTCTCGTTTTTTTTTGTAGTTTTGCTTATTGTACAAAAAGTGTTCTGTTGTATTTTGGTAGGATTACATTCACTGATTTGTTTTTACCACATGAAAAATGATATTTTATTTCCCGGTTGTTTAGTGTATCGAAAGTGTTTTTGCATATTTTTTTTTTTTTTTTTTTTTTTTTTTTTTTTTAAATGGACTATCCTGAGTTTGCTGCCATTATAAGATGTTTGTAACTAATAAACTTTTGTAATGATGAAAATTACATACTAACAACAGATATTTGTTTAAAGCACAAATGTCTGATAATGTCAATGCGTTTGTGATTGTCATACTGTTTGTAAGTAACCTAAACCGGATTTGGAAACCCAATGATTTTGTGTATATATATATGTGTGTGTGTGTATATATATCAATATATATCAGGAAATAAAATGAAGTTTTGCCCAGTACAAACACTAAGACGATCATAAACACAGTTAATATACAGCCAGTAATATGTTATGCAGAAAGAAAAGAAAAATTAATATGTAATTATATTCATTAAAAGGTATGTTAGTCTGCAACAAGTTAACAATGGCAACAAACTCAGGACAGTCTCTTTTAATAAAAATATTACTGCAGATAGTACCATTTTTTTTAGTACTATTGCTCAAGGCCCAAACTATTTATATATTGATGTTTAAATTTGATCTGATGTTCAATATTTAAATTTATCAGAGCACTTCCACACTATGATTTCTATGTGAAGACAAGTCATGCTGTCTTTTGTTACCAGCTTGTTACACTGTTACCGTACCTGTATGCTTGATGTAAACAGTAGATCATCAAAAAGCTTGCTTGTTACCTAAAGGTTTTAAATCTGAAAAATGTTTCTAGTCTTCAAAGTAGTGGCATTTCTAAATGTTTGTCAATACCACTAAATACACAATTGAACATATTAATTTTTCACCATCTTTATTTTATGATCATTGCTCAAGTCCAAAGGATATATAATGAAGAATCCCTTTAATTTATAATTTTTCTCAGATGTCCATATTTGGAAAAATTGTGATATGAGATTTGTAGAACATTCCAAATTGTTTACTAAAAGAAATGTTACTGGTGACACATGATTAATTACAAACACAAATGCGCTATAAATCACTTTTAGCTGGGGGAAATGTTTTATGTTTTTTAATATCTTTGGGGTAGAGATATGTAAGATTAGAAATACACTTGGGTCTGTTACTTACCATTTATTTTACAACTTGTTTTCAAAGGAATCCAACTGGCTTTTGTTTGGTTTTTGAAACAACTAATAAAATAATGGTATCTATGCTATCTAATGGCCACTTCTGTATTATTCACTTTGTATTAGAATATTTTAGAAAGCATAAAATGTAAGTGTTGGACTAGTAAAAAAAAAAAAAAAAATTATTCTTTAAGAATTTTTTAAATGCAAAAACATTTAAAAATAAATAAATAATAATAATGTCATTCACTTGAATTACTGTTCTTCCTGGGCTATATTTACCACAATTCTTAAAAACAACTTACAAAAATACTAAATTCATGTCATAGAGACTCTTTAAAGTGATTTGCTTAAAATTTATCAACTTACCGTCTGTTTATATTGTAAGAAATAAGGTATTATTATATACTGACATCCAAAAGAACTATACCAATACTCTGAGAGACTACTGAGGAAAAAACAAATTATGTTGCATGTTTAATACATACATATATTCATGAGAGTGGTGTTTTGGCATGTTGGGAACAAAATTTTAATCCATAAAAGCAGAAAGATATTTAACTACCATTTTATTTTTATTATTTAAATTATAAAGGTAATAAAATTAATTTTTCTTGGTATAGTTTATTTTGGACGTCAGTATAATAACAGCAAATAGTGACAGGAACTAAACTCCATGTTACCTTCAGTCCAACATTACATCTTTGTATTTTATTGAGACATTACTACGGTATGCTAGTACTGAATTAAATTCCGCCTACAATACCAAGTGTTCCCTTGTTTCATACTGTAAGTATACATTGGAATAGACTTAGTAAAAAATATGTTCAGGTAGTATTCACTGGTGTTGACAGTAAAATATAGGATACGCAGCTACATGTAGAAAACTGAACATTATTATCTGTAATTGTGTAAAGTTGAAAACAAATTATGATGCTTAAAAAAAAAAAAAAAAAAAAAGAAGGCTGATTTACACAAGAGCTTCCATTTGATATTTTAATATTCAATTTGTAACCAGTTCTTTTGTATCATTTTTATTTCTGGAGGTAAATATTTGAATTTCACTACTGTAACAGCTGTTATACTTTCAAAGACAAAATATGACAATGGGAAAGGTTGGTATAAATAAAGATATATACTAATAAATATTCTGTTTTTAACTAAGACATTTGCTCATGATGTTTTCATCTTGCATTAGATCTGTTAGTTGTTCATGTACTGAATGAGCTGCTTTGTTAATACTTTAATTTTGTACATCTTTGGCTTCCCAATATAAAATAATATTCTGAAAATGGCATATCTTTATTTCTTTTGATCATGCCAAGCTGAACTGCATTAAAAAACGTAATGATTTTATGTTTTCAGTCCACTTCAAAAAGAAAAGCTGGTAAAATTGAATATATTGATACCTTTAGCCCATTCCTAGTTGAACTATTATTATAAATGAATTATATCTGTGATCAATTCCCACCTGAATTGCTGATAGTAATGGTAATTGGGATACAACTGTGTTTTTATTTGGACCATTCCTTCCTTGCTGAATTACAATAAAATAGAGGGGGGTTTTCTGGGGGGGGGGGGGGGGGGTATTTAAAATATATTTGTTCCATTTCCAGTTTTCTTGTTAAAAATTGACTATTAATATCTTTAGTCTATTTTGACTGCGAACAGTGTCCTATTGATTTAATTATGTTGTGGACATAATGGTGCGCTGTTAGTATGACGAGAAGGCTCAGTCCATGACATCATTACAGTGCAAACATGAAAAGGGTGGTCTGCATTGTTAATAGAAACGGCATTACTTTGGCCCATTCCCAGCTGAATTTACATGGAATGTGTTTTCATCTATTACCCATTTCCATAAGGCAAAGAATTCCTAGTCGGTGATGTTTCTTATTGATTTGTTTGCTTGACTTCAAAAGTCGTTTTGAGGAGTAACATCTTTATCAGCTTATGATAGTTTTATTTTGGCTAGTCATGTTTTACTTTTTATGTACAATGTATGCTCTACATTTTACAATATTATCAATCAAAATAATGAAAAGAGATTATGACATGTCTCAATACATTACTGTGTGATAATCCATTGTGAGTTCCTTTTTAGGAAATTTAGTTTGTAATAGTATGTTTGTATTAATTGTATAGTGGATCAATGAAGGATTTAATTGGGATGTTAATAAATATGTTTCGTATTTAGGAACAGTGATCTGATAAAGAAAGTTCTAGACAACAATGTATACAAATGGATTGTGTGATTTTTAGACTACGTACTACTTATACTTATAAAATATTTTATTAAGATCACAAAGTGTAGTTTCTTTTCTTAATAAGGTAACTTGTTAGAAGACACTTAATCTTTTCCTGTATCACATGGTACATGTAGTACAGAAATGTTTATGTATATCACAAAGTAGTACAATATTATATAGAAGTATTTAATTCTATCACACAGTAATACAGTATTGTACAGAAATGTTTATGTATATCACAAAGTAGTACAATATTGTATAGAAGTATTTAATTCTATCACACAGTAATACAGTATTGTACAGAAATGTTTATGTATATTACAAAGTAGTACAATATTGTATAGAAGTATTTAATTCTATCACACAGTAATACAATATTGTACAGAATTTTTTTTATTAAATTAAATATTACAGTAACTGCTTTTTACTCAACTTAACTTGGAATTTCAAGGTCATAAGAACAGAAATATGAATTCGACATACAGGGTACTAGTATCCTACTTTATTTTGATTGGATGCTGAGATATTCAAAACAGCTCTTCTTTTTTTTGCGGTTAGTATAGGGAATAGAGGCTGCCCCTACAGGATATAATGGTATTTTCTCCTCCGAGAAAACAGTATTAAAGGTTTTCATCAGCTTTGAATATTTAGATAAAACATTGTAAACATAAGTCTAGCCAATTTTGTTTATTGGTGATTTCTATTGTCTGAATGTTTGCCATTTTAATAAGCTGTTTTCCAGATTTAAGTTTTTATGGTAAAACAAGATACAGCTGTAAACTGTAGTGCTCTTTGTTTGACATAATCTAGCTATTTTTCTAAATAGCTTTAACCTGATCTACACTTGCCATCAAATGTTCATAATTGTACTTTTTAGGACTGAAAGTACTATATATGATAATGTTATTTGAACTGTTTATTAATTAATATATTGGTCACTTGCCTGGTGTTGTATTTTCTTCTCGTTTTGTAAAATAAACCCTACATAAAACAAAAATATTAAAAAGATACTAAATTAATATGACTTAACACATTATTGACAAGTAAATAGAACAAAAATTAACAAAAAGGAAAAGCTTTTTTATTAATAGTATTAAATTAAAAAAACAATGTTATTTAAATAATAAATGTTGTTAGGTTAGATATTTAAATACAGTCATGGAAAACTGTTAATTTTATTTGTGTTTTTGTGTGACAATATTTAAGTATTTAAATTTTTAAATATTTAAGTGGGGATTTGGGATAAAACTTTTTGTGAATAAACTGTTTGTATTTCCATTTTTTTTTTTTTTTTGACATAATCAAACACTCGTTTTTAATTCATACAATACACACTGTGGTGTCTTTTTCCTTGATCTCAACAATTTGTAATTTTTAACAAAAAGTAACAGCATAATTCATTTCTAGTGTCCTGTATATTTATAGGAATTGATAGAAACTTTAGTGTTGGCTAACTGTGTTTATATAGTAATATACTAGGAGCTCAAGGCACCGAGATTACTATCTCCGGTCTGTGGGTATATTAAGGTCAATATTTGTATATTTTATGGTGTGCATGCTCACGTATGTCGTATCTGAGGGTTGTACAAATATACTGAATATCAATAGAAGTCTGGGTTAAAGTTAAGTTTGTAATTAAAATAGGTTTACTTGATTAAAAACGCACAATTCATTAAAATGATGATCGGTATGTCAACCTGTAATTCTGCTGAGGTTGACAATGTGTTAATAATTTTTTTTTTTTAAACCCAACTTTAATGTTATAGCTAAAAATTATATTAATTTAGTGTTTCTTTTGATGTTTAGTATAGTACAAAGTCATGCTTGTATTTTACTTAGTTAGCTTCAACATTACTTATGACATAAGACTGTCATCTAAAAACAAAAAAAGTGGGCCAAGAAATGACTTAAGAATATTGCACTAAATAGGACATTGCTACTGCTCCTTGGTTTAAGAACTATCACTGTTATTATCTTGAACAGGGAAGGGTACACATTTATGTTTATTTATGGTTTAAGCACATCAGTCTGGGCACTGATTTCAGATGTCTTTCGATGACCGAGATTAATGGTTAGTGGTTTTCTAATTATTTATAGAGCCGTGATATTTGTAGTTGAGAGAAAAACACTTTGTTGTTAAAGGTAAGTTTACACAGCAGCTGATCTAATTAAATAACCTAACAAAATATTGTCAGAAAATGTATACATTTAATTTGTTCCGAAAAGCACTCTGTACAAGCACATGTCATATTCCACCTGTTTGTGATATTTTTCTATAAAATATTTATGGCCACATAGTCGTAAATTGGATTAAAAAAAATAAAAAAAAAAAAAAAATCCAAGACTTTTCCCAAACATTATGGGATTTTTCCAGGACATGGACTATGCAGTGAATGTGTTTGCTACAGAATGTGCAGCACTGTCGCTGGGATACTGTTACATTTTTTATTTCTGCATTTCTTAGTATACTAAATTTATTTGACCAATTGTTAAATTTACAGATAAGTAAAAGAAGTTTTTGAACAATTGTTAAATTCACAGATAAGTAAAAGAAGTTAAAATATTACATTTACCAAAACTGTAATTCTGATTGAAAATATAACTTTTGTTGCATTTAATATTTAATTTTCATAACTGTTTTTGTTTTTGTGGAATTGAAACTTTTTCAAGCACAATATAGTTAAAGTTAGCTTTTCCAGGACATTGCAGGCCATGCAGGGACTACATGTTCGAAGCAATCTTAGCACTACGAAATAGTAGGTTGTGATGTCACAACAGCACACGCCATATAGTGATGTCATATAGTGATGTCATAGCTTACCGTGGTTTTACAATTTCATAGGCTAAGATTTCTTCAAAAATATGGGCCCTGAAATTTAAAATTTTCCAGAATATAAAGGATGCATAAGATCCCTGCAGCTATCTAAAATGACTGAAAAATAGCTTATGGTAGGTAGCAAGTCTTTGCTATTGAAGAGCATAGAGGGTATATTTGAACTTTAGTAATCTGCACAATTTCTAGGTCAACTGTTGTGGTAACTTGCCTTTAACTGTATTAACCGAGTTGGATTTTTGTACATAGTAGTGATATTAGTAAACACTTTATTAGATATATATGAAATGGTTGGAGTAATGCAGTACACTCAGTCTGTTATGTTGTTGTTATTGTTGATGTTTTAAAAGTAAAATCTTCATATTTATGTGTAGGCGACACAACGGTTTCATTTCATAACCTGTTTCTAAATTAGTAGATCTTCAAGATAATTTTCTTTTGAATTTAAATTTGACATGCGTCTAGCACACTTATTATTTTATTTTTTTATGTCACATAGAGTTTATTTGTTGAATTTTGTTAAACACATTTAAATAAAAGGTAATTTGGTTTTTGTTGGTCAAATGAACAAAACAAATTATTTAATTTGAAAAAGAGTCAAAACTTCACATAATATGAAAATTTATGAAGAATCAGGTGATACTTAAAACATCAAATTATCTCTGGCATTATTTGGATGTTAAAACTTTCATTTCAAAATTTATTACTACATGTATAAATATATTCTTATGGGTGTTTTTTTGGGGGGGGGAGGGGGGGGTTTAACACAGAGAAAAATGTAGTTTCTCCATAAATAGATTTAAAAAATAATTTTGTTTGTAGTACATGTAATACAACCAAAAATAAAATGTTTTTTAAGTTTTTGTTAATGAGGTCAACAGCAAAAGCTAGTGATTTCCAAGGCCCTCATTTCTTTGCCGCTTTATCGGTAGGAGTAGCCTGTGTGGCACCATTGGGTTGTCAAAATACACCAGATAGTGGTATGGTAAGTACGGGAGTTTAAAATGTCCTTTGGTGTTCTTAAACAAACATTCCATTCCTTTACTCTAAGGCAGTGGCGTAGCGTGGGTTGTAGGCAAGTATTGCGCCCCCTAACCAGTGGACCACTAGTACTCCCAGAGTCCCTTCTACCAGTCCAGAGCAACCACCCTGGTGGCCCCGCCCACTCTACACCACTGCTCTAAGGCCCTCGGGTATAAAAGCTGACCAGTAGTACAGATTTAAAATCCATAAATAAACAAATAGGAAATATATATTGGGTATAGAAGTTGTACAAATACATTATTGTGATAAATATTGTTTAATTCGGTCTTTAAAACAAAGGGACAAAATTTACAAACTTTAAGCCAGTTTTCGACTTGCATATATTTACTATGCTTAAACACCTACGTTTAACAGGCTTCATTAATTAGGCCCCATAATGTAGCTTCTGGCAGCTGATTTCATAGCATTCGTTGTGAGTTACTGAAACCTTTTCAAATAAAAATATTTTATGTCTTGGAGAGATTAGACGATTTCTTAGAGCTTGTTTTGGTAAAATTTGATCTGTGACACACACAAAAGTCTTGCACATGATGGGTTTTTAGTGCATTTATAAAAAGTACCGGAATGCCCATTCGGATACAAGTAGGATTCGTTATACAGCGGTTCATAATTATACTTGTTATTTTGTTCACTCTAAATTGTTTAAATCATTAAGTTTAAAAACATGCCACAATGTCAACATATTTTTATTTTTTAAAAGCCATATATAAAGAAAAATGTTGAAAATATCTAGAGGCATTTTATTAATCTTGTTGAGTATAATAAATCTGAAAGAGAGTTTGGGGTTTCACTGCCTCATGCTCAACTTTTATAATATAATATAATTATTTGGTAAACACGTGTAACAGAGGACTCTTGTTTCAACATACATCCATACATATAATTGTTTCAAATAGCGGGGCAGGGTCTGCATTTAATATAACCTTAGCAGCAGCTTCTTTTTTCTGTAGTTTTAGTAAGCAGCCTAATCCATTTTCATTGCAATTTCCCCAAAGTACACAACACTAATCAATCAGTATAAAATAGATCGATTGCGAAATTGTACTCTTGCCCTGAAATTCAAATACATGTACCATTTTTCTGGCCTCGAAATGTTTAACAGATAACAAATACATTAAGAAACATACATGTTTAACTTAATTTGTTTATTATGAATTGTAATATGTACTTAAAAACTATAACATATGAATTGTAATATGTACATTAAAACTATATCAGTTAACTTAATTGTAAGTGAACAATATTGTAAATTTACATAACATAAATGTTTCAACAAGAAATAACCGAGTAAAATAATTTTTAAATTGTATTTGTGAAACTTTTTTTTTAATTTATTTTTTTAAATAAGAGCATAATTATAAGATGTTTTGTTTCCTTAGATAAAATATAAGAGCTACAGTAGGTCCCAACATCACTTTAAAAAAATTAAGTGCTTGAAATTGGGACTTGAAAAAAACTAAAAAACTGTTGTGCCAAAGTAATTGATGTGCATTGAAATTTTATTTAGAGACCTATTCTGCTATTAGAATATACATATGTAGGTCCACACTTTTTATTATTATTTATTTATTCAACACTGTATATAGAGCCAGTGTCCATAAAATGAGCTTTTCATATGTTTAGACTATCATTTTGTTTCAGACTTTGTAATATCACTATTCGCTTTTTAGTAGAGCTATGAGAATCAAGAAACCTCATTAGTCGACTGACCGGTGTTGGCCATTTTCACACATGATCTTGAGATATCAGAACTTACTTGTTCAACCTATTTATGATGTCTCAAATTAGTTGCAAATAAAGATATATGTTACACTTGGGTTTTTGTTGTTCTTTGTGGTCCTGTTATAGGAGGATGTGATATAATCAGTCGGTTTCAAGATATAGCAGTGCACTAGTTTAGCAGTGTTGGTGTATAAAGTGGTTGGTTGGTAGAGCTTTGGACTCTCAAACAACGAGTCTGTGGTTTGAATCCCCTCGGTGGAAGTTGATTTATGTTGCATTTGGAGTGGAAATCTCCCTATTAGCTCAGTTGGTAAACCTCGAGGGTCTGGGTAAAAAAAATGAAGTGTGTTTTGTTTGACGACATCACTAGAGCACATTGATTTATTAATCATCTGCTATTGGATGACAAACATTTGGTAATTTTGACATATAGCCTTGGAGAGAATACCCGATACATTTTTCCATTAGTAGCAAGGAATCTTCTTCTTTATTTGTTTAATGCACCATCACACAGATAGGATAGCATATACCTCGGCTTTTGATACACCAGTCATGGTGCACAGACTACAACTAGAAATAGCCCAATGGGGTGGGGATCGATCCCAGACTGACTGCATAAAGTGAACATTTTACCACTGGGCTATGTACCACCCCATGTAATTGGTTAGTTCCAAAATATAAGTGTTCTAGTGTTGGTATAAGTGCTTCTACTGTTGGTGGATAGTGGGAATTTTTCTATTAAAAATTAAATTCTTTTGGTAGAGCATTGGACTCTTCCTACTAAGGGCCTGTGATTTGAAATTTCATCAGTGGAGACCAATTTGTTACATTTGGTGCCCATATAGGTAGTACTAAACCAAATAACTTCTGCTGGGTCAAAGTTGGAGGTGCATCCAACTTTTAGTAGAGAAGTGAACACCACAAGTCCTGTAATTGGTGATAAATGTGTGTCGATTGCAAAAAACATTTATGCAATTTTATTTCATCTAGTACCACTGTCGAGTAGCCTTGTGCTTGAAACATGTATGAGGTACCTGTAAAAAAAAAAGAAATGAGCAGCTTGACCCCTAATTTTTTCCAATTCCCTTTAAGGGCGAGGGGGTATTTATATCCGTGGCGTTTATGTCAACGGATATGCTGCAAATAGGAGTTTTAGCCATGTTACTATTGTCGTCTATGGGATTTGATTTGGTAGGATAGCCCTTATAGGGACAGTGTATTCTTATTACTTCCTGTACCGGTCCCACCGGAGAAGACTAAGTTTTGTCGGTCTGTCTCACATAGTTTCCCAGATTCAATCGTGAGGGGACTTGCAATGTTTCCGATGCCTTAATGACACCACTAGAGCACACTGATCGATATTAATCATCCACTACTAAATGTCAAACATTTGGTAATGCTAATGTATAATCTCAGATAAAATCCACTCAATGTTCTCATTAACAGCAAAGGATCTTTTACATGCATTTTTCCACACAGGACGGAACATACCACAGCCTTTGATATATCCGTCATGGATACTGATTGGGACATGAAAAAAACTAAACAGTCAGAGAATGGGTCTACAAAGGGGGTTTGATCCTATGCCCCAGATCTACAAAAAAACTAAAATCCTGATGGTCATACAAAAGCATTACATTCAATAAAAACTAACACAACCGATAATTAAAGATGTTTATTAATACAATGTGTTTTAGAGAAACGGTTTGAAATGTGCAACAATCGCTGTTACACATATATGTCTTGATGAATAATAACGTAAGAGGAAAAACCCTTGCACAACAATATAATTTAGAAAACACAACTTTCAACAATCACATAATATGCTTGTTAATTAATATCAACTATGTCATACATGTACTACCAAAACCCCTGAGCAGCCAACACTGAAATGGAAACAAGAAACATACATGTTCAGATAATGACAAGAGATAACAAGATTTATTAATAAACATAACATTCAATGAAGCTGCCCAATAGTTCTATACACAAATCTGGCTCAAATTGCAATAATTATTAAACAATTTGGAAATTTGTGGCCGACATTTATGGAATTCACTAGTTAAAATTAAATTTCTGATGACCCAAAATGTATTGTTTTGTTTGTGTTCTTTTTAAATCTTAAAATGGATCCAATTAAGCCATTAATAATTAATTCTGGAACAATTAAATAAATCTTTAAAAATTTAAATGTGAAAAAAATTAAAAATTCTAGCAGTATTCCAAGCATTGCAGTATACTATATTTAATTTACTGTATTAAAATTTAACACCTCAGCACATTTCAAACTATCACAGTACATGTGCATTTTAAGGAACTGGACTGTATCCAGCATGCTGTTAAATTAATTGTTTTGGGTCGGTTCACTGAGATCCAGACTTTTGTGTGACAAAGACTGGAGAAATATAGCGTCTAGTTTTGTCAAGGTAAGATGGAAAACGGCCACATGTGTCATGTATATCTTGCACGTGGACTAAAACGTTAATGTGTTTTAGGGTTGTTGGGTTTTTTTTATAGAAAATTGGAACATACAATTATACCAAAATCCATCCAGTGAATATTCATCATGACCATGAAATGTGACAGAGTCTAAACAAGTTTTGTTAATGCTCTTCAACCACTGCTAAATAACTGTAATGTAACCGTAAACCAGAGGCACTAATGGCAATCATTAGTTTCACGTGAAACGCAGTTTATAGAATAGCAGTTTGGAGGCAATGGCACCCATTTTGGAAATTCATATCTGCACATTAATTAACAAATATTTCCCCAGAATTTATTAAAGTAAAGCAAAGTTTGTTTTATTTAACGACGCCTCTAGAGCACATTGATTTTTATCTTATCGGCTATTGGACGTCAAACATATGGTCATTCTGCTATATTTCTATAGAGGAAATCCGCTGCTACCACATAGGCTACTCTTTCCGATAAGCAGCAAGGGGTCTTTTATATGCACTTTCCCAGACAGGACAGCACATACCACAGCCATTGATGAATCAGTTGTGGACCACTGGTTGGAATGCAGAATTTATTAAGATGAAAATATACAATTCAAACTCATTCAACCCATTAAATTTCTAAACATCAACCCATTAAGTATTCAATCAGTGTCTACTATAGTCTGTCCCATCATTCTATATATATATATATAAAAAAAAAAAAAATCTAAATAATTTCAGTTTGGCTCGATGTAAGAAGAAAAGTAAAAGTGTTTTGGAAATAAATACAAAATACTATTTGTGTGTGCAATTTAGAAATCAATTGGCTCAGAAATATATAACTTGTAGTAAATTTTATAGTATGAAAAAAAAGGCGTTCCCTGTGGCATGGACTACAGATGTCTCACAAGTTAACTGCAACACTTGGCCTAAAGAATAAGAGAGGAAACCTCTACTAGCATGACGCCTAATTATTAAATGCAAGGGGTCATTTTATTAGCACTTTCCCAGACATGACAACACAAACCATGATCTTTTTACATGTCAGTAGTAGAGATCTGGTTGGATTTTAAGAAAGATATACTCAACACATTTTTATTTAGTTATATGCATTGGACATACAGTTAAGAACCATAGATTCAATGGGCTACTCTTTTAAATTAGCAGAATGTGATCCTTTATGTGCACCAAATTCACAGAAAGAACAGTACATATCATGTCCTTTGTAACACCAGTGGTGGATCATTGGCTGGAATGAGAAATGGGCCTACTGATAGGGATCGATCCTAGACCAATCATGCATTAGGCAAGATTTATCATTGGATTATGTCCTGCCTCAGATGTGGGCCCCTTGTTTATATAAGTTTTAGTCCTAGACTCTAAGTCTCTAGTCGGCGGGACTTAGCCCACTGGTAAAGTGTTTGCTTGATGCGTGGTCGGTCTAGTATCGATCCCTGTCGGTGAACCCATTGGGCTATTTCTCGTTCCAGCCAGTGCTACATAACTAGTGTAACAAAGGCCGTGGTGTGTACTATCCTGTCTGTGGGATGGTGCATATAAAAGATCCCTTGCTGCTAATCGAAAAGAGTAGCCCATGAAGTGGCGACAGTGGGTTTCCTCTCTCAGTATCTGTGTGGTCCTTAACCATATGTCTGATGGCATATAACCATAAATTAAATGCACTGAGTGCGTCATTAAATAAAACATTTCCTTCCTTCCTACACACATACACAACTGGATTCGCATTGCCATGACATTAAAATCTCAAGACTAAGCACCAGATGTGGCTGGATTGAGGGGATCAATGTGGTGATCCACTGTACCAGATTCTCAAGGGAGAGCTAAACCATCACGCTACGTCCCACTCCACACTGGATACGTCATGCCTCTGAAAACTGAGACCAGGGACCTGATTCACTACTCTCTCGTAACTTTGCGATATCGAAGTGCAATGCTAAAAGACTTGCAAAGAGGATGCTTTGTTGTCTAGCAGAGCCTAAGAGATCTTTGTGAATTAGGCCCCAGGGACCTAATTCACTAAACTCTCATAACTTTGCTATCTCGCTGTGCAATGCAAAAATTTGTTTTTGTTTTTTGTTTAATAACACCACATTGATTTATTAATCATCAGCTATTGGATGTCAAACATATGATCATTTCGGACACAGTCACAGAGAAAACCCGCCACATTTTTCAATTAGTAGCAAGAGATCTTTTTATATGCACCATCCCACAGACAGAATATCACATACCACAGCCTTTGATATACCCGCCGTGGTGTTCAATGCCAAAATCCTTGCAAAGAGGATGCTTTGTTGTCTAGCAGAGCACGAGAGGGGTTTAGGAATTGGGCCCCAGTAGTTTTGTTGTCTAGCAGAGCACGAGAGGGGTTTAGGAATTGGGCCCCAGTAGTTTTGTTGTCTAGCAGAGCACGAGAGAGGTTTAGGAATTTGGGCCCCAATAGTTTTGTTCAGGCCTCAGAAAATTTCGAGTCACTCATTTTTGCCTAACCCATTTTTCGAATATCATAATGGGTTACACAAAAATGAAATGGGTTACACAAAAATGAAATGGGTTACCTGAATAATTGGGGTTTTTAAACCCATAAATGGGTTATGCAGATTTTTAATCATTAGAAGTTTGTTTTAACGACACCACTAGAGCACACTGATTTATTAATCATCAGCTATTGGATGTCAAACATTTGGTCATTTTTAAATACAGTCTTAGAGAGCAAACCCGCTACATTTTTCTATTAGTAGCAAGGGATCTTTTATATGCACCATCCCACAGACAGGATAGCACATACTTCGGCCTTTAATATACCATTCATGATGCACTGGCTGGAACAAGAAATAACCCAATGGGCCCACCGACGGGGATCAATCCCAAACCGACCATGCATCAAGCGAAAGCTTTACCACTGGGCTACGTCCTGCCCCAAAAGAAATCAATTTAATCATTCGAGGCCTTTTGTTCACCTCATGCTCATGTAGGTCTAGGTTGGCCCTTTTTCTTTTGTGGGCACATCAAGTTTAGAATATCACACACAGGCTATGCAAAATAAAATGGGTTATCTTTAAAAAAAATTGTGTAAATAGTTTATGTAAATTTTAAATGTATAATGGCCTGAACATAGAATGTATTTTGAAGAAAAAAAAGAGTAAAGTTGTAAAATCATTCACATAAAATGAACAATGACAACAGATGCCAGACTTAATGAAATGAAAAATAAACAGTATTTGGCACAGAATTTCAGAAACATTTTTCAAGTCAAACATCAAGACAAAACGCAAATTAACAAAAATAGCACTCATGGTTTAGTAAAACATATTGTACATGGATAGAAAATTATTATTATAGAATATTTCAGTTAATTAACAGTTAAATACAATGCACAAACAATTAGAACTGGTTTTTTGTTTTTCAAACTGTTAAAACTCAGCAACACTTTACAAGCTTAATATTAAACACATACATTGTCTTGTATTTCAGAGATGAAAATGACATTGGACAAAACATTTGAAAAACTTTGAAAAATACGGATTACTAAGAGATCTTCAAAGAACAGGGACAGAAAAATTTCAAGTAGCACTAATATCAAGATTACTGGAAAAATCCAGATTTTCATGTCTGCATATTTAAAAAACAAAAATTAAATTTCATGGTTTAATAATATGGCGAGAGAGAGAGAGAGAGAGAGAGAGAGAGAGAGAGAGAGAGAGAGAGAGAGAGAGAGAGAGAGAGAGAGCGAGCAAGAGCGAGCAAATAACACCTTTAAAAGTGTCAAAGTTGGTATTGGTTAACAAGGTCAACAGGTAAAATCATGCTACAACAACATAGACAATATCCTTGAAAATCTGTGGTGTGCAAATGTCTTCATTTTCAACTGTATATATGTGTCTGTGCAAGCGTGTTGCTGGGGTTGGTGGGGAGGGTGGGGTTAGATTCCATGTTCAAAAACAGGTATGTAACAGCACTTATTTTAATGTCTTAAATCTACAAATATACCTTTTATTCTCCCAAATTATACACAGCAACTGCTTTTTTGTTTGTTTTGCATTTATAAGCATGTTACACAAAAACACTTCTAATAATCAAAATAACCCAAAATACTAATCAATAAAATATATAATTGTTTTCATAATCAAATAATAATTAATAAAATTAATAAGTCCACCATTAAACCACCACCAAACATAAAATTACAATAATTTCTAAAAATAAGCCTTTTACTACCAACTACAGATATAATGTATTTTTTAAAACAATTTTGTCATAATTAAAAACGCAAACTGTTTCTGCTGATCAAATTAAGAAAATACACATATTTCAATCAGTGGCCATTCATAAAATCATTTCAAGACGACACTTTTAAGTCAGCTGGTTATTTCGCAGACATCAGCATGTTATATAATGGTTGTTTAATTATCTCTTCAGCTTACTATCTGCATGTTATACAATGGTTGTTTAATGATCTCTTCAGCTTACTATTTGCATATTATACAATGGTTGTTAATGATCTCTTCAGCTTACTATTTGCATGTTATACAATGGTTGTTTAATTATCTCTTCAGCTTACTATTTGCATGTTATACAATGGTTGTTTAATGATCTCTTAAAGGTAGGGTCAACTCAAACAAGAGCCTTATGTATTGGAAAGATGCATACCCGGACCACCAACACATACCGACACTTTAGCAAATGAAAAACGTGTAATTTTAGAGTTAATAAAAACCATGATTATTCCTGCTAACTGGAGGCAGCCATTTTGTTTTGTTTTTGTGATGTCCAGTGGGATAGCTTGGGGCGAAGTGACGTCAGCTCCTGACCATCTCCTGTATGTACAGTATAAACAAAAGCAGTAATTTTCGACAAGGCGCTTCTCTTTGATCAACCTGACTTGTAAAACAGCATAAATGACGTAATAATATAATAAACTATTAAACTAGATATATTTCATGTTGCAGTAACGGAACAAAATGGGGTTATAGTATTTTTCTCTGTTAAATAATCCAAAGGAAAAATGTACACTATTAGGCCTATTGATATTTTACATTGGAGTAAAAACGACAACCCACGATACCCAAGTGATAATTTTCTTTTCTTTGGGACTAAGTAATTGGTCAGTTCTGTGGTTTTAGATGGAAAAGTCTACTTAATCAATAGTTTTACAGAACTATTTTCAGTAATAAACCATGTCCATTACCATTTTAGGGGCGACAGGTAATATTCCACAATACCGGTATGTATTTTTGTGTCTAGACAGCGTCAATTGATTGGCTCATCTGGTTACCAATCAAATACACACCTGCCAATCAGGAATTACAGGTAGAAGCAACTAACAGCATAGACCAATTAACTAAGAAAACACCCCGTGTATCATTTCAGTACGTAGGTTAATGCATGGACAAAACATTGTTAATTATTTCGACAATGGTATTTTATTTTGTATTGAAAAATAATATATATAGTGCTGGATATACTTATTGCTGGCTTACTGGGATGTGTATTATTACAGAACATTGCAATGTATGATTATTTATCATCCCGCAAAAACCAGGTAGATTGTGTTTCTCTAGTTCTAAGGCTCATTCCTGACGTTATGCGTTAAGTATTACGTACTCACAGAGATGGTACAAAATGGCTGCGCCCGTTATATATAATAGCCGTCACATTTAACCGTTTTATTAATCAACTATACGATTATACTTGTTGATATTAAGCAATAATGTGCATTATATATCATTGAATATGCATACCAAGCCAAATGCCTTAATTGTCCCTTCCTTTAAGCTTACTATTTGCATGTTATATAATGGTTGTTTAATGATCTCTTAAGCTTACTATTTACGTTATATAATGGTTGTTTAATGATCTCTTAAGCTTACTATTTACATGTTATATAATGGTTGTTTAATGATCTCTTCAGCTTACTATTTACATGTTATATAATGGTTGTTTAATTATCTCTTCACCTCCAGTGTTAGGGGTTGAACCAGGGACTCCCAGTGCTGCAAGTCCTCAGTCAGGTGGAGCTACACCCCAAAGCTCTAGGCCAAGGACAGTTGAAGTGTGTTAGGTTCTAACTGGGTTATAACTGTATTATTGTACAAAGAAAGAAGTGTTTTATTTAACGACGCACTCAACACATTTTATTTACGGTTATATGGCGTCAGACATATGGTTAAGGACCACACAGATTTTTTTAGAGGAAACCCGCTGTCGCCACATAGGCTACTCTTTTATGACAGGCAGCAAGGGATCTTTTATTTGTGCTTCCCTCAGACAGGATAGCACAAACCATGGCCTTTGTTGAACCAGTTATGGATCACTGGTCGGTGCAAGTGGTTTACACCTACCCATTGAGCCTTGCGGGGCACTCACTCAGGGTTTGGAGTCGGTATCTGGATTAAAAATTCCATGCCTCGACTGGGATCCGAACCCAGTACCTACCAGCCTGTAGACCAATGGCCTGCCACGACGCCACTGAGGCTGGTATATTATTATTGTACAATCCCCATTAACAGAAAATTACACTGATAGGTTTTGAACCAGGGGATCTCTGTGCAATGAACCCAGTGCTCTAATGACAGAATTAATAGAATTCAGGGTCCCATTTCACTAAACATTTTAAGTTTATGTCTGCTACTAGCAGTTATACCGGCCGTGCGTTTGCACGTGTTTAGCATCAATTTCATGCAGCAAATTACATCATTACAGAAGCTGGAGTATTTTAAAGACAAAAGAAAATGAAATATGTGTTCTTCTAACTATATTTGTTGTACTATAATAATAAGAAGAAGAACTGTGGTTTAGTTGTAGATTTACATTTACGTGCAAAACTAGGCTTACGATGTTTTGTGAAATTGGGCCCTGACTAACAATGGTCAGTAGGAAATCTTACACTGACACAGGACTTGTATATAAAGATACAAGAACTCTGCCGAATTAAATGTCTCGTCTACCATAAACTTACTCAATGTCACTGCCAGTTGCATCCATAGATGTCCATCTTAATACATGTTTAAAAAAAAAATTAATTAAAATTTTAATTACTGGTGAAATACTTTTAAAAAAAATATTTTCATGTACTGTAATGAACATTCATTAAAAGTCTAATCTACCATAAAGTTACTCAATGTCTCTGTCAGTTGCATCCATAGATATCCATCTCAATACATGTTTAAAATTACTGGTAAATTGATTTTTTATATTTTCATATGTACTGTGATGAACATTCATAGGTGCAATTATAAACTTAATTCATTGATCTAGGACATTTAGTTTGTGAGAAATGGAGCAAAATGCAAAACACTGATGTTGAGATAGATGCCAAAGTTTTGGCAGTCTTCATTGCTGGAAAAGTAATACATATATCTCATCTTTTTACTTCAAAGAGGCGAGACAAAAATTAAACATGAATACCTGTGGTTAAAAAATTCTCACCTGCAAATGGTTTTTATTAAGGTTTAAAAGGTGGGGCAAGTAGAAAAATCAGTGGGGCAAGTAGCCAGTAAATAGGCAATTTGGCAAGTGATTTTTCCCCCCATCTTTATTTTGAACAACTGACTACATTTTTCTGCATGTCCCTCACATATCGTTATCCACAAGTCTTGACTGTATATACCACATTAAATAGCAAGAATAACCATGTCGTGCAGCAGGTTACTACTTCTTTCTAACCACTTGTAGGAAGTTTTGTTTTCTTTAACACCACTAGAGCACATTGATTAATTAATCATCGGCGATTGGATGTACATGTACTTGTAGGAATAACCATTATGATTATTATCTATATGGTTCAGAATAAAAGGTTTTGTAAATTTATATCACAAGTACTATATATATATATATATATACATACACTGTCAGACAGATTATGTTTCTGTGACATGTCAATCTGGGTTTTGTATGGTTTAGTATGGTTTAGTTAAATTCACAACCTACTTGCATCAGAGGTGTTTGAGGTCTTTCAGTCATTAATGCACACACACACACACACCCACACACACACACACCCAAATGTGCAGCAGATAAAACAGCCAGCTCAAGAAGATTAAAAGTACTCAGTCCTTTTTTGCAACATTTTATGTCTGAACCTTAAGTTTCTTGCTTCAAATACTAACTGCTTCACGTCTGGGCCACGTTTTACAAAGCAATCTTAGCACAATGATCACAGTATGTGCATAACGAAGTTCTGCACTTTAGGAGATCTTAGCGCTAAGATCGCTTTGTTTAAAGGGCCCTGATCGTCTAAAATGTATTTCCGAGTTCATAATCACCTACAAATCTATCCAGTACTACAAAACACAAACTGTTCCAACTGTATCTGGAAACCACTAAACACTTGTCTGTGTCACCAATTGAGTTGTTCTGAATGGTTTAACGTTATGACGATTCATTAGGATGATTTTCTACAAAGTTTTTACCAAACTAAATATCATTTACATGAGTGTGCCCAGGGTGAGCTGAATATTTTATCTATTAAACTTTTATAAAACTGCAGAATCCCAGTTATTTTTCAAACAAAATGTCCATAATTACATGAAACTATTTCTTCAAAATAAAATAAAATCTACCAATTGTTTTCTGAATTCACAAACAGCACGTGCTGGAGTTAGCCGTGCATGTCCCAAACATTCACATCAAGACAAATTCAAGTTTCTCCTATGCATTAGATCAATTATGAACACACTGGATGTTCAGATGTTAATATCCTAATAAAGAAATCTCAAGTTTTAACCAGAGATACTCTACAGTTTGTAAAATAAACATGGGCATTTAAGCAGCCACCTCTTTTAAAAGGCAACTTATGTATTCTCTTAAATCATTTAGCACAGTGCAAGCTGACCTATATTGAGAGCACTTTTAATCTCGTAATAAATGGTTTTCAAAAATGAATATGAACAGAAAGTTATGCTAGTTATGAACAAGAATATATATTGAATCTATTTATGTTATGACCCAAATGGTAATTGTAATAAGTAAATTACTGATCTATTTTAAAGCAGATTATAGCTGTCTCTTTCATTTTACCTGTCACATGCTGGTCTACCTCATACTAGCAACATTGCTATGTTTTTAGTATCTTGATCAATATTTTTCACATAAAATAGAGCATTTTTGTTATTTTCCAAAAAATACTTTCCTTTTCCTTTTACGTCAAACCAAATTAGAGTCAACCAAATTATATTGACAAAAACATCAAACAAATTCTAGTACAAGGTATAGTTTTGTATAACCCATGTTACATTTGTACTTTAAATTTAGAACATCATTTATCAGTTATTCCAAAAGAAAATGGCTTACCTGATTTTTTGGAAGACATAACCAAGAAATGGTTTATGCAAATGTTCAATTAGTAGAGGTCAAAAAGACATGCTTACAGAATACACCTCTTTAGTACTACTGTACAGGACTTAGAAAAAAAATATGCTGAGGTACCTTAGATGAGATGACATGTAAATAGATTTCAATATATGTTCAATACATCTCTTTAGTACATCACTACATGACTTAGGGAAAAAATGTTTTGAGGTACCTTAGATGACATGTAAATAGATTTCAATATATGTTCAATACATAGAGGATTCATCAAAAGTGTTTTTTAATATGGAAAATATCAACCGTGTCTATGTTAATCAGTATTTGTCGAGGCTCTGCCGAGACAAAATCCGATTAACTAGACGAGGTTGACATTTTACATATTAAAAAACACCAGTAGCGAATTCTATTTATCCTATAACACTCCTAAAATAACATTTTAATTAAAAAAATTGTAAATCACAGTACTAAAGTCACCACCATTGGTAATATGAAGTCATCACGATTAGCACAAATTAGTTTGACGTCACGCGTTTTAAATAAATCTTCGAAAACGTATACAGGCCTTGTTGGCTTGTAAGCAAATGACCCATCCACAGCAACAAATCACTTAGAGACCTTACAGATTTGCATACCGTTATTAACCGGGTTAATAAACTAAATTATCATATGGGTTTATGACATGGATATTATGGGTAAGTTATAGGATAAATCTCTTTAGTACATCACTACATGACTTAAGAAAAAATAAATGCTGAGGTACCTTAGATGACATGTAAATAGATTTCAATGTATGATAATACATCTATCTCTTCAGTACATGACTTAGGAAAAAAATATGCTGATATACTTTATATGACATGTAAACAGATTTCAATGAATAGATTTTAATATATATTGAATACATCTCTTCAGTACATCACTGAATGATTCGGGGGAAAAAACACATGCTGAGGTACCTTTATCGATGACATGTAAATAGATTTCAATATATGATGACTCGACTGAAAGAGTTATGATGAGAGCAATATTCAATGCTATTTAATGCACAAGTTCAGTATATTCTTTCGTAAAACAGCAAATACGCTTGAGCTCTCTGCACTGTGGACTCATTCACCTCTCTGACATTGGAATCACTGATGTGATACCACTTCCCCGGAGGCACTATGCTTTCGAGAAAATCGTCCGAGACATCATCGTCGGGCACGTTTGCATCGTTAAGGACTTGTTCCGTGTAGTGGTGGATGTAGTCCATCGGTCTCGGCAGCTGAGTGTTCAGGAAGTCGGTCACGGTGCTCAGCGAAGGCCGGATCTTAACGTACGCCGTGTAGTGTCCGCCTGACAGACGTCCACTGTGCTCTACCACACCATACAATGAATACGTCACCTTTTTCTGACCGGGTCTTACTCCCTGATGAAAGAAACGGAAACAAAAATATTTTAGAAATAGAAGGAAAAGAAAGAAAGAAGTGTTTTATTTAACGACGCACTCAACACATTTTATTTACGGTTATATGGCGTCAGACATATGGTTAAGGATCACACAGATTTTTTTAGAGGAAACCCGCTGTCGCCACATAGGCTACTCTTTTTATGACAGGCAGCAAGGCATCTTTTATTTGCGCTTCCTACAGGCAGGATAGCACAAACCATGGCCTTTGTTGAACCAGTTATGGATCACTGGTCGGTGCAAGTGGTTTACACCTACCCACTGAGCCTTGCGGAGCACTCACTCAGGGTTTGGAGTCGATATCTGGATTAAAAATCCCATGCCTCGACTGGGATCCGAACCCAGTACCTACCAGCCTGTAGACCGATGGCCTGCCACGACGCCACCGAGGCCGAGAAATAGAAGGAAGGAAATGTTTTATTGAACAACGCACTCAATATATTTTATTTTATGGTTTTATGGTGTCAGACATATGGTTAAGGACCACACAAATATTGAGAGAAGAAACCCGCTGTAGCCACTTCATGGGATACTCTTTCTGATTAGCAGCAAGGGATCTATGATACGCACCATCCCACAGACAGGATAGTACATACCACGGCCTTTGTTACACCAGTTGTGGAGCACTGGCTGGAACGAGAAACAGCCTAATGGGCCCACAGACGTTTTAGAAATAGAACATATGTTTTGTTCAATGATACCACTAGAGCAGATTGATTTATAAATCATCGGCTATTGGATGTCAAACATTTGGTAATTTCAACATATAGTCTTAGAGGAAACCGGCTACATTTTTCCATTAGCAATAAGGCATCTTTTATACGCACCATCCAGCAGACAGTATATTACAACCATGGCCTTTGATATACTAGTTGTGGTGCACTGGCTGGAACGAGAAATAGCCCAATGGGCCCACCGATGGGGATCGATCCTAGATTGACCACACATCAAGCAAGCACTTTACCACTGGGCTATGTCCTCAACACCCATTTTAGAAATAACCAGAAATAAAGTTAAAACACTTATCAACTTGTATGGTTGTAAATGGAAAGGAACATTTGTTTCGTGATATATCAGCATGGAGTTTGAGAAATTAAACCATTAAATTGTTCATGAATTACATAGAATTCTATTAAACTAAGTTGCCAATAGAATACCATTTACCTTACGACATGTCTTAAAACATATCTAAAAGCGAGTTGAATATTTTTTTAAACATGTTCTAAGATAAATGGTATCTAATGGACACAAATGTAGTATTCTATTTCTTTCATGTCCTCAAAAACCAAGTTTGAAATAAATTTAAACAACTTTTTCAACTAAAACATATTTACAGCCATTGTGCTAGCAGTAACTTATACATCACAGAGAAGTCAGTTTTAGGATATCGTATACATCACAGAGCAGTCAGTTTCAGGTTAATGTAATTACAGAGCAGTCAGTTTCAGGATAATGTAATTACAGAGCAGTCAGTTTTAGGATAACATATACATCACAGAGCAGTCAGTTTCAGGATAACGTATACATCACAGTAAAGTTAAAAAAGTAAAGTTTGTTTTATTTAACGACGCCGCTAGAGCACATTGATTTTTGTATCTTATCATCGGCTATTGGACGTCAAACATATGGTCATTCTGACACTGTTTTTTAGAGGAAACCCGCTGTCGCCACATAGGCTACTCTTTTATGACAGGCAGCAAGGGATCTTTTATTTGCGCTTCCCACAGGCAGGATAGCACAAACCATGGCCTTTGTTGAACCAGTTATGGATCACTGGTCGGTGCAAGTGGTTTACACCTACCCATTGAGCCTTGCGGAGCACTCATTCAGGGTCCGAACCCAGCACCTACCAGCCTGTAGACCGATGGCCTAACCACTACGCCACCGAGGCCAGTTATTATACATCACAGAGCAGTCAGTTTTAGGATAACATATACATCACAAAGCAGTCAGTTTCAGGATAACATATACATCACATAGCAGTCAGTTTCAGGATAACGTATACATCACAGAGCAGTCAGTTTCAGGATAACATATACATCACAGAGCATTCAGTTTCAGGATAACATATACATAAAAAAACAGCCAGTTTCAGGATAACGTATACATCACAGAGCAGTCAATTTCAGGATAATGTATACATCACAGAGCAGTCAATTTCAGGATAACGTATACATCACAGAGCAGTCAGTTTCAGGATAACGTATACATCATAGAGCAGTCATTTTCAGGATAATGTATACATCACATAGCAGTCAGTTTCGATCCTGCATTCTTTCATTTGCTGTAGTGACTAGGTCATCACCTAGGAGTAACCAGTTGTATGTCTTGTAAAGGACTGACACTTGTATGTATGCTATTGGTGTGTGTTATCATAAATAATATATGGTGTTCTCACCAACAGTTGTATAAGAAATATAGATCATATCTAGGTCTCAAACCGATTAATATGCATTTCAGTGGTAAAATAGTTCTAGTATTTTTTAGGAGGAAACATTTTCGAATTCTGCTGTTGTTATTTTACGATTCACATCTTTTATTATTATTAAAAACATCTAAATTTGTCAGCGACAAATATTGTTATTGACTATTTTGATGGAACCAAAATCTAACACCTTACAAGTGCACCTAAATTCAAACAAGTTGTACGTATGAGTAGACAACTTGAAAATATCAATTACTGAATGCAGCATTATGGCTGATACATCAAGACTGTACTCTATCTCAGAGCTGCATTTTGCTTCCCAAATGAAGAAAATGTTCACAGCTATCAGCTGTCACAAACCTGACATAATGAGCTGCAGTAAGGGCCGAGATCAAGAAGAAATGGGAAGTCGACATGACGATTAACCTTCCTCGAGTTGTATCCAACCTACAACAAAGCGTAATTAAAACATTATTCTAAAGTGTATTCATTCAGTTGAGACTAGTTTTTCTGCTGACAATGTCAATATTTTGTTGCTGAAACATTTAGAATTTTTTTTTTTTTACAGACTGTTTTTAAACATCACAACTTTAATTTTAAGACAAAAAAAGTTTTGAAAAGGCAACAAAAGGTAAAATGTTGTACAAATCTGCACATTGAATGTTTCAGCTGCCAACTTTGTTAACATAGAGATAATAATAATTAAAATGTAAGATTATTATGAATTACAACTAATATGCATAACATTTACTATTTCTGATACAATACTAAATTCAAAACTAAAATATCTAATTTTGTTAATATAATATGTCAGCATTATTAATCAAAATATTTCACATTCTACATTCCATCAATAATATGCATAATATTTATCGTTTCCAACACATTATTCAATTCACAACTAAAATATTTTAATATGACAATCTCAATATCATACATGACAGAATAGGTAACTTGAAGGAAGGAAGGAAATGTTTTATTTAATGACGCACTCAACATATTTTATTTACAGTTATATGGCATCAGACTTACGGTTAAGGACCACACAGATATTGAGAGAGGAAACTTGAAGTCGCCACTTCATGGGCTACTCTTTTCGATTAGCAGCAAGGGATCTTTTACATGCACCATCCCACAGACAGGATAACATATATCACGGCCTTTGATATACCAGTCATGGTGCATTGGCTGGAGCAAGAAATAGCCCAATGGGCCCACCAATGGAGATCGATCTCAGACCGACCACACATCAAGCGAATGCTTTACCAGTGGGCTACATCCCGCCCCAGATAACTCAATGGAGTCTACAACAACTGACTAAATATACAGTAATAAATGGGTAAAAATAAAAGTCACCTGTTCGAATCTCTTCAAATGAAGAGTTAGCACTGCAGGTGGTAAAAACACTAGAAACTGTTTGCTTGCATTGGAGTACACCATTTCGGTCTTCTTATCTAAAAGGAAAACATCTGTGTGTTAATAACAAGTAAGTAAATAATATCATAAACATGGTATCATTGTAAAAAGATAAATATCAGGATCATGCACTAACAAAATGGAGAATCGGTTTATAAAGTAGTATGTTTTAACATAAGTTAGTGCTTCAATAAGTTAGTGCTTCATTGTGATTTTATACTGAATCATAACCAAGTATTATATACATGCCTCAAAATAATCTTGAACATTCTATAACTATACAACAGTAAAAAAAAAAAAAGTTTGTTTTGTTTAATGACACCACTAGAGCACATTGATTTATTAATCATCGGCTATTGGATGTCAGACATTTGGTATTTCTGACATATAGTCTAGAGAGGAAACCCGCTACATTTTTGCATTAGTAGTAATAAAATTATAAATACAACTTGAATTGGACCGGCCTCGGTGGCGTCGTGGTTAAGCCATCGGTTCACAGGCTAGTAGGTACTGGGTTCGGATCCCAGTCGAGGCATGGGATTTTTAATCCAGATACCGACTCCAAACCCTGAGTGAGTGCTCCGCAAGGCTCAATGGGTAGGTGTAAACCACTTGCACCGACCAGTTCAACAAAGGCCATGGTTTGTGCTATTCTGCCTGTGGGAAGCGCAAATAAAAGATCCCTTGCTGCCTGTCGTAAAAGAGTAGCCATGTGGCGACAGTGGGTTTCCTCTAAAAAAAAAAAGGTGTCAGAATGACCATATGTTTGACGTCCAATAGCCGATGATAAGATAAAAAAATCAATGTGCTCTAGTGGCGTCGTTAAATAAAACAAATAAACTTTTTTACAACTTGAATTGCTAGGATTATTAAAGAAAAAGTGAGTGCTTAATATTAAGTCCATGCAAGTAGCCTATCTAACCCAGACCTTCCCCCCCCCCCCCCCCTCAAAACTTGGCATTTGTCTAAAAAATATTGCTACTTTTCAAGTACGCTTTAAGAATATACCAAACATTTCAGTCCACCACACAATATAAAGGTAATCCTGCTTTATCCTCAGATATGGTTACCTAGGTAATGCTACATGATACCCATGTAATGCTGCATGATACCCAAGTAATGCTACATGATACCCATGTAATGCTGCATGATACCCAAGTAATGCTACATGATACTCATGTAATGCTGCATGATACCCAAGTAATGCTGCATGATACCCATGTAATGCTATATGATACCCATGTAATGCTGCATGATACCCAGGTAATGCTGCATGATACCCATGTAATGCTGCATGATACCCAAGTAATGCTGCATGATACCCAGGTAATGCTGCATGATACCCATGTAATGCTGCATGATACCTATGTAATGCTATATGATACCCATGTAATGCTGCATGATACCCAGGTAATGCTACACGATACCCAGGTAATGCTGCATGATACTTAGGTAACGCTGCATGATACCAAAGTAATCCTGCATGATACCCAAATAATCCTGCATGATAGCCAAGTAATCCTGTACGACACTCGGATAATCCTGAATGATACCAAGTGAACCATGTACGATACTCAGGGAAACCTGCAGCTTGATACACAGGTAATTCTGTATGACACCCAGGTAATTCTGTATAATACTCGGGTAATTCTGTACGACACCCAGGTAATTCTGTATGACAACCAGGTAATTCTGTATGTATGACACCCAGGTAATTCTGTACGACACCCAGGTAATTCTGTACGACACCCAGGTAATTCTGTATGTATGACACCCAGGTAATTCTGTATGTATGACACCCATGTAATTCTGTATGTATGACACCCAGGTAATTCTGTATGACACCCGGGTAATTGAGTATGACTCTCAAGTAATCCTGCATAATACCAAAGTAATTCTGTATGACACTCAGATAATCCTGAATGATACCAAGGTAATCATGTATGATATTCAGAGAAACCTGCAGCATGATACTCTGAAATTTTTGTACAATACTAAAGTAATCCTGCTGGATTCAAATAATCGTGAAATACTCGAGGAAAATATAAGATACTTGGGTATTCCTGCTTACCTTTATTAGCAGAGTGTTTGTTTTTCTGCAGCCTGGTACACGTTTTGCATCCAAACTTGTTGGAGCCGGTCAACAGCTCAGGCGCGGTGAACTGGTGCAGACACGACATGATGGAACACTCCTTGGAGGAGGGGTGGTAGCGGGGACACAGGGTGCTCAGCGACTTGTACTGCCCCTGCTGCTTCAGCTCCCTCCTCGATTTCTGCTGCTTGCTCGGCTGTCTGCCCGATGACATGTTGCACCCTGGGGCTTCAGCCTGTGAGACCAGACCGTCTATCACGTGATCATTGTCCGACTTAACAGAGTGCTTCATATCACAGCAGTTGTCGTTCCGCGCAATCTCGGAGGAGTTCACACAACGCAGATTAGAAGACTCGCTGCCCACATCCACCGATGCTGCACTACTGTTCAATTGCTGCCTCTTGAGTGAAGCGTCGACACCAGGATCTGTAGCATCGTGTAGCCGACACGAATTCTGGTGTTCACTGTTCATCAACTTTACACACTGTTCTGTCGACAGGTTGGTCATTTCTATGATATCACAATCAGCAGAATTCACACAACCATTTTCCTTTGGTTTAGAGTCTTCGCCTATTCTATCACTCTCAGTAAGTTTTAGCTCTCTGGTAGCTAAAGTCAAATCGTCTACACAGCCGTTCGTGTCTACGTATGATTCAGCATGGGCTTCAATACCTGGTTCATTACTTACTCTCTCTTGCTGCTGGTTTAAGCTGTCTCTGTTCACTGTATGGAATGTTTCAATTGAGGAATTACACACTTGTTCTGAACTTTCCGATGGCGTAATGGTCGTAGATGTCTCAATACTATTTAACAATGGGGTATTTTTACCATTTTCAGCAAAGGCGACATCACTGTCGGTAACTCCTTGCTGCAATCGAGAAGTGTCGCTCTCCAAATTGTCTTCAACATCAGCATCTAAAAAAATATTTTTATCCTCAAATTATTTGTTAAGTGGGGCATTGATGAAGATTTTATTTGCTAAATTTAAGTAATACAAATAAAACAGAAATATTAACAGCATTGTGTGTGTGTGCGTGTGCATGTGTGAGAGTGCATTTATTCATTAATTTGAATGAGAAGTAGGTATAATTGATCCAGCAAAGTATTATCCATCAACCTCTGCCTTTATTCATATGTAATCTTGAATGCAGGTATATGGAAATCAAGGAATTGTTGATCATCAGTGACTAGCATAAAACATTCCTGTCTTTTGCTTTCACGAAGTACAAAATATTATTCTATTAATATATAACTAATTTATTTCAATATCTCCAAATAACAATGTGAAATCCAAATGATCTAAATTAAAAATTGTTTTGTTTAATGATACCACACCGATTAATTAATCATCGCCTATTGGATTTCAAACATTTGGTAATTCTGACACGCAGTCTTCAGAAAAAACATGACATGTTTGTATTAGCAGTAAAGGATCTTTTATAATATATACACTTTTCCATAAACAGGACACCACAAACCATGGCCTTTAAAATACCAGCTGTAGGGCACTTAGAGGCACTGATTTTCCGCGATCGCGGAATCGCGGAAATACCTATCTGAAATGGAATTCCTGATTTTTTTCCAAAACATTATTTAACTTTAAATAGCACATTTGATTAATTAAAATTTATTTTTCGAACTAGAAACTATGAACACCGACAGCTGCCTGTGCTACGCTACGACACTAGTACCTTTGTATGTTATGCCAAATGTTTAATGTAGAGTATCTAGACGTTTTACCAGTCATGTTTTCTTCGCTTATTCCCGGCAATTTAACTGGGAAAAACCGAACATTGTGAGCTAAAATTGTCCGATATTTACTCAAGTGAAAGATATATTATGTTATGTTTGCTTATTAATTTTTAACATTTGCGGCATTGCCATATTTCCGATCTCACAAAGGAATGCAGTAATTGCATATTGTATGCCAGGTTTTGTTCAAAATATATTATATCAGGGAAGTGGTTTATAGTGTGATCGTTTGTAATTATTTTCTCGATCATATCATAAAGAAAACCCAAAATGTCCGAAGTCTGTGTCATGGCGTATTCGTGTTTAAATTTAAACCAAAAATAAATACAAACTACTGACATGTTTTGCCTCATTGCATATTTATTTATTTTATACCAGCAATTAATTGCGGTGTGTGTGTATGTGTGTGTGTGAAACAAAAACAGAATTTGTTTAATACCGAAACAGAAAACCCCCGGAATTTGTAACATTATAAAACGGAAAAGAGAAAAATCTGAAACGGAAAATCAGTGCCTCTAGGCACTGGTTAAAACGATCTAAGTTGTAAGTTATGTTTTTAAAAATAAACTTTGAGGTGCACTCAACTTTTGACAGAGAAGTGAACACCACAAGTCCTGTGATTGGTGATAAATGTTGAGTGTGTTGGTTGTAAAAAATAATAGTTTCATCTGGGTAAAAAAAATATGCAATTTTATTTCATCTAGTACATGTACCACTGTGTCAAGTAGCCTTGTGCTTAAAACAATTATGGGGTACCTGTAAAAAAAAATACTAGAATTTTGTGCCAAACTAGGGTAGTCATAGACACTATCCGTTATGTCAGAAATGTGCAGCTTGGTGTTAGTATTTATATCCATGGCGCTTATGTCGATTGATACACTGCAGGTAGAAGTTTTAGCCACACATGTTTCTATTGTCATCTATGGGATTTGATTTGGTAGTATACACCCTATAATATATATTTTAAACCAGATACCTGATGGGTCTTCATTGTCAGTGTACTGTTGATCTTCATTTTCTTTATCTTTTGCATCTTTCTTCTGGGAAGAAATTCCGTCTCCATCTATTTCGTTTGACAACTTGGCAAGTGACTTAGCAGACTTCTGGTATGACACTGAACATTTCCGCTGCAAAACAATGTCCAATAACTGTGTAACAGTCTGTTATTTACTTATGTGTTATAAATGTGTGATTAAAAAAAAAATCTGGCATATTATTGTAAAGTATTTGGGCCCATTTTATTCAATGGTAAAACACAAACCCCTGAAAGTTTATTATGGTTCACTGGTAACACTGGAAATAAAATAACTACAGTACTATTTATGGATTACACTGAAGAATTAAATTTGATCGTAGTCATTCGAAGGAATTAATCAAACAATATAAATAACTTTTAACTGTTATAAAAGAAAATTACCTAAATTTATTAGACAAAAGCTGTAACTATTATCCCAGGCTCGGATCCTGGATTTTGTAAGGGGGGGGGGGGGGGGGGGTCACAAAATTCTGAAACGGGTAAATTGAGTTTGTTTGAGGGGTTCGGGGGCATCTTCCTTGGAAAATGTTTAAATAAAGATGCTAAGAGATGCATTTTCAAGTAAATTTTGTGTATATTGTGGATTATGATTTTTTTTTTTTTAAAGTCATTAAAAAAGAGCACTTTAAATGAGAATTGGGGTGTGAGTCACAGTACCTCTGGATCTGCCAACGTATCCAAAGAAACTAATCATGATAGATAAACACTGATGAGGGTTTATTAAAACATACTTTTGACTTGCGAGCTAACTTCTTGTTTTTCTTTTCCGCATACTTGCTGGGTTTATCTGGCCTGGCGGCGAAACCATCAACCCCTTTCAGGACATGCTCCTCCGTATCCGCAGATTCTTTCCTCTTACCACCCAGCACTTTGTTTGGTCTCTCCGGCTAAACACAAAAAAACAGCAATGAGATGATCTGTTTACAAGACAAAAAATATACTCAGGAATCAGATGAATTGTTCACAAGACAAAGAAGATAATAGGTGATCTGTCACAAACAAATTCATAAAGAAATGATAATAAATTTTAATGGATTTTATTTGGTAATATAAGACTTATTTTACTTTTGATATTCTTATTTGTCTGCCTGTTTGTCTCTAACATCTAATATTTTGCAGAAGTTTATAAACTGAATCTTTTAACTAACAATTTGAATGATGTTTTAAATCTAGTGAATTACTCATTTGTTTCCTCACCAAAGCCTTGTAAATGTATTATTAGTATATGTGTTGTGCTGGTAAGATCACCTGAACATACAGATACACAAAACAATTACCTTCTCTTCTGTGACTGGCAAAGAAAGATCTAGGAATGGCTCAAATATCTGTGATATCTGTGGGAGAAAAAAAACAAAAAACATGAGCATAAATTGAATGTTAAAGTACTCTAATAACTACACTAGAATGAAGAGGAAGAAAAAAAAAAAAACATGATAAAATGCTTGGAAAGGAAAGGAAAGGAAAATAATGTTCAGCTCATTTTCAACTGCGCCTATTTCAGGGTCTAACATGACTAATTTAACAATGGGTTGAGAGAGAGAGAGAGAGAGAGAGAGAGAGAGAGAGAGAGAGAGAGAGAGAGAGAGAGAGAGAGAGAGAGAGAGAGAGAGAGAGAGAGAGAGAGAGAGAGAGAGAGAGACATACAGAGATATCATTAAGTTTTTTTATTCAACAGGTTCTCAGTTTATAATGAATGTTACTGACCTGTTTGCATTCTTCACACATGATTGTGCTAATTAACTGTCCTCCAAACAGACTGTCAAGAAATGTGTGTCGTGCCTGACGGCCATAATCTACAATAATAATAATATGTATTATCAGTTTCATTTTTCATCCAACACAGCAGAGAATAAAACAAACTGTTCAGCCACACAAAGACCACAACAAACCACCAATCCACAAAATAAATAATCCCAAACAAGTTATCTGTAGTTATCAAGAACTCTGAGGAAAAGTTAAAGTTTGTTTTGTTTAATGACACCACTAAAGCAAATGATTGATTTATAATTGGCTATTGGATGTCACAAATTTGAAAATTTTACTCTACATTTCCCCATTAGAAAGAAAAAAAGAAATGTTTTACTTAATGACACACTCAACACATTTTATTTACGGTTACATGGCATCAGACATATGGTTAAGGACCACACAGATTTTGAGAGGAAACCTGCTGTCGCCACTACATGGGCTACTCTTTCCGATTAGCAGCAAGGGATCTTTTATTTGCGCTTCCCACAGGCAAGATAGCACAAACCATGGCCTTTGTTGAACCAGTTATGGATCACTGGTCGGTGCAAGTGGTTTACACCTACCTATTGAGCCTTGAAGAGTTGGTATCTGGATTAAAAATCCCATGGCTCGACTGGGATCCGAACCCAGTACCTGCCAGCCTGTAGACCGATGGCCTAACCACGACGCCACCGAGGCCGGTTCCTCCATTAGTAGTAACAAAGGATCTTTTATATGCACCATCCCACAGACAGGATAACACCAGGGAACATTTTGTTTTAAAAATTTTGATTAGTGACAGTCGCGAATCAATTTTAAAATTGATTAGCAATCACTTATTTTGATTAGCGATTTCTGTAACATTAGTATGGTTTTTTAAAACAACCTTGCTCGAACTACGTTTGCTGCGTGACGTCAAAATTATTGGGAATAGACGGTTGAGTAAGGGGTCATTTCAAAACTATATGCGCTATACGATGTGCTAACTAATTTCACCTTGTTTTAAAAATTATTCTTGTCAAAGATTCACGTAATTATTTTTTAAAAATGACACGATTTTTTGTTTGCAAATTGTTGAAAAATATTTACTTCAAAGGCATTCGCCACAGGAATAGCACTGGTTATCGCATTACCTATCGTTTGGCCTATGTCGTGGAAGCGCGAAGTGTTTTTTCTATCAGTCAAATTCAATAATGTAAAACTTTTTTTTACAGAGTATTTATTTATTTTTTGTTAAGATTATTCACTTTGAAAAATTTAATTTGTAAGAAAGATAGGTATAATTTTAATAAACTATTCTAGTAGACATCGTAATTACACTTCACGAATCCAATCTTTAGATGCCCCCCTTCATAACCTAAGAGCTAAACGTCATAATGTTATGGTGTCTATCGGTGGGTGGATATCTGAACAGCCGTTTTACCACGTAAAAGCTGTGCTCCTAATCGGAGGGTTGCAAAAAAGAAAATATCTGATGAAACTTGGAAATCTACACCTAGATAAATAGTTCATTACAGTGATAGATTTAACATGTTATCAGTGGAATATTTAGGGGTTAAGGACGATCTTCAAACTTTAATACTGTCAAAAATATGCATCGCGACATTTAGCGATATGTTTTAATATTGTGTAGCGATAGCCGGAAACTGCATCGCGTTTCGCGACACGATACTGAACAAAATGTTCGCTGAACACATACATAATCTAATATGGCCAAACAAAATAATGATACTAAAATTAAACAATAATTGAATGTCGTAATTATTAATTGATCAAGTATAAGTTTTGGATGGAAAGAAAGAAAGAAATGTTTTATTTAACGACGCACTCAACACATTTTATTTACGGTTATATGGCGTCAGACATATGGTTAAGGACCACCCAGAGTTTTGAGAGGAAACCCGCTGTCGCCACTACATGGGTTACTCTTCCGATTAGCAGCAAGGGATCTTTTATTTGTGCTTCCCACAGGCAGGATAGCACAAACCATGGCCTTTGTTGAACCAGTTATGGATCACTGGTCGGTGCAAGTGGTTTACACCTACCCATTGAGCCTTGCGGAGCACTCACTCAGGGTTTGGAGTCGGTATCTGGATTAAAAATCCCATGCCTCGACTGGGATCCGAACCCAGTACCTACCAGCCTGTAGACCGATAGCCTGCCACGACGCCACCGAGGCCGGTAAGTTTTGGACGGAGAAACGAAAAGCTTTTTCCCAATAAAATCCAAGTAAAATGACACGAGTCATGGACTGCTTGAAAAAAAATAATGAAACGCTATACAATATATATATATATTATATTTTTTTAAAGTTACCTTTCACTTTTAATTTTATTTCTTCATCAAGCTTTTTGTGATTTGCAATTTCGGCAATCTTAAAATACTTCAAAATTCCTGCCTGCCTCCTCTGAAATAAACAAGAAAAAGTTTTTATTTTAATTCCAAACATAAACTTGAAAAAAAACAAAAAATTCAATTGTCAGAAAACTAGTTCGACATTTAATAAATATTATCTTATTTCCTATTTGGACAAAGAAGATAAAAACATGCTGAACAAGAATTCCTAACTACGTAACTGAAATATCATGAAATTAATCTGAACCCTAATAAAGACAAATATAGCATACAGACACACCAGTATAGGAATGTATGCAGGGGTGGGCTGGACTGTGGTGAGCATAGTTTATGAAGAGGAGATCGAATTTGCTTTAACGGGGTAGGAGGGGTTTGACCCCAACAAACTTCCTCACTCATTGTACACACACCTGATACAAAGTGCTAAAGAATAGGCTTTAAAGATTAAGCTTATCAAACTAATGACAGCTTTGAAAAGCTGACGAAAGAGATGAACATTTCATAAATCCAACTTAAAGGAAAAGAAAAGAATAATTAATGACTCCTCAGCACATTTTAAACTTTTGATACTTGTCTAGCAGATGTTTATGTCGACATTTAGTCAACATAGAGAGAAGACAGAAAACCCATTGCCATCACAGGCTATTCGACCCAAAAAGTAGCAAAGGATTTTTTACATATGAATCTAATCTACTACGGACTACTGCAGGCTATTCGACCCAAAACATAGCAAGGGATCTTTTATATGTAAATCTAATTGACTGCTGACTACTACAGGCTATTTCTACCAAAAGGCAGCAAGGGATATTTTACATGTGAATCTAATTGATCAACCTTTATTTCCTCCATCCGAATGGCATCGAGCAGATAGCGCAAAAGTTCATGGCTGTCTTGCTGCTGATAACCTTTGAACCGCGGAGCTCTAAGTGAAAAGGAAGAAATTAGAGAAGAAAAAACAAATCATAAATATTATTATAACAGACAAGAAGTTTAAAAAACATACTAAAAAAATTCTCTTTTTTTTTTTTAAAGTATGGCAACCATTGATTTTATCATCTGTTACAAATATATCTCTTTTTACAAGTACCTTTTCATTTAATATATACGGTCGACAAGACAGGTAGGGTGTGTAATGCTAATGGGGGCAGTAAATTATCTACTATTATATAGTAGTCATGTTATTTTCATGAGAACCAATTACTTTTAATGTGAAAATCAAGTTATTTCCAAATAGAATATTGACGCTGACCGTATCACAAGTATTTCATTTTTGAAATACATCAGTGGCTTTATTTACAAAGGTCTCCTAGGCTCTGCTAGATAACAAAGCATCCTCTTTGCAAGTCTTTTTACATTGCATTGCGATATCGCAAAGTTATGAGAGTTTAGTGAATTAGGCCCCAGATGTTCTACAAATTCTTACTAAGTAACTTACTTCTTGCAGACCTGTCCAAAAAGACTACTAGGGTTCACAGTGCTGCCTCTAGCGCTTGAATTTGTCATCTCTTGTAGAAACGACAACAACGTTTGCATTAATGGGCCATGTTCCTGAGGAACAATGTCAATTGAAGGCTTGAAAAAACGAAAATGAAAGAACCGTTATGTATGTATACATCAGTGTTCTCGCTGGGTGAAAACTAAAGCAGGGCGGCCGCATGGTACCACACCCTTCAAAAAACACCAAAAATAAAACCCAAACAACAACGAAAAGCAAACAAAAAAAGAAGAAAAAAGAGCGAGGTTGGGGGAGCTTGGTTACCATACTGTTGTGTGTTGGTAGACTTTGTGGAAAGACATACTCCTTATTTATATGAAATATAAGCAGACTCGTCTTTTAATTAAACCGTAGATGTTATCGGTCTGACATTCACAGGCAGTTCCAGTTTTGCTGAATCGATCAAAGTTTTAATATTATTATTTTAAGATTTCAAGATATACGAAACACAATAAATATTGATCCCCTAATGTTGGATACATTTTTTGTTATTTCTATCTTCATCGAATGAATCGATCGCTGTGGTAAAATATTATCGCCAGCTGATAAAAAGTAGTTTCGTTTTTGTCAAGGCAGTGAATATATTATTTGGCACCCAAGATAAATGATTTTAATAATAAACACTACCACTTCCGTTATTTGTATAAGCGGTGAAAAGTTTACAATATTTTATAAAGAACTGCTGAATAAACAGAATGACAGAAAATAAAAATCATCAGTTACAACCAATTATATCTGCAATTGAGGACAAAATATGAGACGATAGTTAGTGGAAACAAAAGACAGAATGACCGTTCTGTTTACGTGACAAATTTTCCGCCAAATAAGTGGGGGGGGGGGGTTTTCAATCGGAGATTGCCGAATCCGGCAAAAATAAAAATGTTTTCATTGCATAAATAAAATATAACTTTTATTGTGCGCATTAAACATACAAATGGATACAGGTATGCGGCAAAATTGAGGTTGTTAAATATACTGATAAATTACGTTACCGTAACTGTTGTAAATGTTTTGTCAATTGCTTTTTTGTATACAACGCGGCTTGTTTCGTTTTATGTCCAGTATGCAGACTGATCGTTGTTTTTTTACGTGGAAAAAAGTGTGCATTTGGAAATAGCAGAGATAGGTGCTGTAAAATATAGTAGGGTGCTGGAAAATAAAGAGGGGCGCAGAAAAATAAAGGAGGGCGGAGAACGTGAAAGGAGAGCGGCAAAATGCAGTAGCGGGGCGGGCCGCCCTGCTTAATGGAGCAGCAAGAACACTACATATACCGTCAAATTATCTCAATCTTGAGGGGAACAAGAAGCTTGAAATATTGGTAGTTCAAGATAAATATAGCTATTGGTGAAAAATTATGATGGGTTCCTTAGATTATAGAAATCGAGGTAATGATATTTTGACTACATAGTTTACATAACTGTTTTCATTCTATACAAGATGAAAAACTACACTGTCTCAAAAATAAATATTTAAGAATTATCTGGCTTATACAGACATAACATAATAAAATCTAATTACATTTATGTAAGTGAAAAGTGTTTTTGTTATCAGTAGTATAAATTCATTACATTATTTAGACATGATGGACGCATGTTCAGGACGACAAATTCCTAGCTAATGTTTTGTGTCAATATTAAACAAATGTGATAGGATTTGATATGAAGGAAACCAGTCAAACATTTTCCGGGTGCTTTCCCTCATAAACTCAAAACTGGTCAACTAATACATGGTGCATATAATGTTATGAACTAAACTGAATCACTCATTTAATGCAATTTCCATTTCCTTTCTTCAAAGGATCTGCAATCATTAACACAATGTAATAAAATTAACACAATGTAATAAAATTAAAAAATGTAATGCAATTTGTCAATCTCTCCTAGTGTTATTTTAAAAACTGAACCAAATTATTAACTATCAAGTAATTGTAATTTTCCATGACTTTCCATGATTCAACTCAAAATTCCTCAACTTTCAAAGCCCAGAAAATGAAATTAAATTTGCAAGTGCCACGACTTCCCAGGAATATATTCCATGACCCATATAAATACTGTAATAATTAAAACTACTGAGAATATGTTACCAAATATTTGTGAGCTTCTTCATCATTATCATCATCACTGGAGGTGCTGGAGTCTGAGTCTGGCGGCTGGGGGTGACCAGGCAGTGTTAGCATCATCCCCTTCTTACAGTGGTCGACAAGTAGAGACTCCAGGCTGTGAGTCTGAGACAGATTCTAACACAAAGGAAAGGAATGCTGGTTTAACAACACCTCAGCACCTTTAAACTATGGCTTTTTGATGGTTCTTTTTACACTTGGTTATGAGAGAGAGAGAGAGAGAGAGAGAGAGAGAGAGAGAGAGAGAGAGAGAGAGAGAGAGAGAGAGAGAGAGAGAGAGAGAGAGAGAGAGAGAGAGCCTGCTACAATCCTTATGAGGAAAAACAAACAGCAAAGTATCTTGTATATTGTAAATGCACTTCCTCTACAAGAGGACATATCCCATCAGTTGAGGAACACTGTTTGGGACCCAAAAAAATCTAGGAAGATCGATCTTGCAAACCACTTCATCTTGGGTGAGCACTCTGCCACTGAACTGCATCCCACCCCCAAGTTCTAAAACAAATGCTAAACTGATTTGCAATAAAATATTTTATTGAAATATTTTATTTTGCTTAACCTTACAGTATCAGCTACAAATATTGTTCATGGAATGTAAGTTTATTGCAAGGTTGAGGTAATACTCTAGGTTACTCAAATGTAATTCATGTAGGTAACCAGTTGGTTACCTACATAAAATATCAAATAGACTTCCAGTTATTTATATTTAATATTGTCTTGTTATAAATAGCAAGCCTTCAGTTACCTGCATCACAGCATTGAAGAAACAAGTATTTCCCAAGTTACTCAAACCCTGCAAAACCGAACAAAAAGAAAAACATCATAACATTATAAGACATATCAATACCAGCTGAAAGGACATGTTATGTACAAGCCAGGTCCAATTTGAAGCATGCTACCTTCCACATTTCATTAGACTAATGTCCCAAATTCTGAGATCTCCACTACTTACATGTTTTAAAACCCACATTTTTTTCAAACAAGAGAAATGAAATGTGGATTACCTTGGTCAAAATTATTTTAAAAACATAATAATGCTTGTAAAATCTTACACCCATGGAAATATTTAGCCTACATACAAAAACATTCTGAAAGTAAACATCATTAAATTCTCATCATAATATTGCTTGAAAATACCAAAAACGATCCCCCAAAAAAGTAATCCCATTATTACCTTGACTTTTTGGCAAGAGGTGGGGGTTCCTGTAGGTCGTGGGGTCAAAGGTCGTGCTTTATCCTTAACAACAGTTTGGGGTTCATTGGTTGTGGCTGATTCAACTCTTCTACTTCTACCTATGTATATAAAAAAACATTTATTCACATTAAACATAGTCAACAGATTTACAAATGTCAATAAAAACATAAGTTGCTGTTCTTACTTAAATTTCTTTCTAATCAAGCATTTAACACTGCATATTAATTCTGCAGAACTCATGCTATATGTCAAAAACCTATTTAATAAAATTCAGTGACGTTTGATTTGTTTAACGACACCACTAGAGCACACCGATTTATTAATCATCAGCTATTGGATGTCAAACATTCGGTAATTTTGACATATAAGTCTCGGATAGAAAACCTGCAACATTAGTAGCAAGGGATCTTTTATATGCACCATCCCACAGACAGGATAGCACATACTACAGACTTTGATATACCAGTCGTGGTGCACTGGCTGGAACGAGAAATAGCCCTATGGTCCCACCAATGGGGATTGATCCTTAACCGACCGATTTACCACTGGGCTACGTCCTGCCCTAAAATTCAATGAATAAATGAAATTGTCTTGAAAATTAGACACCCAAGTCTAAACACTATCATACAAACTCACACATTTTCTTTAAAATAGTAACACGGTCTTTCTAAAGATTTAGTTAACAGCAATTAGAATAAACTACCTGAGGGTGTAAGATCAATCTTTGGCAATCCAATATTCTTCCTTAAGACGTCAACACATTCTTGAATTCTTTTACTGGTTTCAATAGGAATGTCAGAATCACATTGGTAACACCTATAAAGATAATCTTGGATAATTATTTCTAATATATAACTGCAACAAGACAAGACAGCGTAAACTATTCAAAACCAAAAGTGTTTAATATGCTGACCTTGTTACAGGATTTAAATTGAAATGCTCAAAATGTGACAAAGTAACATTTAACAAATCTGTTTCATTATGTTTTGCCAAAAAGCCAATTAGAAAATTTTAAGAAAACTTGGACCATTTTCTCAAACTGTTTGGGTACAACTTATATACCCTACTATAACTTGTTATGGACTGCATGTGCACATGCACATAGATGATACAGAACTGATCGCAAGCACTTTATTTCCTGAACATCATACTGATGTCACATACCAGCAGTCCAATAATGGGATTTAAATGTGTTAAACGTGTACTGTATGTTATATACCCAGCACAGTACTTCGAGTTTGTATGTAATGGCTGAAATGATATTTTTGTAATGCTATGTTTACCATTCATCTAAATTTATGCAGTATGTAACATCATCTCATGGAGAGACATTTATATAGGCCTGTTTGCCAATCCACTTCATTAATTTGAATAAATATTGTCTAATTCAATCTGTGTAACTGTTTTAGTACTAAATGACTGAGAGTTAAAACTGACCAGGCAGTCCACAGTGAGATGTTGAGTGCTATACAATGGAGTGTGGAGTGAGGCGTCTCATAGTGCTTCAGTGCATGCATCTCCTTCGAGTTTCTGTCACATCCCTGTAAACAGACAGAACATGATAATCAGGTAACACTAACAGGTAATCAAGCACTGAATTTGAGGATTTCTCTTTTTTTTAGGATTCTACCAGAATCATAAAATGGTATAACACAGATATTTTGGGATTCCACTCATAATTTTATGCTTCTAACACAGAATCCTGCTAAAACAGTTTAAAACATAATTATTAATTCTATAAGCTACTCGTCCCCGCTCTTAATAAAATCTTAAAAGTGAAATAGACACAATGAAAAAATATTATTAATTCACACAACAGATTTTAGAGGCTGTCGTAGTGGTAAGATATCATACAACCATTGTAAGCTATGACATCACCACAGCATACAACAATTTTACGATATCGTAGCGCTAAGATTTGAAAATATGAGTCCAGATTTCTAAAAACACAAATTTCCTTTTTATGTAATCCATTATGATCATGTAAATGATGTCTTAACTTTAATGTGTGAACAAACAAATGGGTTAAGCAGGGCTTCAAGAATGTTTATAAAATCCACTAGCCATGGGATCAGTGATTTTTTTTAATTTACTAGCCATGATTAAAAATTCACTAGCCCTACTTTACTTTATTTTACTAAATAATAGTAATAAACGGATATGTCACCTAAAGATGGAGCTAGAGCTTAAAAACACTAACACTGGGGAGTGGTTGCAGGATATTCATACTTATAAAATAGACGTAACTGCAACATTTGACAAAAAAAATTCACTAGCCGTAAGGCATGACAAAAGTAGTTATTTATTAGCCCAACATTGAATATCACTAGCATGGGAGTGGGGCTACCATAATGCAGAAGCCCTGGGTTAAGCAATTTGTGCAATTTTCAGTGGCCTGTACATACATACAGTTGCCTAAAAGAACATTAACTGCAATGTTGATACATATGCACAAATATAATTAAATGCAAAGACTATGCTTACAATGTAAACCAACTAAAATTACTGTTTCTACTTCTCACCTGATGGCCACATTGTAAGCACATCCACACAGTAACCTCAGACTCTTCAACATCAGCCGCTGTGGCTCCCTCTACCAGAGTCCCTTCTCGTGAAGACGGCTTCCCCGACACATCATTAGCACAGGACTGTAACAATAAAATAATACTGTGAATAAACAATGAATAAAACATGAATATTAGCCCAAAGAGTTCCATCACAAAAAAACCCAACTAAACATATTTAGACATGCCAAGCTGCCAACATTCAGATGGTGGGATGTAGCCCAGTGGTAAAGCACTCGCCTGATGTGTAGTCAATCTAGGATCGATCCCTGTTGGTGGGCCCATTGGGATATTTCTTGTTCAAGCCATTGCATCACAAATGGTGCATCAAAAGCCATGGTATGTGCTATCCTGTATGACGGGTTATGCAGATCCCTTGATGCTGGTGGAAAAATGTAGGTTTCCTTTCTAAGACTATATGTCAAAATTACCAACTGTTTAACATTCAACAGCAGATGATTAATAAATCAATGTGCTCCAGTGGTATTAAACAAAACAAACTAACTTTAAAATTCAAGGTTTTAAATGTGACTAGAATATAGTGAAACAAAAGTAATAAGTTGTTTTTAGCTAAAGTATTCAACTGGTAGGGTTTTCTTTTCTTTTTTCTTTTTTTAAACAGATTGGTTTAAAAAACAGTTACCTTTTTAATAAATATCATTATATGAAGTTGATATATTTTGGCATAGTGCCTACAATAAGATCCTTTATAATGCAATGCCTAAATTAACATAAGTATTCTAAAAATAAATCGTTTGTGTAGAATATGATATGAATCAATCATCCAAAATATTCACAAAATTAACACATACTGGATGTATATACTATACAGTCAAACCTGTCCTAGCGGCCACCTGTACTCAGCGGTCACCTGCCTTAAGCGGCCATTTTTTTCCCTCCCAAACATTTATAATGTAAATGCACCTGTAATAAGCAGTCGCCTGTTTAACGTGGCCAGCGGCCACCTAAATCAGATCCAAATTCACTAAAATACACTGGTGGCACCTAAGTCTGCGCACCTAAGCATTTGTGTTATATTTTAAAGTTAAAATATTTCTTTAAAAATATTTATTTCACTGCCACAGTACAATGGAACAATAAACGTGTTACAACTAAAGTTATTTTAATTTTAATGTTTTTTAAACTCAAGTAATGAGCGCATTTTTAGTGGGACCCCCCTGCATTTACTGGCCTGCATGACGGCACGTAAGTCTGCGCAGCAAACATCAAAACAACTACTTCTGTCGCTAATGTTTACATAAAACAGCAACAAACAATGGATCCGACTTTTTATAAGTTCTAAATAACAAATACTTCCTGTTATAGTCTGTTTCAGAAACATTTAGATTGTGCAAATGAGATAAATAAAAATGGTGTTCCAGTTTGGACAACACAAAATGACAATATTAAAAAAAGCCAATGTAAAAATATTTGATCATTATTCAACAAAAAAATTCTATTATTAACTGTGTAAATTAGCACAAATAGTGTTCGTTAGACATATAGGACAATCAGTGATAATTTTGAAACAGACTATAGCTAAAATAGGCCATGCTGTCAGTGCAATCTTCAGTCTGTGCAGCCATTTTGCATTGTGTCACTCGGAGGGAAATTCAAAGTATGCTTGGATGTTTACGTTAACAGATTAAATAAGACATTCATTTGATTTATGGATTCATAAATTACAATAAGGTATGTATTGAAGCTTCTATGTAAATTTATGTAAGTTGATATGCAAGGTTGAAGGTTGATCATTACAACGTTGACAGACACGTGTTGACAGGTGATAGAAAAACACGTTGATCGAGGCTGGCAACAGTATACTTTTAGTGCATTAATTCAGAGTTTTTTTCAATAAAAGTGTTATCGACCAGTTTTATACATATATTCATAATCAAGATGTGTTGTTTTAACAACAGTTTTGTGAATTAAATTAACGTTGTTTGTTTGTTTACAAACATACCCCGACACTGGTTTTGAGACGTAATGTAACGTCATTAACGTGCGCAGACTAAGGTGACATGAGTGTACCTGTATTAAGCGGCCACAGTAAAGTTTTACTATTATATAAAAGGGATATTTTAACAACAGCGATAAGGTGCAGCAAATAACTGATCTTCACACCTTCAGGAATACTAGTACCCATTCAGTCCCGACATCTCTACTGTGTATCAATTAAGAAAGTATGCCTCTGCAAAGCATCTAATTGCCTCTGGGCAGGCTACGCCTGACATTTGTAAATTCACTTACTATGACAATACACCGCATGGAGTAGGAATTAAATAATTAAATGGAAAAAGAAAACAAACTTGTTGAGAACGGTTAATTTAATATTCCATTTGCATTATTTGTGAAGGAGACGACATGTCAAATGTTGATTTATAGTCAACTGTGAAGCACACATCCATTGATTAGCAGTACAGACGATAAAGCAAGAAACAACAACAAACATTTTAAAGACTATATATGTGGCAACTTGTACTCAGCGGCAACCTGTCTTAAGCAGCCATTTGTATCTACTCCCTGTGTGACCACTTAAGACAGGTTTGACTGTATATGTAATCATTTGTGTAAAATTATATATGAATCAATCATCCACTAATATTCACAAAATTAATACATACTGGATGTATATATATGTAACTGTTTGTGTAGAATGATATGATATGAATCAATCATTCACAAAATTAATATATACTGGATGTATATGTATGTAATCGTTTGTGTAGAATATGGTATGATATGAATCAATCCACAAATATTCACAAAATTAATGTGCCACAGTTATATTATAACAGATCAAACATTAGAAACATAAAATTAAAATAAAGCACTAATTCTTTGTATGCAAAATAAATAATTACAACATACACTGCATTCACCAATACTGGTCTTGAGACAAGCTTTTTTGATCACAGATGGTACAACTGCCTTTGGAAGGTGTGTACACCCACTGGAGCCTGTAAAGATATGAAAAATGAATGAATGAATGAATGAATGGTTTGTCACCTCAGGTCCAAAACACAACATGACAGTTTAAATTATGTACACTGTGTATGTGTAAAAAAACCCACTGTGAGATGGCAATTTATGCCATTAAAGTTGTTAAGTTTGTTATAATGTTTATCAGGGTTCTCACGGACCCGGAGTCCCGGGTCCCTGACGCAGCGATCAAGGATGGGACACACCATATTGCATACACGTGCATCCCTGTGGACACAGTATATTTTTTCTTTTTTTTTTAACTTCAATACAATTTTTTTTTTTTTAACATCTAAATTTACTGTGAAGTAAATCGGCAACATTCATAAAAATTCTTGGAAATAATAAGTGAGAAACAATAATATGCATTCCTTATCAATGCACCCACTTCGTGGAAATGAACTCAACCATGTGACCCACATTTACAACATTAACCGGTACGACAAAACATGACTAATAAAAAGTAAAACTTGTTGTCGCTAGTAATCAAACATTTAATATAAAAAATGCAACATTTCTTAAACAGTATTTCATTTTATTTAATCGCATTTTCTAGCTTTACAAGCAGCTGGCAGTACACTACTGAATAGTAGACTGGCCACGTGGACATGCAAACAGTGCTTATTCACAACGTGAGGCAGACCAACTGAACAAAACTGGTTGAAAATGTTTGGTTCTAAAAAGCTTTCACAAATTATTTCGCCAAACCAAAAATTCTTTATATATAATATAAATACATATATATTTGAGTTCTTTTGTGTCATTATTAGTTGAATATATATGAGTTACCTGGTATTTGTTTTATATTTTATCATACATTTTAATAATAAAAACATGTTTTCATGTTCATGTACTTTTTATTACGACTTAAAACCATTTAAATGTCAATGTTTTTGTGTTGTCAGTTGTTATACAATTCACTTGATATTTTATTGGATATATCAATTCATCTTCAAATGTGGACTCTCCTACATTCCTAATGGACTCTCAAAATATAAGGTCATGAGTCCATGGCCCCTTCAATATTTTTGGATGAATGAGAACCCTGGTTTATGTACAATCATACCGAATGCCACATTCTCAAAATTTACTGTAGATTTAAATTTAAAAACATATTTATTATTATTATTATTTTACTGTAGATTGAAATTAAAAAACATATTTATTATTATTATTATTATTATTATGTTTGTGTGTTTTCATTAAAAAAATTAATAAAATCTTCAGTGGGTTAAATTTAGGCATTGATGTTTAAAATATTAAGTCTCATTTACTGACAGTATCAAATGGAACCACATTGGAAATTTTTGATAAAGTCAGTCAGTATGGTTGGACCCATTTGTCATCTTGATAAACTAATGTTGCGTTGATTTATTTTGTGGACTGCTAAAATAAATGACACTGTACATTTATGGTTCCAAATATATGCTAAATTGGCTCTGTCATTTAGCCAGCTGCTTCGACACATTGTACCATATACTGTGTAGGCATCATCATTGTACCTGTGGCTCCATCTTCACTGGTGTCTGAAGCATCCTTCCCCTTGCGCTGTTTCTTATGCTTCTTGTTCTTCCCCATCTTGTACGTCGGGGGTGTATCCACCTCAAGGACTCTCATCTAGTTGGTTGCTCATTTACCTGTCAAAAACAGCAAATGTTTTTCTTAAGTACAACTTAGTAATAGTATCATAATAAATCATGTATGTTTGTACGTGGAAATGAGAATTCATGGAAACAATACATCCACGCTTTTAAGTGCATTCTCCAATTAAATGCAACTGCAAAAATGACTACTATTTTAGTATTTTAATTAAGAATGTATCTTTTAAAACTTAAACATTGTTGTCTGATCATTATAGCATTTTGACAGGGGTCAAGGTTAGTAGACCAGTTTTTATTGTAATGTGGCGAAGCATTGTAACAAAGCTAATTTTGAATTTCAATGACATCACTTTACACCTCCTTACAATAACAATACACTGGATACAAGATGTTTCTGTTTTAAGAATGCTGGAAAAATTCAAATGCAAAACTGCTACTGAAATTATTTTTTTTAACATTACTAATGCACCTCTTATTTTTATGCTGGGGCATCATTAAGCATTCATTCAGACCTCGTTTGAGGAAAATCTTGTAATATACATATATTTTTTTTACTATTTTAGTATTTACGAAATATGGATTTCAAGTAAAATTATGGTGAGATTGTGTACGAAGCCAAAATAAGGATGCGAAAAGTGATTGTCCTCAACCGTAATACAGGGGTGCAGAAAGTGCTCGCCCGCTTGCCAAATGCGAGTAAAAATTCTGACGTACGAATTTAAAAATGCAACTACCAGTCCGGCAGGTGATCTATGGGTTTTTCTGACCAAATTTTATTTATTTATTTATTTTATTATTTTTGCATTGAATCTGTGACTCTGCCAGAATTCAAATAAATAGACTACTTTGGAGTTCCTAAATGTGCATGCGCGATATTCCGGAAACGGGTTATAGAGAGAACGGAACAGTGCCAAAACCGACCCAAGCGAAAACGGAACCAAATTGGACAAAATGGAACCTAGCATTGGCTCAGGAAAGTGTACCGCCTGTTCCCCCCATTAGTTATCGATTTAAAGAGGGATTTTTTGATGGGGTATATATAGAAAAGTGGGGCATGGGGCCCTAACCCTAACTCTATCCCTAACCCTAACCCTAACTCTATCCCTAACCCTAAACTATTATAAATGATGGGGGGAACGGGTGGAGCTCTTGCCTTGGCTCAAATGGCATTAATTTAATAATCAATGTATGAGTGTATGGCTTAAACGGAAGCTCAAAATTAAATGTATGGCTAACACTAGTATTAGTTGGAAACACATAAGTTTAATGTTAATAAGTGAACTCCTTTACAAAAGTATAAGCTGACTGGTGTAAGATGGCCAACTACACCAGGCCAACTACTAAGGCGAGATGAAGGGGCGAGTCAGTTATGTGGCAGATGTGCGTCCGTTTTAGCCCTACCACGCTTGTTAAATTATTCCTGTTAACATTTAATACACCACAAACCACACAGTCTAGAGGTAACCGCACGCGGAAGAGTAGCGAATTAACGCTATTGGGGTCTGTTTTATTGTCTAAAAACTTACTAATTAACAGTAGACTACTAGAAATATCGTTGAAAATGGCGTGTAGTTCTGTGAATTGCGTGATTTACTTCCGTTTTGATGATTAACTGGTATTCACCTAGCATGTGCGTGACGTGTAATTTAAGCCGTAGTATAGAGGCGCAACACAATGGGGAAATAGTCTATATGTTCTTAGAAAGACATCATTTTTTAGCAATCATGCCTAGAGACGTTGGAGCTTATTTAAGTGAACAACAGCGAAAAAGCAGTGGTGATCTTGCTACAGAATGGGGAACTATTGAAGAGTTATATAACAAAAAGTAATATTGGCCTCTTAATTAAAATGATTGTTCCTCATTGAATAATGTAGCCAGTTATAGAATGATTCATCAAAATTGAAACTGAAAAACAAAAACATGTTAACTTTAAGTTTAAAATGACAAATCATTTGATATTTTTCAATATTTTTGTTTTACAGATTATGGCACCAGCTGACACTGAAACTTCTAATCTTTGTGAAGAATCCAGTATTTTCAAAAGGAGATGGTTTATTACGGGTAAGAAAAAAACCTAATATTTTTATTGTGTCGAAAACCGTACGAAATAAAAAAACCCATATTATTTTACTTCCGGGTATTTTGTAATGTTTGTGCATGTTCGATCATTGATATGACAACAACTTCTTGTTAAGGAAGTACACTTAAAACAAATTTCCTTAAAAATAGGAGAAAAAAAAAGAGGTAAGAATATGTTTTAATGTACAATGAAATGTATTGTTACAGTTAATTTGTACCCTGGAATCTTACTGAATGCAATGCAAATGCATGCCTAAACAGCAACAGGTGCACAACGGAATCCACACAACCAAACATGTTTGCTAGCATTGCCAATTGAGTAACGACTGGTCACTTCCGAATAGCCGCTTTCAGGTCATGTGACTGTTTTCGTGGGGAAAAGCTGATTTTGTATTGTTGCCATTATGTTGATACTGTCATAGTACGGTTTTCGATAATGCTTTTAAAATGACGTTTTCTTACCACCTAGTGCAATTTTTGATGGAACAGAGATGACATGTGGGTACTTAACCTTTTTATACATTTTATTTCTAAATTGAACAAGGTAAACATTAATGTCATTAAATTTATAGCCTGACATGACTGAGTATGCGCAACAGCCATTTCCTCTTAGTCGTACGTTTTTCGATTAAACAAGGATATTGTCAGGCTATCTTAACGTGGTACCTAACAAATTACATATTCCTTAAATTATAATCGATAGCTTTTATCGGGCAGGACATAGTGGCTTAGCCCAATGGTAAAAATGCTTGCCTGATGCGTGGTAGGTCTGGGATCGATCCTCATTGCAGGGCTAGCTTTGGGTTCGTGAATAGAAAAATTAACTAAATTATCTATTAATTTTCAAATATTGCAGGGTCCAAGTTATTTTCTAACAAAATATTAATTATTACATGCAATTATTTCGCCAAATTAAATAAAATTTGCCAATTGTTTTTAAAATTTGCAGTTGACTACATTGGGCTATTTTTCATTCCAGCCAGTGCACAATGACTGGTATGCCAACGATTGTGGTATGTGCTGTCCTGTCTATGGGATGGTGCATATAAAAAAAGCGCTTGTTACTGATGAAAAAAATGTCAGAATTATCAAATGTTTGATTATTAATTAAGAGCGTGCTTCTTTCACTCTCCTGGAGAGCCAGAGTACTCCACTCAGCAATGGAGTGAATGGGCACACTGTCCAAGACGTACTCCGTCTGTGCCAGTTGATGACGTGGTGCAGTCAGAAGATAAGATGGCGGACAATTCAAGTTTTGTCTACATTTGGATTTTTGTGGATTATTCAGATATAAATTGCGCTGTCAATGTGTCATGTAGATATGTATTTGCAAAGGCAGATTTAATTGTCATAAGAAGTTGTTGTATAAAACAAGTAGGAAATGGTTGCTGTGAAAAGAGTCTTAATAACATTACTCTTAACTATTCCTAAAACCATGTACCAGTATGTTTGACCAGGACTCGGAACTAAGAATTTGTCTCCCAAGGCATTTTAAAAATAATTGCCATGGGTGAAACAGCCTACTGACGGCAATATTGGTCTTGCCTGTGGTAATTTTTTAAAAGGTGACATTTGCAGCAAATAAACTTGACTGAAACTTAGGTTATTTTGCTATATCATGGGTGCAGAAATGGAAATTATTTTACTAGCCCACCGGACCAGAACCAACTACTATTTACTAGCCTGGCAGACTTTCTACTAGTCCATCAGCCTATAGAATATATTATTGTTCAACAATATTATAATATACTGTCTTCACTTCAAATGATTTTTTTTTATTTGATTTTTTTTAATGACAAAAAATTAAGGACACTTGATAAGTGATCAATGTCATGTAGTACAATGATGTAGTAACCGAAAACAAGACCCAAACCTTGAATGACAAATCAATAAATTTTGAAATCTTCTGGTAAATACTAAGTTTTTGACATTTCTCTTATATAGATATACAAAATTCGAGTGACATCCCAAAAGTGTTTAACAGAACAATCTATTCAGAACACACCATGGATTCAATGCAAAAACAAAATAGGTATATAACAAATTAAGTTAGTCAGAAAAAGACAGGTCAGACTGGTGGTTGCATTTTTTAATTCGTCCGTCAGAATGTTAAATATTGGCAGATAATGTACACCAGGTGTATACATTAGATTTTCATTGTTAGTGCTGATCTCTACATTTCTCGGTGCCATTGTCCAGTCTATGTCTATGATGCTTGCTAAGATTTTGACACATTTTTCTTTCTTTTCAGCTTTATGAAAATGTTATTGCCGACTTTGAACACAGGTTTGTGCACTATAGCATTATTTGCAGAAATGTATTACTTCAGAATTTATTGTTAATTCATATAAACTGAGTAACATTCTAGTGTCCATGTAAGATGTATTGTTATACATTTTGTAACTATATATTAGCCTGTCTTGAAAACCACAATATTCTCTTACAAATTTAATATGTATGTACAGTCAATCCAAAAAAGTGGCAACTTTATACAGGTTCGTTTATATTCTCTTAGACTATTTGGGAGAATACAAATATAGCCTCTTAACACAGGTGGTTGACTGTATTTTGTTATACATGTTCAGTTTAAAAACATATATATATATATTTTAAATAAATAAAAAGAAAAAGATCAGTACACATTTTCATAAACTGCCTTTATCGGGACACTTTGGAGTAATGTACTAATATGTACAAATACTACACTTAGGAAACACAACAATAATCATAATCTTATTATAAAATGTAAAACATTTGACCAAAAATAGCATTTGATACTGTACTGTGTATTTAATAAAAGAACTGGAGCAAATATCTCAGAACATTTTCCTTCTAGCAGTTATACCTGTCGAACATTTACACGTATTTGGCATCTATTTCACACAGAAAATTATATCATTATGAAAGATTGAGCACTGCTGGGAGGGAAAAAAAAGAAAGAAAAAAGTCATTTCAAACTACCTTATGCTAGGCTCAGACTACCAACTGTCAGTACAAAGTTGGCAAACTTTGTGCTGTCATGACTTATACGACTGTCCAGTTGCTAATCTGAGTGCTTTTACAACTTGATTCTTGTTGTATAACCCATTAGTTATTAATCCAAGCATCCTCCATCATGCATGAGTTGGAGAAATTACAGCACAAATACAGTTGGCCATGTTCGTTGTAACAGTTAACTGTCTGAACCTGGCATTAGTTGTACTGTTGTTGGTTTAGTCGTAGATTTGCATTCACATGAAAAACTAGATTTACGATGTTTTGTGAGACTTTTATACATGTAATTTAAATAGTATTCAGTGACATATTTAATTTAAAAGTTTTGTTTTAATGCTTCACAGAATTCATTTGACAAAAGATTATATTCATCCTTGAGTTTTGTTTTAGTTTGCCGTTAGAGAAAATTGGATTATTTGCTCATGTTAGATATATTTTTGTGTTGTTTTAAGGATCAATCCTTTGGCACTTATGGAGATTGTGATTTTTGTGGTCAAACAGATAACAGGTAACGTAAAATATTATTGCTTAAACAATTTAATGGTAAAAGTCATAAAGCATGTGTTTGGTACTGGTTTTACTTGTAGACACTAGGAGAGATTTTCTCACTTCGATGATACATTAATTTATTATTAATTCGTGTATATTTATTTTTGTGCTTATATCCAATAGAGGTTCAAGCACTGTCCTGGGCACACACCTCAGCTTTATGAGCCGTCTGTTTAACACACAGAGGGTTAATGGTTTGTGAGAGAGAGAAGTCGGTATAGCGGTCTTACACCTAGCACCACATTGCAAACTCAGTAACTACCAGTCTTAAGTCTGATGGCTTAACCACTACACCACTAGGGCTAGCTCTGGCACCACATTGCAAACTCAGTAACTACCAGTCTTAAGTCTGATGGCTTAACCACTACACCACCAGGGCTAGCTCTGGCACCACATTGCAAACTCAGTAACTACCAGTCTTAAGTCTGATGGTGTAACCACTACACCACCAGGGCTAGCTCTGGCACCACATTGCAAACTCAGCAACTACCAGTCTTAAGTCTGATGGCTTAACCACTACACCACTAGGGCTAGCTCTGGCACCACATTGCAAACTCAGCAACTACCAGTCTTAAGTCTGATGGCGTAACCAGGGCTAGCTCTGGCACCACATTGCAAACTCAGTAACTACCAGTCTTAAGTCTGATGGCGTAACCACTACACCACCAGGGCTAGCTCTGGCACCACATTGCAAACTCAGTAACTACCAGTCTTAAGTCTGATGGCGTAACCACTACACCACCAGGGCTAGCTCTGGCACCACATTGCAAACTCAGCAACTACCAGTCTTAAGTCTGATGGTGTAACCACTACACCACCAGGGCTAGCTCTGGCACCACATTGCAAACTCAGCAACTACCAGTCTTAAGTCTGATGGCTTAACCACTACACCACTAGGGCTAGCTCTGGCACCACATTGCAAACTCAGTAACTACCAGTCTTAAGTCTGATGGCGTAACCAGGGCTAGCTCTGGCACCACATTGCAAACTCAGCAACTACCAGTCTTAAGTCTGATGGTGTAACCACTACACCACCAGGGCTAGCTCTGGCACCACATTGCAAACTCAGTAACTACCAGTCTTAAGTCTGATGGCTTAACCACTACACCACCAGGGCTAGCTCTGGCACCACATTGCAAACTCAGTAACTACCAGTCTTAAGTCTGATGGCTTAACCACTTACACCACCAGGGCTAGCTCTGGCACCACATTGCAAACTCAGTAACTACCAGTCTTAAGTCTGATGGCGTAACCACTACACCACCAGGGCTAGCTCTGGCACCACATTGCAAACTCAGCAACTACCAGTCTTAAGTCTGATGGCGTAACCACTACACCACCAGGGCTAACTCTGGCACCACATTGCAAACTCAGCAACTACCAGTCTTAAGTCTGATGGCGTAACCACTACACCACCAGGGCTAACTCTGGCACCACATTGCAAACTCAGTAACTACCAGACTTAAGTCTGATGGCTTAACCACTACACCACCAGGGCTAGCTCTGGCACTCGTCAATTCAGCAGTTGCAAATTTTAGAAACAATTGGCAAACTTTATTTTAATTTGGCGAAATAATTTCATGTAATAATTGATATTTTGTTAGAGTTTTTTGAAGTTTAATAGATAATTTGGCACATTTTTCTGCTTATCCAGAGATAGCCTTGACCACCAAGGCCAGTATGATGGCACAATGGCTATTAGGTTTAAGACTAATGGTGCTGGGTGCATATCTCAGTACTATCTACCCAAGACACAATATTTCACATGGACATTTGTTCTGTTCACTTACTGATTGTGCCATGTTCATGTAAACTGCTATCGCTTTCATGGTGAACCATTATGTTTTCAAATTAAAAGTCGCAAACTTCAGATAACTGATTTTAGTGCAAGTTTGTGATAATTGGTTACAAATATAATTCACACATACCTTGCTATTTAATAGGAGCTCCTCTAACACTAATTCAAGAAGAGTAATTTTTAGCATGTGAATTTATACGATATCAATATGGCAATACATGTACTGTTACAGATCAAGTTTGACTTTCATGGAGTTATGGCCGTTTAACTTAAAGGTAGGGTCAACTCAAACAAGAGCCTTATGTGTTGGAAAGATGCATACCCGGACCACCAACACATACTGACACTTTAGCAAATGAAAAACGCGTAATTTTAGAGTTAATAAAAAAACCCATGATTATTCTGCTAACTGGGGGCAGCCATTTTGTTTAGTTTTTGTGACGTCCGGTGGGATAGCTTGGGGCGAAGTGACGTCAGCTCCTGACCATCTCCTGTATGTACAGTGTAAACAAAAGCAGTAATTTTCGACAAGGCACTTCTCTTTGATCAACCTGACTTGTAAAACAGCATAAATGATGTAATAATATAATAAACTATTTAACTAAATATATTTCAAGTTGCATTAACGGAACAAAATTGGGTTATCGTATTTTTCTCTGTTTAATAATCCAACGGTAAAATGTACACTATTAGGCCTATTGATATGCTACGTTGGAGCAAAAACGACAACCCACGATACCCAAGTGATCATTTTCTTTTCATTGGAACTACGTAATTGGTCAGTTCTGTGGTTTTAGATGGAAAAGTCTACTTAATCAATAGTTTTACAGAACTATTTACAGTAGTAAACCATGTCCATTACTATTTTAGGGGCGACAGGTAATATTCCACAATATCGGTATGTATTTTTGTGTCTAGACAGCGTCAATTAATTGGCTCGTCTGGTTACCAATCAAATACACACCTGCCAATCAGGAATCACAGGTAGAAGCAACTGTGTATCATTTCAGTACGTAGGTTAATGCATGGGCAAAACATTGTTAATTGTTTCGACTTGTTGTGTAGCCACTTTGACAATGGTATTTTATTTTGTATTGAAAAATAATATATATAGTGCTGAATATACTTATTGCTGGCTTACTGGGATTTGTATTATTACAGAACATTGCAATGTATGACTATTTATCATCCCGCAAAAACCAGGTAGATTGTGTTTCTCTAGTTCTAAGGCTCATTCCTGACATGACGCGTTAAGTATTACGTAACCACCAGCTCGCCAGAGGGCGTACTCACTGAGATGGTACAAAATGGCTGCGCCCGTTATATATAATAGCCGTCACATTTAACCGTTTTATTAATTAACTATACGATTATACTTGTTGATATTAAGCAATAATGTGCATTATATATCGTTGAATATGCTTACCAAGCCAAATGCCTTAATTGTCCTCTCCTTTAAGCAGTGTGGAAATTGGTTTTCCAGACATTTTTTCAGGTCTTGAGATATTGAGCTGAAATTTTGTGTATAGCTTTATCATGTAGTGTTATTGTTATGGTTAGTCACTAGGGAAACCATTAATAACTGTTAAACAAGTCCAGCAGAGTAACATTAGAATGGTGAAATATAATATCACAGATATTTTTTAATTTTAAATATGATGATGAAACTGCATCTGTTATTTTATTAATTTATTTATTGTTTTTTGTTTTTTGAAGATTCAAAACAAGCACTGGAATTTTTGGAAAAAATTAATGAAAAGGTAAGTAATATATGGCAAACAAAATTCTTCATTCATAATGTCCCAGTTAAAAGTATGTTTTATGAAATTTTGTGATAATCATTTGTTGCCCTTTGAGTATATGTTCTGGAATTTAATATTTGGTTTTTTTTTTTACTCTTGATCTTAGACTGTAGAATGTGATTGGAAAACGAATCTCAGAACATTTGTCAAACATGAAATAACGTTAATTATGAATACATCACATTCAATTTTAGAACCTGTTTCTATGGTTAACCTGCATCAGTGCTACACGAAAATTACTTGCTACAATTACAATGTTCACGGTCATACCTATAGGGGTGTTAGGACAGTATCACTCCCATAATAATACAAAAAGATCAGGACTGTATTACTGTGCCCTGATTAATTTTTACTGCCTCCCCCACCCCCCCCCCCCCCCCCCCCCTTCCCAATTATTTTTGGCTATATTATACAGGACTGATGTGTCAGTTTTTATTTATGTTTCATTACAGGTTAAAAGCAGTGACGAGGCCAGGATTCTGTGTATGACACAAATGGGAACAATCAAATTACGAAATAAGGACTTTGATGGAACAAAGGTTATTATATTTGAGCTGTGTTGCATGCTTAGCTATTTAAATATTAGAAGGTTTAGGGGTATTCAGTTTTAATTATTGTATATAAAATTATTTCAAGAGTACTTAAGATACATATACAAAATTAAAATTTTCTAAATTGTAGTCAAGGTTTTTTTTTTAATGATACCAAAGTTTTGTATTTCAGAATCATGATTCAGATTATTCATTTCTTTTTTTTCCCATTTATTAATACTTTATTTTCTAAATTTGATTATGAAATACATTTTAAATTTACTTTAGTGTATTTGTGTTTTGGCGCATATACCTTTTTTTGTTAAAATTGCATTTTTGATTTTGTACTGTAGGCTGCAAAATGTATTTTTGATGATGATAAAAACTTTGAAAACCATATTTTCTTTCTGTTTTAGGCTCTGATAGAAGAAGCAAAAAAATTGCTGGATTGTATAGATGGAGTCACAACCATCCACGGACGTTTTTATGAGTTATCCAGCAATTACCACAAGCTGATGGGTAACCACGCGGAATACTACAAAGATGCTCTGCGATACCTTGGCTGCATTAATCTCGAAGATATTCCATGTAGGCGAATGTTTTAGTCTGTAGACATATGTTTTAGTTTTCATACACTTATGGAGGCGGGATTTAGCTCAGTCGGTTGAGTACTCGCTTGAGCTGCTTGCATTGCAGGATCGAGCCACCTCTGTGGATCCAGTCAGCTGATTGGGTTTTTTCTTGTTCCAACCAGTACACCACAAGTAGACAAAAGCTGTGAAAAATCATGTGATTTATGCCTTCAACGCACGTATGTATGTACTGTGTGTGTATGTTTGTTTCAGTAAGTGTGTGTGTGTGAATGTAACTGTATATCAGATTTTCTTCATGTACAATTTAGCTGAGTCGGTTGAGAGTTCGCTTGAGGTGCTTGCATTGCAAGATCGAACCACCTCAGTGGATCCATTTAGCATGTTTTTTTTCACGTTCCAAACATGTTCACCACAACTGGACAAAGGCTGTCCTGTTCGTAGGAAAGTGCATATAAAAGATCCCTTGGTGCATTAGGAAAAATGTAGCGGGTTTCATCTGATGACTACGAGTCAGAATTACTAAATGTTTGACATCAAATAGGTCGATCCTTAATTAATGTGCTCCAGTGGTGCCGTTAAACAAAACAAACTTCATACTCTTGTGAGGTTGTGTGAAGTAGCTCTGTGATAAGAGTGCTTGCTAGAGGTGTGATATGTCACAAAGTCAGTCGCCCTCAGTTAATGGGGGTTTTTCTGTTCTGAGTACTACACCATGACTGGCACATCTAACGCCACGTTATACACTGATTTCAGTATAAAAAAAGGTCCGTGCTATTTTATGGTAGGATTAGCCTATACAGGAGGAACAGAGTTCCTTTCTCAACCATACATTGTCCAAATAACTGTATATCGGATACCAAATAGCTGTAGTTTAAAAAATGTTGAGGTGTTGTCAGACAATTTTTATTTTTTTCTTCATACACTTGTGAACAGCTGTTTTAGAAATGATCACACATGATTTACTGGTAGTAACCACTATTATTTTTATATGCCGGTCTTTGACAGGTTGTATTATGGTGTGGCTTTGTCCGTACATCCGGGCATCCATCTGTAAACTTTTCGTTTTCGGAGCATATCTTTTATATCAGTTCATATAGGATCATCAAACCTTGCTTGCAAGTACCATTTGGAATAGTGGTGTGTCGCATACCATAACTAGGTCACTGTGACCTACTTTTCATGCATTACTGCACATTAGAGGAAATCCTTGTCTGGGCCATACCTTTCTTATCAATTCATATAGGATCATCATACGATGCATGTAAGTACAACTTGGGATGGTGGTGTGTTATGTACCATAACTAGGTCACTGCGACCTATTTGTACCTTACTGGTACTCTTGTTTATGAATGATGGGTCTAGATTGTTAAAATATGTAAATAAATCAGGTATTCAGTAATGTACATGTCATTGTATTTTTAAAATAATTTATCCAATAACATTGTATTTTACAGCTGGTGAACAGACTGAGAGGGCATTTAATCTAGGTCTTGCTGCCATATTGGGTGATGGTGTTTACAATTTTGGAGAACTGGTATGTATCAATAATTCATTTACATATTACATTACAATATATATATATATATATATATATATATATCAGGGGTGGGGAAAAATAAAATTGTCAATCGGTCCCACTTGATGTCGTCACTACGGGGGGGGGGGGGGGGGGGTAAAAAACCACCAAAAAACTATATTTGTCAAATAGTTTTTTAAAAAATCTGTGATATTTGTATAGTTTTATGTTGAATCATGAACGCGAAACGATAAACATGAAACCATAAAAAAAATTAAAAATTAATCACATAAGATCAGTGAAAACCCCCACAAATTGTATATATTTTACATAATAGAATAAATAATATAAAAAAGGAATAAAAGTTATGAATTTTAATTCCCATATATGTATAAAAAGTACAAGTATTCACAATTAATAAAAGATAGCATCGTTGAAGTGTTTGATAGCCTGAGCTAGCACATGTTTAGACAAAGAGAGTAATAACGTCATCACTGATTGGATGAAATTTGACCTCTAACTGGCTCTCGAGATAACAGTACATGTAGCTGTTCTGCTTACTCCCACTTGTTAAAAAAAAGGTGGAAACCTTTTGTTAATTTTGACAAATGTCTAGCCTAATGGCAGTCGATTGACACTACCGTAGGTCCGACACCAGTGGCTGGCGATATACTTAGGCAGACTTTAAAATCACAAACGTCTGAAACACCAGCCATATTGACCACTATTTATTTATTATTCTAAATCATGCACGAGATACCGATGTCTGGGCTGGCCGGTCCACTTGACCGATAGGAATTTGTTCCAATAATAGAAATGGGCAGGTGCTTCGGACCGACAAGAATGACAAAAGTTGGACCGACAAACACGCGTTTTTAAAAAATAATTTCGGTCTCAGAGATCGAGAATCGGTCCCAGACCAGGAAAAAGGGCTTTTCCCCACCCCTGATATATATAAAAATAAAAATAAACATTTTTCTATGACATCTAGTTTTGGTTTAACTGATATGCATCAATATAATTAGTAAAACTGTTTATTTTAGTCAAACTAATGACAACCATTCGTAAAATAAATGAGTTTTTAACGTGTACTAAAATAATATGGGGGGGAAAATGAAGACATTTAAAGATAACTTTATCAGCTACTTTAGGTTAAGTCACTACAAACCCCACACTAAAAATAACCCCACCCAAATAAGGTACATTAATTAGAGACCTCGGATAAAAGATTGATTAATTTTTCCTTATTTCCTTTCAGTTAGCACATCCTATTCTGGAATCTCTCAAGTCAACAGACAGAAATTGGCTTGTGGATCTTCTGTTTGCTTTCAACAGTGGTAACATTTCACAGTTTGAGATTCTCAAGAAAAGCTGGGTGCAACAGGTAAGCTGTGTTACCTTCACAAGTTTGGCTTTTCTAATGAATTTGTTTTAATCAATGGAATCTGAACTTATTAACAAAATGTTAATAAGTCACCGGACCCTGTTGCTATTACATAGAGAATAACCGGTTAATGACTTAAATATTTACTTCATGCTATGTAGGTTAGAATAGATAATGCTGTTGGGCTTGGTCGAGAAGCACCCAATAGCCGATGTATTTTTTTTATGCTGGGGTGTTGTTAATTCATTCATTTTCGACCCGAACAGAATAAAGCTGAAATCTTAAAACAAGTAACCAGTTATTTTATTTATTCTGCAAGTTGTATACTAATAATCTAGCAAGTCGTTTGTATGCCAAATACCCGATATCATTCGTTGTGGGATGCTGCATAGCATTTTAAAACTCTAATTCATAAATAAATATGTAAGATTTATGTCATGTAAACTATATTTTTGTTTTCCCCGACTATAAATATTAATTTAGCCAGTGTATATAGCAATTGCAAGATAAATGCAAATATGTCAACTTCAACAGCTGTGTAAAGATGTTTAAATCTTCTTCTTTTATCTTTTTCAAGCCTGATTTAGCTGGTCATGAGGTGCAAATGAGGCAGAAAATTTCATTACTGTGTTTAATGGAGGTATGTATAAATAAAAATTATTATAAGGGGAGACACATGCAGTATGTATATATATTTTTTCTGCTTATATTTGTGAATATACGTACTCCTCACAAATACTTGCCTGTCATGGTAAATTTGTAAGCTATAGCTGCAAGTTAGTTTAGGCATGTTCATCTTCTTAAATTTTATGTTTAGAATTCCAAACCCATTCCCACAAATACAGTACACTGATTCAAAAAAGAAGATAAATTTGGCAAGGTTTTTTTGTTGTATTTTTAAAGTAAATCATCTGCTTAATTAAAAACTTGCAAAGTGAGCCCAGTGATTTGTCCCATACAATGATCATATTCCTTGTATGTTCACTTTGTCATTGAAGCAGCCTTCCTGTTCACATCTGTTATTCTCTTGTCATCACGAAGTGGAGAAACCATGTAAATGCTATGTATTGTCTTTTACAGTTATGATAGTTACTAGCAGTTGTCTAATTTGAATATATATATATATATATTATTTTTTTTAAAAATCTTAGATGACCTTCAGGCGACCTGCTACAAACAGGCAATTGACATTTCAAGAGATTGCAAGTGAAGCAAGGATTACATTGTCAGAGGTCGGTTCTGTGAATCATCCTTATCTAGCTTAGAAATCCATGACTGTCAATTTTAAGCGTGTTATATAAATATTTTCTCTTTTGTTTTTAAATACTACTTTATGTACCAGGCAGATCAAAACAAGTTAGCAATTTCATAAAGTATTGTGATGTTATTACTGGCTTCTTACTACAATAACTGATTCTGCTGTATGTTCTGAATCTAGCTATCTATTATGGATAAATAGTTTTTCACTTGGAAACATAATAAATACCCTGTTTTATCCATGAAAAATATGTGCATGTACACACACATAGTTAGCTTACACTGTTTTTCAAGCATGAGGAAAACTGTCATATTATTGCCTATGCATATAAAAGTGGGTTTTTTAAAATTGCTTTAGTATGTGTGTATGCGTGCATGCATTTGCACCACTTCATTTTTTGATGTTTTCATCACCAGGTGTTGTTCATCTGTTTTCACAGGTGGAGATGCTGGTGATGAAAGCACTGAGTCTTTCCCTGGTGAAAGGATCTATTGACGAGGTGGATGAGAAAGTCCACGTCACATGGGTGCAGCCTCGTGTACTTGACGTCATTCAGGTAAATTGTTCAAGTAGCCACACCTATAAGAATAAAAAAATTGGGTTATGCAAAGAACTATTTCAATTAATCAATTTCCTTGTTGCATAACCTATTATGTCAATTTAAATGATAGCTAAAAAAAATAGGTTATTCAAAAATATATCTGTGTGAGCAATGCACAAACGAAACTGTTGTTCTTGCAGTTAAAATTAGAGATCTAAGTATCGTCTGATATGATTGAAGACGTATCTTTATAAGTTGTTAGACAAATATAATTTCATGGAAACATAACACTTTAACAGCAGAAACCGAGATGATGATTTTTTTTTAAAAATTTTGTATGACTGATGCTTCCACAACTAACCCACATTAAAACAATGTACATTATTCAACAATGAAATAAGTTATTTTCAAGGATCATTGACAAAACTCATGCGATAGGTTTGGTTTTAGCATTCCAACAAGTCAGAAAATTTGTCCAAAAACTGCTCAAAGCAAATAGGTTAATTAATTAATTAATTATTGTATAACAAACAATGCTTTAAAAGGACTGTGCTGAGTTTCCTGCATTGTAAGATGTTTCTGACTAATAAAAGCTTTTAAGGTCTAAAAATATGCATTAAATATATTTTCTTGTTTAGAATATCAGTATTTGTATATTCAGTTTGTTTCTGGTCATCTTAATATTTGACCGGCCTCATTGGTGTCGTGGTTAGGCCATCGGTCTACAGGCTGGTAGGTACTGGGTTCGGATCTCAGTCGAGGCATGGGATTTTTAATCCATATACCGACTCCAAACCCTAAGTGAGTGTTACGCAAGGCTCAGTGGGTAGGTGTAAACTACTTGCACCGACCAGTGATCCATAACTGGTTCAACAAAGGCCATGGTTTATGCTATCCTGCCTGTGGGAAGCGCAAATAAAAGATCCCTTGCTGCTAATCGGAAAGAGTAGCCCATGTAGTGGCAACAGCGGGTTTCCTCTCAAAATCTGTGTGGTCCATAACCATATGTCTGGTGCCATATAACCATAAATAAAATGTGTTGAGTGCGTCGTTAAATAAAACATTTCTTTCTTTCTTAATATTTGTAAGAAGCCCAAACTGGATTTTGTCTTCACATAATTTTATACATACGAAAACAATATATTTTAGGAAATAAAATGAAATTTAACCTAGTACAAATACTAGAACGATCAGAAACATGTTTAATATACAACCACTAATATTTTATGCAGAAAAATTTATTTGATATGTAATTACAGTTGTTAAAAAGTCTCTGTTAGTTGATAACATCTTAAAAATTGCAGCAAACGCAGGACTGTCCCTTTAACTTATTTCAAAATTTAACCCAAGAGATTGGTAGGTTTGCAGATTTGGAGTTCTATAAACCTAGCTTCAAATAACAAGAGAAGAGTATTAAACAGAACAACAGGTCACAGTACTATACTAAACTGTTTTGTCTTTTTAGATCTCTACGATGCAGTCACGGTTAAAGCAGTGGTGTGAAGACGTTAAGCAGATGGAAAAACTGGTGGAAGTCCGAGCCCATGACATTCTTACATAACAATTGTCGGACACATCCAAAGGATATTAATACGAACATTATCATTACATTCTTATGTTGTGTGTGTTGGATCACAAATATAAATTCATTTCAAATATGGTGTCGTGTCATCTTTTGCATATTTGTCTTTATGTTCAAGATGGCTTCAAAGCTCTCAAAATTGTTTAATATTTTAGATAAGGGAACCAAGTGTTATACTTCAAGTATTCTTTCCCCATATTTATTAGTACTAGCATGAGGGTGCTAGCAACTGGATTGAATTTGAAAGCTAAATAAAGCATTAATGCAACTGGATCATTCTCACCTTTGTCATTAAAAAATTAAATGGATGTGAACATGACAATGAAATGTCCAGTCTGATTTCATGAAACTACAAACAAGGAATTCAGATAGATAAGTGTGATCTGGGCCCATTTTCACAAAACATCGTAAGTTTTGCATGTAACATAAATCTACGACTAAACCACAATTCTTATTACTATTATAGTACAACAAATATAGTTAAAAACACACACATTTCATTTTCTTTTGTCCTTAAAATGCTACATTTTCCTTAATTATGTAATTTTCTTCGTGATATAAATACCAAACACTTGTAAATGTATGCCCGGTATAATGCTTGTCTCGGACATAAACTTGCGATGTTTTGCGAAATTGCTCCTACATGTTCTAGACTTGTGTTGTGGATTAGGTACTTGAAGGTTTGCTCTTCTTTTTTTATTCAGTAAGATAAATGTTCTCTTCTGTTTTTTTCTTTTGTTAAAAGCATGTCTTCAATTACTACAAGAATGTGTTTGTTGAAATGAGATTTGACAGAATATAAAAGAAGATGATACTGGGCGAGTTATGAAACAATCAACATTGGTTGTATTCTTTGGTTTGTATCAGCTTGGGATGCAAATACTCTAAAATCTATGGTACACCAGGAAATAATTTCAGTGTGTTCTGTTCTGTTCTAAGTACAATGTGTATCAAAAGAACAGGCTGAACAGTTTACAGAGTATCAGAATAATATTTTCAGGAAATTTATCTTTAGCTTGGTGTATAATTTATTATATTCCCATTCTCACTGTCTTTGAGCATCTTACTTTTGAGTATTAAAATTTTAACTAATTTAAAAGGTATTAAATGTTATTGATGGATCAAGAAACGATGTATCCATTGGCCACTACATTGAAACTGGTTATGCTATGTTATAAGCATATTTTGATTTATGCATGAGATGGTTCTTTTGTGGGTGTTTTTTCCTTCTTGTACATTTTGTTTCTTTCTTTGCTATTCAGTTTAATTCAAAGTATGTTGTCCTGAGCACACACTTTGATTATCTGGGCTGTTTGTCCAGGACAGAGCTTAATGCTTAGTAAAGAGGAAGTAAAGGCTCAGATAAGCTGGATGTCGTGCATGCATACAGTCTGACTGTTGCGTCTGCAGTTTGCATTTTGGGTATATACACCATGTGTTTTGCAGATGCATGCATCAGACACATACATACAATCTTGGACACTCTCATTGAAAATAATTTATTTTGATTGTTTTGTTTGCCAAATCGCATCCTGTCGATATGAGCCGTAACAGTGTTTTACTAATTTTGCACAGTCCCATTGACCAATTAAAACATACTTTGGTGGAAATCATTACTGAGATGTGAACTTTGATGAACGTATAAGCTTTAGATTGGATGACTTGACCACTATGCATTCAAGACAAAGAAATCATCCATTTGCCGAGTCTTGTGGGTTAGATTTAGAGTGTTTTTGTCATATTTAGTAGATCTACTAATACACCAATCGGCACATGTCCTATTCCTTTCATGACGAGTCTTCCCCTTTTACTAAATCCTGCATTTAGCTCACAGTGTGGTGTCCATATTTTTTTGCTTTTTGCTCAAGGTTTTAAAGAAAGGATATCATTGACATCTTCAATGGATGGTACTACATCTGAAGCAAATCTTAGTACAACGTTGACCTTTAATGAACACATTAATTCAATATTGGATGTCAAACATTTTGTAATTCTGATATATTGTTCAGAGGAAACATTTTTCTATTCGAAATAAGGGATCTTTATATACACTTTCCTATTGACTGGACAGGACAGCACATACCACAGCTCTTGATATACCAGTTGTTGGGATGGGGGGGGGGGGAAACATCAATGGGTTGATTGAAGAAATTAGATCTTGTGACAGGCAAGCACTTTACCAACTGAGCTACATGAAAATCCCAACGAATTTCAAGAATGTGCAACCATGTACTTTTGACTAATGAGATATAATATATGATACCAGTTTTTATTGTACAGTGAAACCTCTCAAGACCTATGTAAACCGGAATTCCCTCAAAACCGGACGTTTTACAGTCTCTTTTTAAAAACCAGGACAGAACGTAACCTCTCTAAACCGGATCCCTCTTAAAACCAGACATTTGTCTTGGTCCAAAGAGGGTCTGGTTTAGAGGGGTTTCACTGTATTAGGATGTGGCTGTGTCTATAAGGTACAGAGCTTCTAGAATTTTTATAAAATCCACTAGCCATGGGATCTGATTTTTTTTAATTTACTAGCCACGATTCAAAATTCACTAGCCCTATTTTAAGTTAATACAATTTTACTAAGTAATAGTAATAATCGGATATGTCACCTAAAGAGGGAGGTATAGCTTGAAAACACTAACATTGGGTGGTTGCGGTGGGAGCAGAATATTCATATTTACAAAATGGACAACTGCAGCATTTGACGAACAAATTTCACTAGCCGTTGGGCATGGTAATAGTAGTTATTTACTAGCCTAACATTGAATATCACTAGCCATGGGAGTGGGGCTACCATAATCTAGAAGCCCTGCAGAAAGGAACTGGCATTAAATCTGTAGAACCTTTTCTTAATGATATTAATTTAAGGAGGTTCTTTATTTCTATTCCAATGCCTATAAAGAAAACTTGGTGTATAAAGTATATTGTTGGCTTTTTTTGTTTTTGGTCTAAATAGTGGGGGAGGAAATCTGCTGCCACCACAAAGGTTATTCATATATCAAACGGCCTCACGGTTTTTTTTTGTTTTTTAAATGCACATTCCCACAGAACAGTACATACCACAACCTTTGATGTCATGGGGCAATGCTTGTCAGAAAAAGGCAAGTGAGAGCAATTGATCCTACAACCCATCACACCTCAAGTAAAACCTCTTTCACTGAGCCAGGCCAACATATCCCACTTATCAAAGTATCTGACTACTGTCTTGGTGTTTCGTTTGACAGTTGTAGAGACACACGTGACGTCAGTTGCATAGGAAGGTGCTAAAAGGGGATGGGGGCACATATTTACACACTGTTATACTATTATAAAGCAAATATAAAGTAAAATATCTGAAAAGGGGGCTCATGCCCCCCCCCCCCCCCCCCCCCCCCCCCCCCCGCTTACTACGCCAGTGGACGTAAAAGAAGGAAGAAATGGTTTATTTAATAAGAACTATAAAGATAATGAGATTTTAATTTTAAATTTTTTTTAAATCCCACAGCTATCATTCATTGGCTACTCTCTTTTTTATTATAAGTAGCAAGGGGTCTTTTTTATGAACCATATGGCATACCACAAATATGATAGTACGTGTACATATCAGTTGTAGAGCAGTGGCAGGAATGAGAAATGACCTAATTGGTGAACTCGTATGGAAAACTTACTCGTATGGGGGAAAATGCAGTGAACTCGTATGGAAATCCACAAGTGAACTCGTATGGGGGAAAATGCAGTGAACTCGTATGGAAATTACAAACTGATATATCCAATACTGTATAGCAACTTGTGTGTTGTTTTTATGCAGAGTTCGACAAATCCGCTACCCCAACGTCCGTGGCCAGTGGTTTTTAAGTTCGGGCTAGTGAGAAACGCAAAACATGCATGCATTTTTTATGATTTTTGTTGCAGGAAATAAGTCTAATGGCATGCGTGTTTTAATTATAGGTGACTGCCGATGACGCACAAACTGCGGTTGACACGCAAATAGTTGACTGATGGGGACATAAATAAGAAGCATGTATACAAAACAAGTGTCAAAATACACATTTAAAAGAAATATCAAAGTATATCTGCATATCCATACATCTCCATACGAGTTCGTTTTCCATATGAGTTTTCCGTACATACGAGTTAGTTTCCATACGAGTTCACCGCATCCCACATGCATTTGGGCATTGAAATAATAGAGAAGTTGGAACAAAATGAGCTGGCCTGAAAACGTTTCCCAATGCATTTCTATCATTTAAATATAATATTAGTCGTAATCCATTTAAAAATGTGTAGTGATGCATTTAGAACTCTATATAGCTGTCTGATAGTAAGGTAAATATAAATAAAGAAATAAAGCACATTAAAAAATCTTACTATTATTATTAGTATTTTTTTTTATGTATTCCTCATAAAGTGAAAACCTCACAACATTTTGACCGCCTCCAAGTTCTACTACATTGTCTGTGCTCCAAACGTTATCAATACTGCGTGGATTGTAGGGCTTCGATGTGACGGGGGAAATTACAAGCAACAATACCTAATAATTTGCGGGAAAATGAAAAACCAAAATAATGTGTCATTTTATTTTGTTACCCTAACTGCAACTAATGTGCTATTGGCATATTTTAAATGATAGGACTGAAAGAAAGAACGGCTTAGTACACAGTACGACCTGTTTAATCACTGTGCTAATTGTTTTTCTATGTAGACGAAAGTTTTGATTTGTCACAATTTTGTGGGCTGCGTTAGCGTATGTTTTCGTACATGCAGCATACTGCTGCATTATGCATAGGCCGTATGTTTGATTTATGTAAAGTTTTGGATATATTACTGCTATTATGGTGAATCATTTATCATCCTAACCATTACCGCAAATCTTGATCCTAATCTAATACTATTCATAATTTCAAAGATGATCATGCATATATAATTATTTATAAGAATAAGAATAATTTATTTGCATAATGATAACACCCGAATATGGGCAGAGCAAAAATAACAATATAATATTATTTAAATATACATTTATCTGCAGGAACAATAACATATATTACTGGGGCTGCGGAAGGTAGGAGGGTGGGGATGCTAAAAATAAATAAAAAATGAGGTGGGATGCTAAAAAAAAACCCATGGGGTGGGAGGCTAAAAAGACCAACAACTGGAAATGCACTATTTAAAAACCTGAAATTCAAATTTCCCATAACAGGTTTAAGAACTTTGGGTCCTCAAATACCCATCAAACACCCTTTCATTTTTTCAAATACACTGGACTTATCAGTTATAATGACGGAGAAGCTCAGAACTGTGAGTGACTTAAAGTAATGTTTGTGATCAATAGTTGCTTGGTTAATTTTAGTTCATCTGATCAGGATAAATGTTTCAGCTCATTATTTATTATTAGGATGTGTATTTGTCGAGGTCCAACTAATGTCAAAATGTTAATGACATAAATAAGAAGCATGTATACAAAACAAGTGTCAAAATACACATTTAAAAGAAATATCAAAGTATATCTGCATATCCATACATCTCCATACGAGTTCGTTTTCCATATGAGTTTTCCGTACATACGAGTTAGTTTCCATACGAGTTCACCGCATCCCACATGCATTTGGGCATTGAAATAATAGAGAAGTTGGAACAAAATGAGCTGGCCTGAAAACGTTTCCCAATGCATTTCTATCATTTAAATATAATATTAGTCGTAATCCATTTAAAAATGTGTAGTGATGCATTTAGAACTCTATATAGCTGTCTGATAGTAAGGTAAATATAAATAAAGAAATAAAGCACATTAAAAAATCTTACTATTATTATTAGTATTTTTTTTTATGTATTCCTCATAAAGTGAAAACCTCACAACATTTTGACCGCCTCCAAGTTCTACTACATTGTCTGTGCTCCAAACGTTATCAATACTGCGTGGATTGTAGGGCTTCGATGTGACGGGGGAAATTACAAGCAACAATACCTAATAATTTGCGGGAAAATGAAAAACCAAAATAATGTGTCATTTTATTTTGTTACCCTAACTGCAACTAATGTGCTATTGGCATATTTTAAATGATAGGACTGAAAGAAAGAACGGCTTAGTACACAGTACGACCTGTTTAATCACTGTGCTAATTGTTTTTCTATGTAGACGAAAGTTTTGATTTGTCACAATTTTGTGGGCTGCGTTAGCGTATGTTTTCGTACATGCAGCATACTGCTGCATTATGCATAGGCCGTATGTTTGATTTATGTAAAGTTTTGGATATATTACTGCTATTATGGTGAATCATTTATCATCCTAACCATTACCGCAAATCTTGATCCTAATCTAATACTATTCATAATTTCAAAGATGATCATGCATATATAATTATTTATAAGAATAAGAATAATTTATTTGCATAATGATAACACCCGAATATGGGCAGAGCAAAAATAACAATATAATATTATTTAAATATACATTTATCTGCAGGAACAATAACATATATTACTGGGGCTGCGGAAGGTAGGAGGGTGGGGATGCTAAAAATAAATAAAAAATGAGGTGGGATGCTAAAAAAAAACCCATGGGGTGGGAGGCTAAAAAGACCAACAACTGGAAATGCACTATTTAAAAACCTGAAATTCAAATTTCCCATAACAGGTTTAAGAACTTTGGGTCCTCAAATACCCATCAAACACCCTTTCATTTTTTCAAATACACTGGACTTATCAGTTATAATGACGGAGAAGCTCAGAACTGTGAGTGACTTAAAGTAATGTTTGTGATCAATAGTTGCTTGGTTAATTTTAGTTCATCTGATCAGGATAAATGTTTCAGCTCATTATTTATTATTAGGATGTGTATTTGTCGAGGTCCAACTAATGTCAAAATGTTACAAAAAACTGGCAGACATTTACCTTAGTGAACTAGGTTGTTTTATAACATAATTAATCTATTAAAAATAAAATAAAACCTACCATTTACAAGTAATTAGGTATTATTCAAGTTATTCAATTTCTTTTTAATTCTGTTTCAATGCTAATTATTAGTAGTATAAAGTTGGCAAATTACTGTATTAAGTACCAGAACAGAAAATGGTGTATGTTCACAACTACAGTGTTTTATGATGTCTGGTTTTTCTTTTTGTTTTCAGACCAGTGAATTATGGGTATTCAAGGACTGTTGCCTTTCTTAAAGAAATTGCACACCCCAGTTAATATTGCACAATTCCATGGACAGACTGTAGCCATTGATGCCTACTGTTGGTTACATAAAGGTGCTTTTTCCTGTGCAGAGAAACTGGCATTGGGTGAACACACAGACCAGTAAGCTTTAACTTTAGGCACATTAGAAAGTAAATTTATATCTCTAATTTTAGTAATATGCATGTATGTATACACAAGGGGTGGGATGTAGCCCAGTGGTAAAGCGATCGCCTGATTCGTGGTCGGTCTAAGATCGATCCCTGTCTGTAGGCCCATTGGGCTATTTGTCTGTGGGATGGTGCATATAAAAGATCCCTTGCTGCTAATCGAAAAAGAGTAAAGAGTAGCCCATGAAATGGTGACAGCAGGTTTCCTCTCAGTATCTGTGTGGTCCATAACCATATGTCCAGTGCTATATAACCGTAAATAAAATGTGTTGAGTGCGTGCGTCGTTAAATAAAACATTTCCTTCCTTCGTATGTATACACAATTGTTATGTATATATATTATGTGAATGCCACATCCATTCCATAAATTTAAGTGTGGCAGTTACACAAGTGATCATTTAATTAATATTATTCACCAACTAATTTATTTGAAACATTAAGTATGATTGTATTATTTACACAAATCAATGTTGGTGTCAATTTCACAAACCATATAAGCTTTGACTTCTTAAAGAGCAATGGAGTTATGAGTGTGCCATAAAGGTAGAAAAAAACCCCATGAATATTAATAATTTTATGTAACCGTTTATTGTAAACCATGTGGATACATGTAATTGTTCTTTACATCTAACCAGAATGCTTAAATTTTTTTGTCAATGCTCGTGTAAACTAACTATGTCGTTTCCACAAAATGTTTGACATCTATTGATCTAATTAATCAATGTGCTCTATTTAGTTCACTCACAGTAATTTTGTATATTATACTAATTGTAAGCTGTTGCAAATTGAAATTGAATTTAATGCATGTTTTAAAAAAAGCCAATTAAAATAATTAGCAATGTATAAAGCCTTTATTGCTTTGGGTATTGCTACAAATATACATGTAGGCTTATACATATGTTTCAGTGTTATTTAAAGACAGTGCAATCATGTAGTTTTATGGTTGGTTTGATATTATGTCTGTGTTATTCCAGGTATGTGTATTTCTGCATGAAATATGTTGAGTACATGCTAAGAAATGGACTGAAACCAATCCTTGTTTTTGATGGCTGTCATCTTCCATCCAAGAAAGGTGTTGAGAAAGCACGTAGAGAGTAAGTTATATTTACATGTTAAAGGAATTGTTTTAAATTTTAATGGCACCTGAGTATATTGTTTATATCAGTGGTTATATTTTTAATAGCTAGAGGATGGTTTATTCAGAAGAAAGCCTCTGCCTCAACATGCAGGCCTATTATTGTGATTCAGCAATTTTCACAAGAATCTATGAGGCTTCTTGTGAAAGCAATTTGTGACATTCTCTGAATCAAAACTTGTTTTCTGAAAAGAATCTTATTGACAATGTGACAAGAGATTGGTCAGTCCACCAGTGCTTCAATATTGGTATGTAAAATTCAGTGGAATGTATCGCCTATAAGTAGATTAGCACTACATATCAGGGCTCCAACTTAATGACGGGACTGACGGAAAGTTGAGATATAAATTGCCGTAGGTAGAGGGCATTACCGACGGCACTTTTGTGCCATGAGTAAAACTCGTCAATAATGGCAAAATATGTACACCTGGTTACTGGTATACATTATTTGCCAATTTGCACGTTTGAAATATGTCTACATACAGCAAAATATTTTTTCAGTCATGTTTATTTGCTGCAAATGCAACATTGAAAACAAGTGTCATAGGCAGGCTCAAAATTGCCGTCGGTGATCCATTTCACCCATTGCATTTCTTTTTAAAATGCTGTGGGAGACAAATTTGTAAGTTCGGGCCCTGCATATAAAAGAACCCTTGCTATTTACCAGAATCTGTGGCAGTAACAGCTTTCCAATGTTTAAAAGTTATAAAACATATGTTGAAAATAGCAAATGCCTAATTAACGACAAAACTCATCAATATGCCATTCTGTGCATTTATTTTAATTTGGATTTTTTTTTAAGAGTATCTGATCTTATTGGGGGTTTTTGTGTATGTTTTAGGCGCCGAGATATATTCAAGAAGAAAGCTGCAGTCTTTTTGCGAGAAGGAAAACGTGCGGAAGCTAGAGAATGTTTACAACGCTGCATTGACGTGACACCGCAGATGGCTCTGAATCTCATGAATGTTAGTCAATGCTGGCTTATTGGTTATTTTTGTTATTTCACTTCTCCAGTTCATTGCTATCTGTTGTATTCTATCTTGTTTCTTCCTGCAGTGACAGGGTCTGTCTTTCAACTTTTGCTGTCCTGCTTCACAAATCAATTTCTATCCAACAACAATATTCATGAAATAATTTTAATTTTGCCTCAAAAAAATGAAAAGAAAGTTTATTTTTATTTTCATTCATTATCTAGTCTAGAAGTATAGGTGGGAATACAAATGGTGAGAGGTTATTTGAATTATTCATGAACAGAAAACACTTTCAAAGCTTTGGTCATTATTTGCAAAACTAATGTTACTGTGTTCATCCAAATTAAAGATATCCACCATTCAAAATACATTCTATAATTTAGTTTTTATTAATAACTATGGTGTGATGTTACAGGCGTGTCGTGAGCGAGGTGTTGACTGTATAGTGGCTCCATATGAAGCAGACGCTCAACTTGCCTACCTCAACAAAGTTGGAATAGCCCAGATCATAGTTACAGAAGATTCTGATTTGCTACTGTTTGGTTGTGAAAAGGTATAATTCTCAAAAATTGTGGTGGTTGACCAAGAACATGTGAAACATGACATGATGAAAACAGTTATTGCTAAGAAAAATCAGTACTTGATCGGATTATCAATATTTAGCATTTAACTTTACTTTAACCAAGCTCTAGGTGGGGTTCAATGTAACTCGGTGGTAGAGTTGATGTACTTGCAGGCAACATTTTGTTCAGTATCATGTCACAATTTCCTACACTAGTTTCACAGATCGATACACAATTCTGTAACATTAAATACTAGTTGCTAATAAATTTTTCAACTGATATCAAATGTTGCTAATCAAAATTTTAAAAATAAAACGTTTGCTGACTTGGGATTTTTCCCATCCCAACCAATGACCCATGACAAGTACATCAAAGGCCGTGGTATGTACTTTCCTGGTAATAAAAAAAGTATATAAAGATCCCTTGCTGGGTTTTTTCAATACAAACTAATGACCCATGACAAATACATCAAGAATTGTAGTATGTATTTTTCTATTCATGGAAAAAGTGTTTATAAAGATCCTTTGCTGATTTTTCAGTTGGAATAGCCTATGTGGTGACATCAGGTTTCTTCTTTGTTTTATTTTTTCTTGTTCATAATAACTATTATATTGGATATCAAATAGTCATAGTTTAAAATGTTAATCAAATATTTCTTCCTATAACCAAGTTTTAAAACATTTACCTGTGATTATTTTTTTGTTTTTTAGATCATTTTTAAAATGGACTTCAACGGTAATGGAGTTCTAGTGGAGAAGAGTCGACTGAATGAGGCCCTGGAGATTCAGAACGGGTTCTACACGTTTGACAAGTTCCGCTACACCTGTATTCTGTCAGGCTGTGACTACCTGCCATCACTGCACGGAGTCGGTCTCGTTAAAGCTGTCAAAGTGTTCAGATCGGCACGACAGGCAGACATAAAACAAGTAATTAATTATTTTACAAAGGCACAAACTTGATATTTAATGATAGCTAGTTTCAATATTTAATTTATTGAGCAATAATTGTGTTTAGAACATTGTGGCCCAGTGATATCATGAACAATTCTTGTTGGGTATATTAGTTCCCAGTGGGACTTATAACTGATATTTTGATAAATAGGTAATAGTTGTATTTCCTTTCTCTCCTTTGAGTTTCTTGTCATTTCTTCTCAGTCTGGCAGCTGTTTTTATCTTTCAACTTCTTTTGCTGTCCACTTCCACATCCCATCCTTTTATATCAATATTAATTATATTTACCCACAGTTGCACCCTGGTAAAGTTCTTCAAGAAACTCTTGTTGATAATTGTGAATGGTCCCTTAGTCATGTACATGTAAATATATTTGTTAATGATTCAACATTTTCAGCTGCTGAAGAAGCTACCGGCGTACATTAAGTTGAAGAATGATGTTCCACCCGAGTACATTGATGGGTTTATCAAAGCTGACAATACGTTCCTGTACCAGCTGGCTTTTGATCCCGTAAACCGGAAGTTGGTTCCTCTTAATCCATATACACCCGAGATTGATTCATCAGAACTAACATATGCTGGACCGTATCCTTGTGTTCTGTGTAATTTGTGTTGTAAAGCAGGCTTCGGATAATTGAGAGAATGATTTGTCAGATGCCGCTCATACAAATCTAATTTTGCATAACCTGTTTTTCTGTCACACATTAAATTAAGGACATCATTTACATGGACATAACGGGTTACCCAAAAACAAAACAGTTACCTTAATTTGTTTTTGAGTAATCAAAAAATGGGTTCCGCTTATTTTCAATTTTCAGTGGCCTGTGTTGTAGGGGTTTAGGCTGTCATTCTCCAAATTACCAAATTAAAATTTCATTATAATTAAAAAAAAAAAAGCACCAGTCATTTTGTCTGGCTAATTGAAACTTGAATTTGGCTATTGATTTGCTAGCCGATTTCAACAGATTGTTATAATAATTTGAGTCCAGCTTAAAACCTTAATATTAAATTTGTATCAAAGTGGTGATGATGTGTTCTGGGCATAAAATATTCCACACTACTATGTAATTTTAATCCAACCGATATACCATATTAACGTATGTGCTTTGTTACCAGTTTATATGTGTATTGATGCAGTAATCTGAATTGAATTGTGCACTTTATTTTTCTTAATTAATGAGTTTACTTTCCCATGATCGTGCCTACCAGATTGCACTTGGAAACATTGATATAAACAGTGGACACATAATTGGCAATTTCGACCCAGATACGTTTCAGGTAATAAAAATTATATGTAAGTTGGAATGCAATAGTAGCTGGTAATGTCACTGTGCCTGGCTGAATCTTTGTAGCATAGGTTACTCAAATTTACCACTTTTAGATCAGTTCAAGATATCTAGATTATATACCACAGCCATTATAAATTAAATGCTAGGTTTTCATCCAAATGTTTTTCAAAATGAGGGCTGGGTGGGTGTTGAAAATTTATTTTTTATTTTATATTTTCTGGACATTGTAAATTACAAACATGCAAAATTTTTGTCTTGGGTCTTTTTAAAAAATGGGGTGAGTGATGATGAACATCTTAGATTTATATTATAAATGACCTACTAATGAAAAAATAGTAAAGGAATTACCATGATGAAATTTACTTGTCTTAAGTAACAAATTATAATTTCAAATACATTGAACTGAAAATAACTTATTTTAAATAATTAAGTAATCAGGTTTAATTTGATACATTTAGCTTACAAATATACAATATTAATAGTGTAATTATTTTTAGCCTGAGGTTTGATTGAATGTATGATCAGTTGTCCACTATGTGTTTGTGTAGGTGTGTGTGGGTTTGAATGCTTGTGTGTGTGTGTTTATGTCTGGATGGGTGTGAATGTAGTGTGAGTGGGTGTGTGTGTGTGTGTGTTTATGTGTCTGGATGGGTGTGAATGTAGTGTGAGTGTCTGTGTGTGTGTGTTTATGTGTCTGGATGGGTGTGAATGTAGTGTGAGTGGGTGGGTGTGTGTGTGTGTGTGTGTGTGTGAGTGTGTGTGTGTCCGAGTGTCTGTGTTTGTGTGAGTGTGTGTGTGTGTGTTTGTGTTTGTGTGTGTGTGTTTGTGTGTGTATGTTTCCTGTGCCAACTAGTGCCCCATGACTAGTACATTAAAGGTCATGGTTTGAATATTGAAAAGTGCTTTGTTGCTTTTTGGAATGAGTATCCTGGTTTTCTGTGTCAAAATAACCAGATAGACACCAAGTAAAAATGTGCTGATGCATCATTAAATTAAAACATTTCCATCCCATTAACAGCCAAGCAAGTGTAGCAAAAAGAAGTCGGAACATCTGCACTTCTTGAGTATATGGGACAAAAGTTACAGACTGATGCCTAAGATTGCTTTGAAGGAAATTCAACCCACAGAGAGGCCAGTGTTGAAGGGCAAAGAGATAACTGTGGAAACAAGAATTGTTAAAAGACCAAGGGTTACCACAGGTAGAGTGTTCTAATTTGTTTAGTTATTCCAAAGGTGGGACTATAAAGAAGTAGGTTTGTTGCGACATATAAATAACTTTAGTTTAAATTTCAAACATGTATGTAAATCAGTGCTTTTTGTTTTAACAGATAGTCCAACTAAATAGCTTTGAATTGTGTGATCAAAGAAACACTAAGTTTAACTCTGGGCAATTAATTTAACACTGATCCAGATGACAAAAAAAAGTTTGTTTTTGTTTAACGACACCACTAGAACACATTGATTTATTAATCATCGGTTATTGGATGTCAAACATATGGTAATTTTGACACAGTCATAGAGAGGAAACCTGCTACATTTTTCCATAAGTAGCAAGGGATCTTTTATATGCACCATCCCAGATTGCACATACCACGGCCTTTGATATACTAGTCGTGGTGCACTGGCTGGAAAGAGAAATAGCCCAATGGGCCCACCAACAGGGATCGATCCCAAACCGACCGCTCATCAAGCGAGTGCTTTACCACTTGGCTACGTCCCGCCCCCAGATGACGAAAGTGTTTTATTTCATTCTTACATGAATTTTATGTATTATTGAATGATGCCTAAAGGTGTTGTAAATTGTTCGTCTTCCTACTGGATGTTGCAATGATTTATGTAAATATTCTGATTTATCGGTGCAAAACTATTATTTCTTTGTTCCCAATTTAGAAATAATACTGTTTATTTAAAATTAAAACATTTTGTGCAGTGAAAAAAGGTATCCAGATTTGAAAAATATTTGCATAAAAAATAAATGAAAACCAGGTAACATTGTTTTATTTTGGTTAATATTAACACATGTATGTGGATTCTGTCCAAACTGTTTAAACAGGTACAATCACAGAGTTCCATTAATTGAAAATAGCTTGGGTGAAGTTTGTCTAACTCTTGAACATAGCTTAGACAGAATCCACTGTACATATGCTACTTCCATTTGTTTTCATTAATGAATGTATATACGCTTGTTTGTAGATTTCAAAGATGTGAAATCGGATAAGGAGCTAGTGAACCTCTATGAAGAACTTTCACCAGTGGCTAAAAGGTCCAAGTTTGAAGAACCTGGCAGTGATTGGCCAGAACCTAAGGATAATGAGACCAACGAAAACACTTCACTTTCTTTCTGCTTATCAGACGAAGAGACATCTCCAGTAACATCACCCGTAAAACAGTCTGACACATTTGTGTCCAAGCAGAAACCTGTCAGTGCAGCCAATATTGGAGAAGTGGCCATGAAATTGGAGGAAACGGAAAACAAGGAAAATACTGGTTTGGCTCCAAAGAGAAACAGATTTGCAGTTTCGTCTCTGGTCAAAAAGAGATTTAATCTCAATGCCTCGAAAGTAGAAACCACAATTCGTAGCAGGTAATGAAGTTTTGAACAAATTAATTTTTAAAAAATCTTCATCGTAGATTTTCGTTGTGGGGACATGGTTATTTATTAAATAATATAGCTTTTGACACCCAATAACTGATGGGTATATTTATGCTGTGTTAAATTCATTTATTCTGTTTTCATTGTGACTTTTGTTCTATTTTAATATAAAATTATTAAGTTAAGATAAAAAAATATGTCACCTTCAATAAAAACATTTAATTGAATTTATTTTTGTTTTACACCTTTACAATTGACTTATCAGGGCCCATATTTTCTAAGCATGTTAGCACTACGATAGCATAAAATTGTCATAGACTATGACGAGTGTACACTCGTCATAAACTATGACATTTTTATGATACTGAATCTCACTAAGATAGCTTCGAAAATCTGTAGGCAGGTTCTTAACCTGGTTTTGATCAGTTATGTACAAAAGATATATTTATCTGTGAGTCAGATACCATAATCTTATATGTTGTTTATAAATCTACCCAACTTGTGGAACAACTCGTACAATAAATGGAACTATGTAGTATTCTCTATATGGTGAGAAAAAACTGGATGTTAGGCAGATTAAAGGAAAATACATAACTAAAAATACACAAAGCCTCGTTACATTAATTTGTTGTGCAACATATAAAATATTTATGTTTACTAATTAGGTGTGCCATATTCCAAACCATACATGTATCTCATCACTGGCACACACTTAAGCACTTTGCTGGTAATCATCTCCCCCTTTGTGCATGCATACTAAATGTATGACCACAAGCCAGTCTGGCCCAATATTTTTGAAGCTATCTTAGTGCTATGATATGATAAGAGACCCATCGTAGCCCTTGACAGTTTTACTGCAGCAAAAATGTGATTTAAAAAAAAAAAAAAGTAAAAAGGTCTATGCTTTTTCCCTATTTTATTGCAGATTTTTTGCTAAAGCTGAAGACGTGTGTCAGCAGGGTGCATCTGATCTAGAAAGTGAAAAGAACAAGAAAGAGACTTCAGTAACCTCATTAGTTTCACAAACCTCCCAGAATACTCCACATTGTTCTGAACCTAATACTACTGTGATTGATAGAGGACCATGTGACAATACGACTGTTGACAAACACACTGATAACCGTTCTTTATCTCCTGGTAAACCCAGTAAAACAGAAAGTAGTTTCCATCGATGTTCATCGTTTGCTGGATTTGAAAAAAGAACGTCATCATCCCCAGGTTCGGCCTTCAACTGGAATAAATTTAAATACGGCTCAACCAAGACTTCTGAAAACTCGTCTCATGGCAGCAGTGATGTGTCTTTTAACAAGGATTTCAAGCCTGTAGTAACTTCACAGCGGAAAAGGAGCGACTTGTTCTCTTTATTTGCAAAATCTGATTCCTCGAAATCTGATTCTTTAAAATTGTATTCGTCTGAAGGAAAAGACTGCTCAAGTCAGCAAGATAATGCTACCTCATCTCAGTTACAAACAGACACGGTTCTCTCTACACCAGATTCTGACTTATCCAGTGAAAATGTAAGCATTAGTGAAAACAAAATTCACGACTGTTCACTCTCTTCAAAAAGTATTCCAGTGGACAGTGTTTCAGCTCCTCAGAACACCAATGAATTTTGTTCTGTATCTGTGAAATCAAAATCTTTATTTACAAACAGAACTTCCAGTCAGTCTTCATTAACCGAGATCAAATTGGACATAACGAAGCCAGATTGTCTTAAATCTGACACGGTTTTCAGTAGACTTCAGAGATCTGTGTCATGTTCTTTGCTCAATTCGTCGGGGGAGTCGGTGGGCGAGTATGACACATTCAGTCAGAGGTCTAACCTGGAGAGCATCGACTTGGACTGCCTGTCCAGCCAGGACATTATTGATCTCACAGATGTGGAGGAGGAGAACGAAAGATCTTCTCTGAGAGCAAGTTTACCTCAGTCAAGTAAGTAAATTTAGGGGCAGGATGTAGCCCAGTGGTATAGTGTGTGCTTAAAGAACAGTCATTCTGGGATCAATGCCTGTCGGTGGGCCCATTGGGCTATTTTTCATTCAAGTCGGGGCACCACGACTGGTATATTTAAGGCTGGTGTATGGGTTATCCTGTCGGATTGTGTATATAAAAGATTCTTGCTACTAATGGAAAAATGTATCGAGGGTTTCCTCTCTAAGCCACTGGAAATATATATACTCTTCAAAAAAAGTAAGGGAACCTGAAATATTAATGTTAATATCAACTATTGGACCGAACATACGTTTTGACCACAGACATTGTTTAGACCTGTTTATCAACACACCAAAACACATTTCATAGTTTGCACATGCATCACACAGTTGCCCTGTACACATGTGGGGTGTCATTCTTGATTTTGACAATTTCCAGGAAGATCGATTAATCATTGTAGAACATTATTTCTGTCAATCTTTTTCATTGTGTTGATCATACAGTTGTTATTGTTTTGTTTTTAGTCATTTTTATTGTTTGAATTTGTGATTTACTTATAAAAAACCTGTCAACTTTCAAATTTCACTTCTGACCCCAATAATCCTTAAAGATCTTTGGTGGTCATAAAACCTACTGTAATACTGAACTACCGGTTGTAATGGTTGCCCAAATAATTCACTATTATCATATAACCATTCCCCATAGCTAATATACCTTACAATTTTAGCAGTTAGAGTTCCCCAACTTTTTTTGAAGAGTATATTTACATTCCAAATTCAATATTACGCTAGATGTAATTTACCTGTAATTTGGTAAATGAGGTAGATGTTCATGTCAATCTTCAGGGGTCAAAATAGGAAGTAAGATATGTAATTTTTTGTTTGATTTTAACAGATTAATTTCTATTTTATCGGTTTGATCTAAAATATGGACAGTATGTCACTATTAGGAGTCCTGCACTTATGATCAATCTAAATGCAGGGCTCTGACTTAAACATTTGTCACCCACATCAATAAAAAAAAAGAGATGTGGGTAAAATGGCTCACCGATGGCAATTTTTAGTTTGCCTATGGTAAAATTTTAAAAAGGGACTTTTGCAGCAAATAAACATGACTGAAATATGTACAAATGTTAAATACTGGCAGATAATATATAAACATGACTGAAATATGTACAAATGTTAAATACTGGCAGATAATATATAAACATGACTGAAATACTGTATGTACAAATGTTAAATACTGGCAGATAATATATAAAAAATGCACACATTTTTTTGCTGCCATTGAAGAGCTTTACCGATGGCACTAATGTTTATTCAGTGACAAAAAAGTACCAAACTGTTCGTCTGTTCTGTCTTTGATAGACTACAAATATATTGCAATTTGAATTCAAATACAGATTCTACTTCGCCGTGAGTCGAATTTTTAACATTATACAACTAAAACATGGTTTCATGACGATACTCATACTTGTTACTTTATTCACAGATTACAAGAAGAAAATATGTCGTGTTTCTGGACTGTCAAGAACATCCAACAAGAAGAAAGAGAAACGTACTTCTGTAGAAAATCAAAAAAGTATAAAGGACATGTTTTCAAAATTTGCTTTAAAGAGGTGCGTACCGTTTACATTTAGTGTTCCTAAAAGTGACAAGGAGCATAATATAAATCTTTTTTGGCGCAAATATCTAAATGTACATTAATTCTGGAAAGTTGCTAAACCAACTTCTTGACTAAGCACTTCAAAATGTGTTTAGAATATATAATTTATTACATCTACATATTTAAAGATAGCTTTGTGATAACCAAGGTATGTCTCTAATTTAATGGTGGTCATGCAGTAAATTGGTTATCATTCTCCTTTGCAACTCCTGAAAGTTGTTTTATTGCGAAAATGTGAAATCATTCACACTTCTTTATTTTGAATGGGTGCTATTGTGTTATACTGAGATACTTGTGAAAGTTTGCCTTGTTGCCCTGCCTTCTGCAGTTTTGGTCGTAATAGCCAAATTTGAAGCCTGCAAGGGTGTTGTTAAAATTTTATAGATAACTACCCCTACATGTAGTTCAAGTGAAATTGTAAATTACATTGCCTGGGCCCTGTTCCATGAAGCAATCTTAGCAGTACTATCACCGTAAATCGACAATTGACAGCCCGTTCCACAACGCGTAAAAAAACTGTGAAAATTTACAATAGGTACGAGGCAGTTGTAAGCCACTAACGTAGATGTGAAATGGCAGTTAGTTACTAACTTTTTGTGTAAAAATGTATCTAATATATACCAAATACCTTTTATGAAACTCCTTGTTCGATGAAAAACAGTAGGCCATACGACATTCACACAAAAATACAGGAGATAACTCTCATGTCTTAGGCATTCGGCAATTATTGCTTAGCAAATAAACTGACAAAGTTACTTCATGGATGTCCGATACCAATGAATACATCCAAGATGTTCCGAAAAGTCTAACGAATTTATTATTTAAATAATTTGCACGTCTTCACAAAGAAGATTTTAATCATTAAACCGTATGGTTGCTTTGTAGAACGGCTGTAAAGTTTACGGTGCCAGTTGTAAAACTCACCTTAAATCACTACAATTAACCTTAGCTATAATTCTTTCGTGAAACGGGGCCCAGATCTTTGTTTTAACTGATCTCATGGTCTAAAAGAAGGCTTAAATATTCATTTAATGTCATCCATTTGTGTATTTGTCACAGACTTTTCTTTGTCTTTCATTTGCATTTTTTATTTTTATTTGGTGGGTTTTTTTTTAATGCTTCAGTTTACAGTTATTATAAAACTATCTTCGGGTTGTTTTTTCAGGCAAGTGGATAAGTTACCAGCAACCAGCAGCTTTTAACAGCCTATGACATGGACTCCAGTGATTCCATAGGAAAATGTTTTTACCGGTTTTAGCAGTGACTTTTTTATTATTTTAAAAAATTGTTTAATTTATGAACACTAAAAGTAAAAAACTTGAAAATGTTTATGGCAACCCAACCACATGTATTATTAGGTTTGAAGTAATTTTAATAATGAACCATTTTTACCGTAAAATAAATTTTAATTTTACTTATTGATTGGTGTTTAAACTTTTATATTTAAAGAATGAATGTTTAATGACACCCCAGCACAAAAATACACCAGCTATTGGGTGTCAAACAAAGGTAAGTGTTTTAATATAATTAAATTACAGAATAAAACCTATATAATTATGTGGAAAAAAACACTTTCAAAAACTGAAAGAGTATAGTTTGTTTTGTTTAATGACACCACTAGAGCACATTGATTAATTAATCATCGGCTAATGGATGTGAAAGATTTGGTAATTCTGACAAGTAGTCATCAGAGAAAACCTACATTTTTCCTAATGCAGCAGGGGATTTTTTATATGTACTTTCCCACAGACAGGAAAGTACATACCACAGCCTTTGACCAGTTGTGGTGCACTGGATGGAATGAGAAAAACCCCAATCAGCTGATTGGATCCACCGAGGTGGTTCGAGCCTGCAGCTAGAGCACCTCAAGTGAGCTCTCAATCGATTAAGCTAAATCCCACCCCCTGTGAAAACAGATAGAATTTACTTTGGCTACATAAAACATAGTTTCACAAAATGATCAGAAATACAGGCGAATTAAAGAAAACAATAAAAGAAAAACCCCTCACAGAATTGAATATAATACTCTAAAAATAACTGTCCATTCTAAAGCTCACTCATTTTTAAACAAAAATAGAATGTTTAAAATTTAAATTCTTTTTCAAATATACATGTATGGCAGATTTGTCATTTCACTGATCTTTATTTTGGAATATAAATAGTTGTATTAGAACAAAATGCATGAGACCTGTCGTTCAGGGGTGTGGTTTTTAATTTTTAACAAATGTGAGATGATTCTGTATACTTAGTGAAGGATAGGAATCATATTTACTTGTGATTAGTACCAAGCAAAATGTCTGCATTGGGCAGTGTTGGAAGATAGTTTGTCAACATGCTACACTGCCTGGTCTAGGCAGTCGGTCATTGGGCAACAAATAAAAATAAAGAAAAAAAAGACGTTTTATTTAATGACACACATAGTAATTATGTTTATATGGCATCCGACATATGGTTAATGACCACAAAAATAATTAGAGAAGAAACCTGCAACCATGGACTATTTTCAATTAATTAGTAGCAAGGAATTTTTGATATGCATTATCCCATAGACCGGATAGTACATACCACAGCCTTTGTTACACTAGTTGTGAAGCATTGGCTGGAACGAAAAATAGCCCAATGGGCCCACAGACTGGGATTGATTGTAAACTGGTTGCATGTCAGGCAATCATATATCTTGTACTGATGTCCAACATGTGTTGGATATAACTGATACCACAAAAAAGTGAACATTGTTGTCTCCAAAATTATGTTCTAATACATGTTAGGCTTTCTGCCAAAAAGTAATTTGAGGGTACATAATAAAAACAAACACACCATAAGTGCCCCTACTATAGTCGTCCCATCCTTTTACAGGCATGTGATTCTTCCGCTAATTGGCGGAATTCCACTTTTTAAAAGTTTTTCCTTTCATTCATTTTCTTTGCATTCTGCACTCCATTATGTGCCTTCGGCACGCATGTATCATTTTCAGCTTTTTTAGAAATGTTTCAATCACATGCCTGTTTTATAAAAATGTTTTTGTAAATTATTTCAGTTTGGTTTGACGTACGAAAAAAAGTAAAAGTGTTTTGGAAATAAATAACTTGTAAAAAATTTCATAGTATGAAAAAAGGTGTTCCCTGCGTGACGGACTAACTGGTTATGGTTTAAAACGCTTTTCACAAATTTTGAACAGTAGTTCTCTTATCATTTATATAAACATTATAAAAATATATCCATTAATTTCAAAGACTGTATGTACTTTTACCCTCCAACAGAAACCCACCATGTATCATAATATTAACAGAAAAAACACACACATAGTGAAGCAAATATTTTCTCCAATTTTGACTCATTAAAGTAAAATCATACATCAAAATATTCATGAGATTTTTTATTTCATTCAATTGTATATAATTAATTTCAGGAAATTATTACAGTAACAAAAATATAGATCACTGAAATATGGCTAATTATGGAAGATTTCATAGATTACATAAATTTGTCTATATACTATGACTGAAACAAATTAATCTATGAAGAATAGCTTACATAACTCTGTAAACACTGGCATAAACACAAAAAACAAGTTGTATTATTATTGGTTTATGTGTTAATGATGTTTCTATAGATATCTGCAGTAACCTTTAAATATATACATGAATAACAATACAGGACTGACAATAACAACCAACAATGCTATAATAACAATGAAAGACGGGTTAAAGTAAATACTTGTCCCACTAAATTTGAGTAGCTTATTTTGACTCCTTGAACAAATGAGTTACACAATTTTCATATATATTTCATAAATAAAATAAAGTATGAGGGACATTTATTATAAGATGTCGGTCTAATATTTAGGACCCAGCAATAAAATGCAAATTATGTAACTTTGGGAAATAAATAAACAAAAATACACTTTCATGATTATAAAATAATTGAAGAGGACATGAACAAAAGGATAATTATTTAGAATTCTAAAAACAAATTAGGAAAAAATAATAATTTGTACACGGTATACCATTGGGAATGACACCAGATATTGGTAATGTAGTAGCAACAAATCTTGCTAGTACCACTAGAGAAAATAAGTATTATAGTTTTGTCTTTTATTAACATTAAAGTTTGTTTTGTTTAATGTCATCACTAGAACAAATTGATTTATTCAGAATCAGTTGGATGTCAAACATTTGGTAATTTTGACAATCTTAGAGAGGAAACGTGCTACATTTTTCCATTAGTAGCAAGGGATTTTTATATGCACCATCCCACAGACAGGACAGCACATACCATGGTCTTTGTGGTGCACTGGCTGGAACGAGGAATAGCCCAATGGTCCCACTGACACAGATCAACTCTAGACCGATGCTTTACCACTGAGCTACGACCTTACTTGTCCTTTATTAATGACGTACTGTTGGAGGGTCACTTACTGTTTTATGCATAATAATGCATTTCTTTTATTAAACATTTAAATAATGACTGTATGGTGAATTGCTGTGGTGTATGGCAAATTGTTATAGCCTACCAGTTATTTTTACAATTTCGAATGTCTTAAATTTATTACCGTACTCAAAATTAACTGACATATATGTTTGCTAAAAGTTTTAAATATAGGTCTATAATTACTTAATTATCATTTATAATTTTAAGTTGTATGTTAAACAATTTTATTACAGTAGTTCATCTGTGATAACAAGCAAGATATATTGCTACGACAGTACCAATATCCGGTGACGGTCCCACACAGTGAATATGATAAAAATGTATAACTATGTACATTAGTATAAATTTTCAATATTCTATATTTAAAATAAAATTATGCAGTAGTTTATTTACTGTACATGTCAAGAAAATAATAAAAATAAATTTCTCTTTTAAAAGTACAACATTTTTAAAGTTTCCTTTTAACATAAAAAATAGCTTAAAATCAATAATTTTCATTCATTCCTTATAAAATTGAATTAAATGTGTAACAGGCATCTCATGTTACTGTATCGTATCTTATTTTGATTAGCTGTTGGAAATTTCAAAGCATCCAAAGTGGGGTGTGTGCTAAAGTTAAATAAAAGCAGGATATAGGTATAAAATAATAATAAAAAATAAAGCATGAAAGTGTATAAAATACACAAATTATACATACATTACACAAATACCTGGTAAGCCTATCAAAAGTAGATCATGGTATGCTAAACACCGCCATCCCAAGTTGTACTTCCATGCAAGGTTTGATGATCCTGTTTGAATTGATAAGGAAGATACACTCCGGAAACAAAAAAATTATGTACAGACGGATGGACAATGCCATACCACAATACGACCCGTTAAAGACAGACATATAAAAACAAACAGATAAGTACCTATAGTCCATACCATCATTCTATTTAAAAAAAGAAAATTGTAAATAATTTCAGTTTTGTCTGATGTAAAAAAAAAAAAAAAAGTTAAAATGTTTTGGAAATAACAAAAAAAAACTATTTTTGTGTGAAATTTTAAATCAATTGGCTGAGAAATAAATTTTATAGTATGAAAAAAGGTGTTCCTGTGAGATAGGACTATAGTTTACAGTCTAATTTAGGTTGTTGTTTTTGTTACCAATAGTTTTGAATACTGTTTCTTTTCATACTTTATGTCTATATTGCTCGTAAGTATAATTACTCACAAAAGTTTGAGGTGGCAGTATTAGAGCATCAAATTTGGTTGAAATGCTATGAAAATTATGAAAGGGACTATTCTGAGTTTGCAACCATTGTAACATATTTCCAAATAATAATAACAACTAAAGCTACATCTTGAATACATGCAGTTTGTTGTTTAGAATATCAGTTTCTGTATATTAAATATGTTTTTGGTCATCCTAATGTGTGTAGCAGCTCAAATTTAAGTTACTTCCTAATACAAATGTGTTCAGATGTATGCAATTATTTGGAGATAAACTACACCATTTTAGAGACACTGGCATTTTAAACAAGAATATGTGTTTAATACTATGTACTTTTATTTGCAATTTTTTTTCGTCTAAAACTTTACAATCACTGCAAACTCAGGGCAGTCCCTTTAAGAATGATAATGATACGAATTATGTATGTGTAGTGCAGGGACAAAGGGGAGTCAGACGACTAATATATGAGAGTACAATACATACATATAAGTTACAGTAGAAGAAGAATAATGATGCAAAATCTATTACTACAAGGCACTTGTTTGTTGCAAATAAATCTGCTTGTCCATCACAGACTGGTTCTGGTGTAAAACCACAAAACTGTTCTATTACCAGTCGTTTCAATAAGCAAAACATCAATAGCACCCCAAAATATAGGTTTTTTTTATCAATGTTGTCATAAAAAGTAAAAACTATGAAACAATTAAGTTTTTTTCAAGCATGCAAATGGGTAAAAGTGTACGGTAGTTAAACTACAACAAATTAAATGTTTTTTAAATTGTAACCAAATATTGTAACCATAGTATTTTCAACATATAAACATTTCCTACATTTCCCTATAAAAGGAGTAACAAATAAAAAAAAGCAAGAAGATTTTCAGTTAAATTCATGCTTTTCTTTAATATTTACACCTGTACCTATTCAGAGAGGCGAGCTAAAGAATATAAAATTGTGTTTATGACAACTGGATAATTTTCTAATTGTATGAATATTGATTATAATGAGTAAACATTCGGGTTGCAGTTCTTTACTGATATAATTTTTTAATAATGCATTTAAAAAAAGAGCTGGTTTATCAGGGGGCCTTGGGGTGATGTGTACATTTATTTTCCCCAGGTAATTTTTCCCCCTCTCTAAGGGGGTTTCAAAATATGTATCCTGGGAAGCCACCCCCCCCCCCCCCCCCCCCCCCCTGCTATCTGTATTACGGGCCCCGCGAATCCTTAAACCAGCTCTGTTTCAAACATGTTAACACTGACTGCCTAATTGGAAGGATTATAATGGACTAGAAACTATGATTTCTGACATTGTTAAGCCACATCACAGCCTGCTGTCATTCATGATAAATTATTCACACTGGAGCATGCTACCATGCTCCTCCTGTGGCTGAACACACTACAATCCACACACACATATATATACTGTATATATACAGTCAGACCTTGTTACGATGACTGTCATTACTACAACATTTACACCATCCTACCACAAACTGTTGGGAACAAACGTACATCAATGTTATTCTGTTCACTACACAGAGCAAATTAGGAACAAACGTGCATCTGATATCTGAAAACACTTCTTTACAATGACATTACATAATCACAGATGCCATAGCACATTGGCAGTATACACAGCCATTTGGAATCCTTGATCTCGTGGCGAGCAGACAGTGTTACATGATGTCTGTGTTACCGATGTCGACTAAATCTGTAGAAGTGTATTGCTTTTGAAAATATGCCTTTAGTCATTCAATTAAAGGATTAACTTCGAACAATCAAGTCTACTAGTTTTATAACATTTTATAAATGAAGAAGGTACCAATCGTAGATTTTTTTAACCATGGGAAGATGAAAATGACAGTGAATGTGCTTTGATAAATAATAATATATTTAATAATGGTTTGTGGTCAATACCCGTCGTTGGACCCATTGGGCTATTTCTCGTTCTAGCCTGTGCATCATGACTGGGATATCTAATGCCGTGGTATGTGCTATCCTGTCTTTGGGATGGTGCATATAAAAGATTCCTTGCTACTAATTGAAAATTGCTACGGGTTTCCTCTCTAAGATTGTCAAAATTACAAAATGCTTCACACCCAATAGCTGATGATTTATAAATCAATGTGCTCTAGTGGTATCGTTAAACGGCAATTTCGATAAAATGACAATTTTGTTATGACGACAAAGTTACCCAGGGATGAACGTGGTCATTGTAACGAGGTCTGACTGTATATATATCACCTACATTCTTATAGATCTACATAATACATGTATATATCACTTGCAACATTATAACATACTAGAGTACTACCATTTAGTTTATATATATTTATCATATATCCTATATTACATATTACCTACATAATATATAATTTTCTAACATTACAACATTCTAGAATATTATGTTTTAATTTATATATGTTCATTTTATATCCTATATTACATAATATCATTTTCCAACATACCATGCTAGAGTATTATAATTACGGTACCTTTTTTATTTGAATAAGAAATAGAAATCTGCTGCTATTTTTTTCATAAAGTCTTAAAAAAACACAAAACAGTGATCACATTTGTCTGGTGTATATAATTTGCATGCATTAATGTATATATGTACATCTATCACACATGTGCTTTATTATATAACACCTGCATATATGAACATGTCATAAATTGAGTTCTGTTCAGTTCTAGAATATATATGCATGTATACTGTATGGTGGTATATATTAAAAGCTCAGAATTGTTAGGTATTAAATTTGTAATTTGAAACAGCTGCCAGGCATTGTGAAAATAAAACTAAACAGAGACAAATATACCAACTTTTACCTACCAAGAACCATACTGTATGTAGTACAATATACAAATGTGTGTGTCTATATATGTATGTATGTATCTATGTATATATGTATGTATGTATGTATGTATGTATGTATGTATGTATGTATGTATGTATGTATGTATGTATGTATGTACGTACGTACGTACGTACGTACGTACGTACATACATACATACATACATACATACACACACACACACACACATACATACATACATACAATATTTCTTTCAGATAGATAATAAAATGTGATATTAGTTATTAGCCTATATACCTTGGTAACTGTTAAGCAAGTAAGCCCATGTCTGGAGGGGGTATGTGTGATGGAATGTATGGCTGTTCTTTGGTTTGTTTTTATAACACTATATTAGATAAATCTACAGTTTTCCAAAACATATTTTTTCTATTGGATGTCCAGGGTTTCAGATGTCATTCGCCAAATTTCCAAATACAATTTGAAGTTGAATTTGTTGAATATATGTTATTACCAATTTGCCAAAAAGCTAATTCAAAAACAGTTTGTCGCTTGTATGCGTATACTATTTTTAAAGTTCGACAAATTGCTATTAATTTTTGGTGATATTAAATCCTAGATGTCTACTTTTGCGGCTTGATTCTGATATGGATAAACATAAAAAATAACAAAATAATTCAGACAGTGACAAAACAAGCACTTTTCCTATTCTGAACAAACACAAAACAAGTGTTTGTTATTAAAATCCAATGCTGTATACTTGTAGTAAACACAAATAATTATACTGAATCAGTTATCGAAATACTGAATATGTGCTGCATTTCAAGATAACAAACAGTAACAAAACAAAACATAAAAGTATTATGCTATACAGCAAATCTTTACCACATGCCACTTATTCCTTTTAGGGGCACACACATTTTGTGTTGTCTTCACCCCTAGTTTTTTTTCTTATACATGTAATTAATACTGAAAGGTTATACATCATTCTGGGAAAAAAGCACACAAACAAAAAACAAACAGTAAATATAAATATTTTAGCATAAAATATCAATTAAATTGTGAAAAGGTTTGGAGTGCTAGCCATTGATGATGTGCGCAGTATAGACTTACAATTTGTCTGAAAGGATCCCCACTTCAAATATGAGCCAGACAAATACACTATGATATAGCTAAAGTGATGTTCTCACGTTACTATTTTTGTAGTAAAGACTTGTAGTAGAATCAACCCCCTGCATTTAAGACAATTTCCACAGCAAAAAACACAATTGTTTTTGGAATATAGTCCATGACAAAAGTGCTGCAAAAAATTAAAATCTACAGAGCATTGACCATTACCACAGGCAGTTGCAGAGGTTGAGACTTTAATCTTTTGTAGGTACTACAAGTCGTGGCGATATTGTATCAGTTAGAACATGTTATATTCTCTACAATTTGAGTCATTACTAAAACTTGTTACAAAAACATCTTAATGTGAGAACACCGGATTTGGTGGTTAAGCCATCAGACTACAGACTGGTAGGTACAGGGTTCGCTTCTCTGTACCGTCTCCAACCCAGAGTGAATTTTTAAGGTTCAATAAGTAGGTGTAAGATCACTACACCCTCTTCTCTCTCACTAACCACCTAACAATTAACTCACTGTCCTGGACAGGCAGCCTAGAAAGCTGAGATGTGTGCCCAGGACAACATGCTTGAACCTTAATTAGATATAAGCACTAAAATAAAGTTGGAAAAAAAAAGTGAGAACACCCCTTAAGTACTGGTACTTCATTTACAAGTAGTGACTAGTAGCACCCACTGTGGCACATTCCTGCTTAGAGAAGGAAAGAAGGAATAGCCACCTCTAACATGTAAGTGCTGTAGTAAACAGACCAGTAAAGCAGATGAACAAAACTGTATTGACCAATCAAAAACAAACCAAGCTTAATTGCAAGTATTAGGGACAGTATAATGAATCGTTTGTGCTATTTGCCTGTATTTAATGATCCCCTCCTATCAACAGGCTAGAAAGAAAAAAAAAACCCTGCCAAAAGCATCTTCAACAAAAAATAGATTTCCATGGTAAACATAAAGTGTCCTCAGCAACATCAAAACCAAGTTAAAAAGTTATCAGCAAAAGTTCTTTTGGAGGATATGCTTCAAATTGCTTGTTTTAAAAAACATAACCCAGTCTTCCCAAAAGCAACAAAGATGGCAACCATGGACACAAACTTTAATGTGTTGCTATGGAGATCCTTTATAAGTTATGGTGATGCTAAATTGAAATAAAAAGTTTTCAGATTATTCCTTCCTTAGCAACAAAGAAGGCAGACACAACAACAAAGAAATGATGGCAGACTTGTCAGTGTTGTGAAATTTCTTGATTGTGTTAAGATGGAAAAATAATAATTGTTTTGGAAATATCAGATCATTCCTTCCTATTAACATAACGATATTTACAATAAAAATATGACAGATATTTGTAGTACTGTGGCTGTATGAATTACGAAATGGATGTTTTGAAAATGTCTGACTATTCAGAAGGGGATCAAGGGGGGAGTGGGGGGGGGGGGTTTGCAGGGGCGTAGGCCCCCACTAAATTTTGCAACATTTTATTATATATTCATATTCATCTTTTTACAATCCTCCTCCAAACCATCCCCAAATTTCCCTTGGCATTCCGCCTCATGTCATTGGGGCCCCTCCCTAAATGGATTTTTTGGATCCGCCGCTGCTATTCCTTCCCTAGCAAAGAAAATGGAATCCACGGAAATGAAACTTACAAATGTTTATTAATACGGCCCTTTTGTGTGTTTTGTTGTCTTGTTGAGTGGCAGTGTGCTCGACCAACACCATTTACATTGATGTTGTAACCATGTCATGGATTTGTACAAATATTCACTGGACCGTGTATATCATTCTTTACTAGGAAAGGTGAATGATCACTCCAGCTCCCCTCCATCTCACCTAGTAAGGTTTAGGAGAGCTGGAAATCGGAAATCGAAAAATTCATTTGAAAATTCATGTGATTGCTCGCCTGGCATCATTTTAGGGTAGTGATCTTCTGCTTACAGATCCGGATTTAGGGGGGTGGGGGGGGGGGGGGGCAGGGGCCCAGGCCCCCTAAATTTGGTGAGTTATAATTTTATTATATATTAATTTTCATTTTTTTTCTATGATCTCCTCCAAACCTTCCCTAAAGTTCCATTGGCATTCCACCTCATGTCATTGCCCTCCCCCCCCACACCCCAAATGGATTTTCTGGATTCGCCGCTGGCTTACCGTGACTTTGCTCATGGCTAAGACCAATTATATAGAGATTACATTCTATATTTATAACACTCCTCTTGTGACCTTTTTTTTTTGCTTGCCTTGTAAAGAAGAAGAATAATGTATTTGCACCGATTTTGTAATCATGGGATCAATCTTGATTAGATTGGACTATCAAATACTTATATTTATGGCCATATCGTGTGTCCTTTGTATCCCTGTGAAGTGGATGGGTTATATGTATTCGCACTGATTCTGTAACCATGACATGACAAACACACCAAGTGGAGAATATGATATGTAACAAGAGGTCTTGAATACAGGCACATGTGCAGGAAATTTTGCAGGGGGTTAGAATGTGATGAGTGAAGGTTCGGGGGTAGGTGGGTTGATTAATGCCCTGCCAGAAAATATATTTAAAAAAAAGAAACTCTTCCCACACATCTGGAATACAAATAATTATTGACAAATATGATCTATTAATACTGTAGTATTGACTAACAAAACGGAGCAACTTGTCTTGAAAAGAAATCTGAAATATTTAGATATAGTCCACTCGACTGTCAGGTTGTACAGTGAAATGAATTGGGAAATCACTGCCAAATGGTTGGTTATATGACCGTATTGCATGTGTTTTTAAAGTAAAGCCTTGAACTGGAGGGGTGGTATGTGTGTGCGCTTGAGCTTGAACTTTTTTAACATGCCCATATACCACTATGGTTTCAGGCATGTCCGTCCCGAGTCTTGTCTCTGGATAGCCAGAGACTTGACTCGGGACAGAAAGTTAAAAGGAAAATTTGGAATATTACTAGTACTCAAAAAATGGAAATAGGGACATTAATTAATTTAAGTGTGCATACCTAATAATAATATAATTGTCCTAAATTTGTACTCACTGAGAAATTTTGGCGCAATTTTATAACGGGCGGCCTAAAAATTAAATTATTTTATTTATTATTTATTATGTGTGTGCACCAAGTTTGTAACCCAGTCATGATTTGATATAAATACCCCCTGAACTAAGTCTTGTGCAAATAGGATTCAACATCTGCTGATGGATGTTTTATTTTTCAACACATAGGCCGTACTGTCATTTTTAAAGGGACATACCCTAGTTTTTAAACACTAAGGTATGTTTTTTACTATTAGAGCCATTTTTGATAACTGAAATCATACTTTACTTAGATTTTATTGTTTAGATTATCCATTTCCATACATTCGAAGTGTTTTTGGTCATACTGGTGCATTTATCATATTTTTTAAAATGCACGTGTGTCTGAGAAGCAACAGTTATGGACTCAAGTTTTAGTCTATTTTTAGAGGGTATTTCACAAGTTCAAAGTCACAGACTCAGGTTTTACTCAATTGTAACTTAACTAAAGTTAGTGTGCATTTCCATGGGCTGAAACTAGGGTCTGTCCCTTTAAAAGATCTAATCAAAGCCAATGTTAGCCATGTCCATATGACCTTTCTTTTAACTAATCAAATCCTTGCCAGTAGGTAACAAGCCGTAAAACATTCAAAATGACTAACATGACATAGTATTGGGTCAATTCAGATCTGCTAATGAAGATCCAAGGTGGAGTGAAGTAAGATGTGCAATCAGTACAAACTGGATATTGACGATTTAAAAGATTTTGTTGTATTCTAGATCTATGCAACCCTAAACTGTAGGACAAAACATACGGTAGCTTGAGCTGCCTTCTCATTATGCGATTAGTCGCACCAACTTATCGTATGTGATTTGTTGGCCCTACAAAAATCGGAAAGTATAAAACTAAAGTTGTTCCGATTTAGATGCTCTCACAGTATGAATCGATCGCATGTGACAAATCGATGCGACTAACTGCATTAGTGAGAACGCCCCTTTAAATACATACGTTTGCTATTCAGAGGAAAACAACTCACACACACACACATAAACACAAAAACACACACACAGGATACATGCCTTGTAAAAAAGGAGGACAATAGCATTTGTATGCACTTGTTAAAAACACTGTAAACATTCTTTAAAATCTGTTTAAAATGTTAAACATTTTAAAACATAACATATAATATCTGTTAGGAATATATTAAGCACACTTTTTTTTCTTTTCTTTTTTTTAAACCTCAGCAAAAGAACACCTCGTTTTTCATTCTGAAAATGCATGCACACCAAACAACAATGATTCTGCATCTTAAAACAACAGACTGAGCAAGGGGCCGTAGATGTAGAGTATATGGAGGTACGTGGACACGATGAAGAACAGGTGATACAGGGAAATGTGTAAGATGTCCACCTGCATCAGACCGTCTGTCCTCAGGGGCAAACACCTGCGTGGGAACTCCGAGCTGGGCACTCTGTTGAGCTGGTAGTAGTGGTCCAGCATGTTCTCCTTCTCCTCGTAGCGGTCGTAGAGCCACTTGGTGAGGCTCTCCAGGTCCGACGGTATGTCAACGAACGGGTAGGCCTTGTAGTGCACCACCACCTGACATGGGGGCCAGTAGCCGAAGATCACTCCTTGGAGATCCAGCGGGCGGCCCTGTGGGTAGGCTATCGTCATGTCGATCACCCACTCCAGTTGGGCATTAGATGAGACTGTGGGGAACATATATATCACATCAACGTATATCTACAGTAATGAAAAAATCATTCAGGGCTCACACTGGAACAAATTTTAGTTTAGCTAATTTTTAGATATGTACATGTATGTCAAGTATTAGCTTGAAAATTATTAAAATGTGGTTAATTTAAGGAATATTTTATTAGCCCAAAACTAAATGTCGTAGCCACTTTTAATAAAAAATTAGCACCTGGCTAATTTGGCCATATACAGGGTGAGCTCTGGTCATTAACTATTTGACATATGAATGTACCTCAAGAGAATGTAATCACAGACTCAAAATGTGTGATTTATGCCTTCAAAGCACATATATATGTACAGTATGTGTGTTTAAGTAAGCATGTGTGTGTGTGGATGTAACTGTACATCAGATTTTCTTCATCTATAAATGAGGTGGGATTTAGCTCAGTTGGATGAGTGCTCGCTCGAGGTGCTTGCGTCGCAGGATCGAACCACCTCGATGTATCCATTTAGCATATAGTTTTTTTTCTCGTTCCAAACATGTGCACCACAACTGGACAAAGGCCGTGGTATGTGCTTTCCTGTCTGTGGGAAAGTGCATATAAAAGATCCCTTGCTGTATTAGGAAAAATGTAGCGGGTTTCCTCTGATGACTACGAGTCAAAATTACCAAATGTTTAATATCCAATAGCCGATGATTAATTAATGTGCTCTAGTGGTGTCGCTAAACAAACTAAACTTTTTCATATATAAAGTTAAAGTTTGTTTTGTTGAATGACACCACTAGAGCACACTGATTTATTAATCATTGGCTATTGGTATGCCAAACATTTGGCAATTTTGACATATAGTCCTAGACAGGAAACCTGCTAAAAAAAATTATCAGTAGCAAGGGGTATTTTATATGCACCATCCCGCAGACAGGATAGCACATACCAGTCATGGTGCACTGGCTTGGACAGGTAATAGCTCAATTGGTCCACCAATGGGGATCGATCCTAGACCGACCGTGCATCAAGCCAGTGCTTTACCACTGGGCTACATCCATCCCCTCTTTGAAGGAGTAATAAAAAGCTAATATTAAATATCTGCCACATCAAGGGAATGTTATCACAGACTCAAAATGTGTGAGTTACATGTAACTGCTAAGCCTGCATATATACACTTTCAATGTGTGTGGTACATGTGAGTATGTATGTATAAACACTGTATTTTTTTTTTTTTATAAGTCGTCCATAATTTCAAACCATGAATTTTTCTTTTTTTACTGACCTGCTAGAAAACAATTTAAATATATTAACGTACAATGAAACCTGTCTAAACCAGACCCTGAACAAACTGGAATCCTGTCAAAATCAGCCAAATTTCATGATCCTAAAATGTGACCCTCTAAACACTGGATCCTGTCTAAATCAGGTAAATATTAGGTCCCCAGTGTGATCCGGTTTAGACTGGTTTCACTGTATTACTTATTTTCAGTAAATTAGAATCATGAATAGCTAATATGTGATATCTGAATGGAGCATCACTGTATGTGTACTATAAAATAATAGTATGTACAGGTTTGACATGTCTATGTATTTCTTTGTCTATATGAATCTTCTGTTGTTTTTAAAAAAGCAGTACCTTCAGCAATTTCTTTGTCGATTCTACTATCTGCAATTTGTCTTTGACCCGCAATGGCCTCTATGATGGCATTCATGGCACCTGTTCTGGGCAACGTCACATGATGAAGAATGGGGAGATCATGTTCTTCAGCATATCTGAAATATTAACATAACAGTAACACAGCTAGTGTGAGACTGGGCAACGTCACATGATGAAGAATTGGGAGATCATGTTCTTTAGCATATCTGAAATATTAACATAACAGTAACACAATTAGTGTGAGACTCTAGGCAATGTCACATGATGAAGAATGGGGAGATCATGTTCTGAAATATTAACTAACAGTAACACAGCTAGTGTGAGACAGAACATACATGACTTGTGTGAGACAGAAATATTCCCAGTTGTAGCCTTTTTCAATCCCATGGAAAGGAGAAGAAAGTGCACTACAACACATTTAGAAAGACAGATATTAAATTAAAACTCTTCTGGAATGTATCACCTAGGAGACGGGTGGGGTGGGTATCAGAATTTCTTTTTGTACCCACCACCAACAAAACTGGGTCATTTGATATAAGTATCTCTGTTTAGTCCCATCCGAAACACTTTCTTTATATTGCAAATAATTTAAAAATAAAAACGATTCAAGCCTGTGTAATTTAAATAGTAATTATTCCTAGGCCCAGCAATGTACAAATACTGCGTTTTATCTCTATATGTACAAATTACTTCAAACATAAATTATTTGCTCTGAAAGGTTGTGTTCTGGATAGGACAAAACAAGACTCTTATTATAAAATGACCTAACATCAGGGCTCGAACTTAAGTATTTGTCTCCCACGGCATTTTTAAAATAAAAAATAAAAAAATATTTTAAAAAGAATTGTCATGGGTGAAACAGCCCCCCAATGGCAATTTTGAATCTTTCTATGGCAATTTTTTGTGTGACATTTGCAGAAAATAAATATGACTAAAAGGTTATTTTGCTGTATGTAGACATATTTCAAATGTGAAAATGTTAAATATTGGTAGATTATGTACACCAGGTGTATATATTTTGCCATTGTTGAGGAGTTTTATTGATGGCACAAAAGTACCATCGGTAATGCTCTCTACCTATGGCAATTTATATCTCAGCAATGACAATTGCCATCAGTGCTGTCGTTAAGTTGGAGCCCTGTTAACATGATCCTGATGGTATTCAGTAGAGGAGTTCCACTGAATGCATAAGCAATCTGATGAATTTTATTTTAAAATACTTAAATCACATTCAGTTGAACTTGGTAAAATAAAATGTAAGAAAATAAATGTGCTCATTAAACATACAAATAGTAGTTTTAACTTCTTGTTAATTTTTTGTTAAGAAACGACATATGTATTTTCCAAATTCAACTTGCAGGCATGGATCTAGGGGGAACTTTCTGGGGGTGCACACCCTCCAAATTACAAAATGCTCCAAAAAAATACAGTGTTTTTTTTAGAGAAATATAATAAATGTATTTACCATGGAGGGCATGCAATATCTTGTTTGGCTTGATATTCAAGGAAAACTACCATATCATAACCACTGCACCCTCTCTGAATACTCTTCTGCAACCCCGTACCCCTCATAAAAACATTCTGCATCCACCCCTGACTTAATTTCATATCTGGCACTTTGGTGGGGCACAGTGTATACTTGGTGTAATCACAGTATAGGCTACCTTATGCTAGCATCTCTTCTTTTTCTGAGAAAACCACCCTCGGGAAACAAAACCAGCCACTTCTTGAAATATAAGAAAAAACTGTTCTTCAAGTGAGCTCCAAGTCGCTGGATTTCCTTTATCCGTCCTTCTTTTCCCTACAACACAAAACACACTACGGTCTCAACATTCTCTGCTGCATGTTGTGTTATAAAACATTATGCTGTTTGTAATTATAAAATCAAACTTTATTTCTCTGTACATGAATATTACAAAGAACATGGCATATTTTAAAACAAATATGTAAATTTAAGTAAATAAAGATAAATATATATAGTCAAACTGTACATTAAATCAGTGTTCTCACTGGGTGAAAAGTAAAGGAGGGCGGCTGCGCGACACCCCATCCTCCAACCCCCCACAAAAAAACCCTGAAAAGCAACAAACAAACAAAAAATTAAATAAAAGAAAAGTAAAGATTGGCTACCAAATATCGTTGTGTGTTTGCCTCCCAGTATTAAAGACGGGCGTAGAAAAATAAATGAGGGCGGCAGAACATGAAAGAAGGGTGACCAAATGCAATAGCAGGGCAGGCCGCCCCGCTTTAATGGAGCAGCGAGAACACTGTGAAATGTAATGGTAATATATATATATATATATATATATATATATTTAAAGGTTATACACATATGAAATGATATAATAATGACTATGACTAGACTATTAGAATTATACTACAGAGTATGTGTACACACAAACATATTTGTACATGATACACTTTTTAGGGCTTACCAGTCTTGTGGTGTGTGTGTATGTGTGTGCATGTGTGTCTACATGTATGTATCCACGGAAAGATATCCACTCCATAATATTGATATGAATAGAGAACCTCACCCTAACACTAAATCTATCCAAAAAGCTAATCCTAAATCTAACTCTATCCCCAAGCCTAAAACTAACTAACAGCGGATAACAGTTGGATATTTTTGCCATGATAGCAAACCATATGGAATCCTAGTTTTAACATTATGATAAATGATTATAGTCATTACTCAAATCCGCTACAAGTATTCCCTTTAGATATAAGCCCTGATTCTCTTACTTACTTTTTTTAAACATCAGAAATTTATAAACAAATCACCTGGTGTATGAAAAAGTCTTCTCTGACCAATGACACGGCCCCAAAGTGTGTGAACTTGAAGATGGAGTCCATGATCCACATGACGTGTCCCCCGACAAGACCCTTCCCCTGGAGTGCGGTCATCAGAACAAGGATGTCTGCGGTCGACTGGTGGTTGCAGATCACCAGACACGACTCCTTGTACAGACTGCTGATGTCGTCGCCGCTCTCGTACACTGAAAACAGACAACAACACTCTCATTCTTTTCATTTCATTTCAACTTGTTTTCATGCTTATATCCAATTAAGGTTCAAGCAAGTTGTCCTGGGCAAACACCTCAGCTATCTAGACTGTCTGTCCAGGACAGTGGGTTAGTTGTTAGTGAGTAAGAAGAAGGTGTAGTGGTCTTAAACTTTCTCTGGGTGGGAGCCGGTTATGACCTATGAACCCAGTGCCTACCAGCTTTATATTTTGATGGCTTAACCATGACACCACAGAGGACGGTAGCACTGTCACATCTGACTGGGCATTTTCAATTTAGGTCACAAGGCTCAAAATTAACAGGGAACAAGCATTTTGAGAGTACTGCCAAAGCAATACATGTCCCCTACTGGTCCCAACAATTTTCTGTATCTCCTAAATTCAAGGGCCATAACTCTGAAAAGTGGGTAAATCACCACAAGCATTTTGAGAGTACTGCTAAAGCAATACGTGTCCCCTACCGGTCCCAACAATTTTCTGTATCTCCTAAATTCAAGGGCCATAACTCTGAAAAGTGGGTAAATCACCACTTAACTTCAACTTTATCTGTAAAGCTGTATACAAATGATAAAGCTATATACAAAATTTCATACTGATATCTCAAGAAAAAAATTCGGAATTTTGTTCAAGGGCCATAACTCTGTTAAAAATTGGTAATTCGGCATGAAAGTCAAACAAGATCTGTAACAGTACGTGATAAACCTATACACAAAATCTCAGCTCAATATCTAAAGGTCTTCTGAAAAAAGTCTGAAAAACAAATTTCGACATCTCCTACGTTCAAGGGCCATAACTCTGTTAAAAATGGGTAAATTGCTATGAAAAATCTTGGAAATTAATGGATACATTTTCTTAATTTTTAGAAAGATTATAGTAATGGAATTCCTGTTTTGTCAAAGTATATTATTATAATTGCACTGTCTAATTTGAAAAGATTTCAGACCCATAACAATCTAGGGCACTTATGATTTGTTTTGTTTTTATTATCTACCCTCAAATTATTTTCTGACAGAAAACCTGCCACCATGTCAATACAGTATTAAGATGACCAATATTAAATTAGATCAAGTAAAAATTGCAAAAAAAAGAAGACGAAAATTATTAGTTTACATGTAAATTTAAAGTTTATCTCATTACAATTGGTCTAAAACAGCTTCTTCATTTCTAGTATTTGTTTTCATATTAAAATGTCAGAAACAGAGATTGCTTCTCATTCTACAAAATTAATTTTGAACCTTGGTGAATGTCTTACTGAACACTTGGACCTACTGTTAGAAGGTCTGACCAAAACCAATATCATTATTCAAAAGGTCCTCTCTCCACTTTTGCTTTTCTTAGGTTCCCATATAAATACTGAATCTTTTTTTAAGCTTGCACAGGGCCATTTTATACCAAATCACCTAAACCTTTTGAAATCTTCCCAGGTGATCTACCTCAAATATCAAATAAAAACCATTCAGTCAGTCAGACTTTGATTGCAAATAGTTTTGGAGATGATATTTGTTTTTGATTGTAACATATCTTATTGCTTTTTAAAGAACAAATGGATTAGGCACAAGTTATACAAGTAAAGTAACACACACAGTGTTTCACAGCACATTTTACATTTCCAACCAAGTGTGAAATTTCATAGATCTTGTCACTAAACTGAATTTGTATCCAAATACCTTTTCCAAACCAAAATGAAGTCACTGTGTGCCAGTTTAAACAAGAATGATGAATGTAAAAAAAACCCACCCAAGTGTCAGAAAATTGCGCAAACGAAATGATCGTACATACATGTACGTGCTTTGCTTGCATATATCTCATTTTATAACCTATCTTCCATTCAGAGAGAACCCAATTTATAAAGCATTACTAGTTATGAAAAATCTGAATGGTTATTTGAAATTATTTTGCTTAACCCATAAATGTGTTGCACATATTTTCAATTCTCAGAGGCATGAAACACATGCTAAAAACAACAACAAAAAAACAAAACAAAATGTATGTGTAAGTTACCTTGGTATCCTGCAGTGTACAGCCACGTAACAATAATAGCAAGAAGACCCTTGAACAACAAAGCCTCCAACTTCCAGTACACCTTGGGGAAAACGAATCGGATTGGCCATAACATAAACATCCAGATGAGATAGGCCGGGATGGAGTAAAGGTTTGTTGCTAAAACACACAGCATTCTAAATGTGCAAAAGACCAGTTTCAGTGGAAATACTGCCATATTTGCAAGCAGCACTATAGTTCTTGTTCTTCTTCGTTGAGATGATGCTTTCAGGATCTAAAGTAAGTTGTTCACTCAAGTGTCTGAAAAATAAAGAAAAATTTACAATCTGTGAAACTTCAATTAAAAAAAACCCACTTTGTTTAACGACAATACTATGTCAGTCTATGACATATTGATTATGTTTATTAATCAATTAATCATTAGCTGTTTGGATGTCCAACATTTTGTCATTTCTGGCACTAGTGTACATACAAATTATATTTTAATTACACTGAACAGGGGTGAAAATGCATACGTATAAATTTCACATCATTAGTGCTCAACGTCAAGTAGTGAAATTTATATCCATGGATGCACTATTTTCATTATGTACAGATAAGCTTTGTAAATATATAAATGACTGTTTGCAAAATTTACACACCACGAATATGCACTAAGGTAGTAATAAACACATGTTGCAATATTAATCAGGTTTACATTAGTTTTGCAAATCTGAAACTTAACCTTTTCTTGGTTCCCTTAATCATTTGTCATTCATTTGAAAGTTTAGAGTCCAAAGTTTATGAAACAGCTCATATGTGTATATTGGCCAGGAATGGATATTATGTTAAAGATTACTTTGAACATTAATTATTGGAAAGCACATAAATTAAACTTGTGTTGCCTGCTGTGCTATGTTCAACTCGTTAAATAAATTAAATTAGTGAAAACTTAAGCTTATGCTAAACAAAAATGTTGACATCCTGAAAAAGTAATACCCAAAAAATATATTCATTCATTAAATACCAGATTTTCATGGCACTTAAACTTTGGGAGTAGTTTTGGATGTCCTTGCAGCTGCATACTACTGTCATAAGGACACAATTGCTTAAAGGATAAATAAGGCAAATGTTTATTTTTTATAACGAATCATATTCATATTCAGATACAGAAGAAGTGAGCATAACTGATTTGAATCAAGAAATGTCATCTTTTTCAATATCAATTAAAAAGTGAAAATTACTGAATTGTTTCCATCCAGTTGAATGATAGTCATAAATAAATAAAATGTCAATGATGTACAACACAAATCAGAGAATATGTGTGCATAACATCACTTGTAATGTGGTATTTATTTTGTTGAAGGTGAGACATAGTCTAGTGGTAAAGTGCTCATCTGATGTGTGGCCGGTCTAGGATTAATCTCCATTCATGGTCCCATTGGGTTATTTCTCACTCATGCCAGTGCACCACATTTTGTATATCACACAGGCTGTGGTAGCATAGTATGCCCTATTACTGAGGGGATTATCGGAAAATGAGATTCTGAATAAAAACATTTGTCTAACCTAACAATTTGTTTTTACTTTTTGTTATTCATGCTTTCATGCATATAGTAAAATAAAAAATTCCCACCAAAGTTATTAATTTCTAGTAGAAAACATGTACCAGTTTTGATGCAGTGACATACATACAAAAAGAGAAGGAACTCTCAGTTACTGCGGGTGTTATGATTGTTTAGTATGGAGGCCCGTTGTGGACAAAATGTTGATAAATGTTACCTTACTATTGAGCGTGAACATCAAGCAAGTCCTGGTGTGAATATCACCAGAATTTGTCTTTTTAATGTCCTACTATCATGTTAAAAGGTATCTAAAACCAATAATTTAAAAATTCTTGTTACAAATAATCTGAACACAAATCCTGGAATGCAAGATATTTTAAACTGGAAACAAATCAGACACTTCAATATACAGAACAGTAACACTATAAAAATTTGCTGAGTATATTCTACATGCAGTGAAGGTACAGAAATGTGCTGTCTGTCCTTACAACCTTGGTATCACTGGAAAATAAACTGACGATCAAAAGAAAGTATACCAATTATTCTTATTATAAATAAACACAATACACGTTCATGGAAGGTTAGAAAGGTTCCAGTATTGTTCGTTATAATGCAATCAATGACTAATAGTCGCACATTTCTGCATTTGGGCGATGCTGCACGTGCAAAATGAGTTTATTCATCAAATTTATACTGCACGAGAAACATGATACTCGAGCACATATGGGTATAAAAAAGGGTGCCATTGCTTAGAACATGCCTCAGTCAACAGTAAAACACCAGAGAACATGGCAAGGCTAACTGCTGAAGAAAGAGAGAGAGAGTTATTGGTATGGTGAAGGTGGGTGCGAGTTATGTCCATGTGGCAAGAATCCTGAATTGCACAAAATTGACCACCACCAGGTTAATACAGCGTTACAGGGTGACTGGCAGGACTGCAGACAGACCACGAAGTGGAAGACCCCACATCACAACAGCCAACGAGGACCGCCATCTCCCCATCTTACACTTACGTAACAGATTCCTCACTGTGACGTCATCTGCAGCGACTGGCCTTGGACATGTCATCAGTCATCACACTGTACGTCATCGACTATGACAGCATGGTATCAGGGCCTATAGACCATTCAGAGAGATGACATTGACAAGGCAACATCGACTTCGACGTTTACGTTGGGCACGTCAGTTTCAACGTTGGCAACATCGGAACTGGCAACATGTATTCTTTTCTGATGAGAGCAGGTTCCAGTCATTCAGAGCTGATGGCAGGACTCAGATATACCGACGTGCAGGAGAGAGAACAGCTCTGTGCTGTGTTCAGAAGACTGAACTGTTTGGTGGTGGATCTGTGATGAGGACAGACCTTATTGTCATTGACGTAAATCTTAACGCACACTGTTACATCAACTAGATTTTACGTCCCATCCTGTTACCGTTCTTGCAACACCATCCTAGACTCTTGTTTCAACAGGACAATGCCAGACCTCACACAGCTCGTGTGGTGCAACAGTTCTTTGCTGCAAACAACGTCAATGGCTTGCCCGTTCACCTGACCTGTCACCGATAGAACATTTGTGGGATCATCTTGGCCAGCGAATTCGACGTCGTCCTAACCCTCCAATGAACAGGGATCAGTTGGTACAGGCACTGAGGCAGGAGTGGAGGGCAATACCTGATGTCATCATTAGGCACTTAACAAACTCTGTCCGACGTCGGGTCCATGCTTGCATGGTGGACATACACTCTATTGAAACATGTTTTTTGTGGTCAAATTTATTCACTTTTGTTATGAGTGGTCCTTTATGAAATCGCACATTTCACCCCGTGCTGTTGTGCACTGTGATATTATCATTTTATGGGTTTTATTGAGTATACTCATGTTTATTTATCGCCAAATTATTATACTTTCAAAATATAACATTTGCATCAACTTGTGTTTTGAGTTGTTTTTAATACTTTGAAAAAATAATTGGTATACTTTCTTTTGATTGTCAATTTATTATAAGACATTTCTAGTGATCACCTTTATCAAATTGTACCCATTTGATACTCACAAGATTTACACATTTTCTGTGTACTGGTAGAGAAAACTGTTTACAAATTACACAGCATTTCGATTCCTCTAAATCAGACCCTTCACTTTCCTCATGGGACAATGAATTGCTTTCAATGAGGTGGATGGTACAGGCTGGGCTCATGAAGGTAAGTTTTTGTGTTCTTTCCAATTCAGGACTAGCTCTGCCACTCGCCAAATATGCCAATTGCAAATTTTGACAACAATTGGCAAATTTTATTTTAATTTAGCGGGAAAAAAATTGTAATATAATTAATATTTAGTAGCAAACTAGCTATAGGTTTTGCATTTTTTTTAGATAATTTGGCAAAATTTTCTGATCACCCAGAGCTAACTCTGCAATTATCATCTTTTCAGTTCTTTGTTTAATTTTATTTTATTTATTTATTTATTAAATATTATTATCAGTACCCCTTATTATGTATATTTGTGTTCAGTTTATAATTTTAAAAAATAATATGTTTAAAGTAACAAATATTTTGATGCACTCTAAGTGATTCAGTCAACCAACAATGTGTGATGTTACAGATTTGTCTTAATATTATGTGGCCTTTATGCGACTCCATAAAAGCCATAACATGTCTCTATAAAAGTTTTTGGCTGGTCAGCTGACAAATCCAAATATCAGACGACAGGTCTGGGACACATGGAAAGTCTGAGAGTGAACTGGAAGGAAATAACAAACACTTTTGCAAGGGGGGAATCAATTACTATTTCAAGGTTTGTAAAAATGGCACATGATATATATTTGTTTTTTAACTTACATGAGAACGGAACATTTCACACTGATTTCTTCGCATTTGTCAAAAACATAAGTTCCTTCTATCTATTTGCATATGTCAACAAACGCTAGATGGCGCTTCCAAATGTTTATTCCAAAAATAGCCAAGCCCATGGAGTCTGCAAGCCTGCAGTAACTGCGAGCCCAACTATATGTGCTATCCTGTCTGTGTGATGATGCATGTAAAAGATCCCTTGCTAGTAATGATTTTATTTTTAGCAGGTTTTCTCTCTAAGACTTACAACATGTTTGACATCCAATAGCTGGTAATTAAATTAGTGCACAGGGCAAGTTAAGTCAATACTTTTCTTAACATACACGGCAAGTTGCTTCCCTCTACTTGGTAAATTTAACATGGCAGGAATATTTGTTAAGGTTGTTGTTGAAGATTTATTTAGTTAATAATCAATCGGGATTTTGTGAGTACGGTAGGTAATACATTTTTTGGTTTGTGTGTCCATTTGGCTTGCGGTGAACTCGTATGGAAAACTTACTCGTATGGGGGAAAATGCAGTGAAGTCGTATGGAAATCCACAAGTGAACTCGTATGGAAGACAAACTCGTATGTGGGAAAATGCAGTGAACAAACTGATATATCCATAACTGTATAGCAACTTGTTTGTAGTTTTTATGCAGAGTTCGACAAATCCGCTAGCCCAACATCCATGGCATTGGCTAGTGTTTTTTAAGTTCGGGCTGGTGAGAAACGCAAAACATGCATGCATTGTTTACGGTTTCTGTTGCAGGAAATAAGTCTAATGACATGCGTGTTTTAATTATAGGTGACTGCCGTTGACGCACAAACTGCGGTTGACACGCAAATAGTTGATTGATGGGGACATAAATAAGAAGCATGTATACAAAACAAGTGTCAAAATACACATTTAAGAGAAATATCAAAGTTAGTATACCTGCATATCCATACATCCCCATACGAGTTCACCGTTATTTTTTCCATACGAGTTCGTTTTCCATACGAGTTCACCGCATCCCGTCCATTTGTTGCACTATTTGAGTATTTCGTTTGAGAAACGGTTGAAACATGGTGCTATATACAGATATATAGGGTACGTGACAAGATCCGGACGTAGTAAAAACCACACTTACTACATCCCTCTGGACACTAGTGATTAATAAATCAATGTGCTCTAGTGGTGTTGTTAAACAAAACAAACTTTTATTTTGTCGAAGTGAGACAACTCGAGACGAGTAACGTCAACGAACACGGAACCGATCCAACTGGCATGAAACGAAACATTTGGTTTCAAAGTTAACTTTGAGGTGATTTGACGAGATTTCATAGAACATTTTATTTAATAACCTCCATAACTATTAAAATAATTGCATACCAGTTTCTGTACAACCAAAGCGTGACTTGGTAACTTATCCAATGTTAGTTGATGTTGTGGACTTTGATTTATTTATTTGTATTCCAGAGTGAACTCCCCTTAGGATAAATCGCAAACTAGAAGTGGAATACATTAGACACGTAAATATTTTTCCTTTTGTACTTCAAATGAACACGACTAATTTAAAAAACAACAACATATGGAACCATTATGCATATTCAAAGAAAGAGTTATTTTTACCTTGATTTTACGTTCTAATCAATTTTATGTTATTTCGTTTGGAGGTCTAACCGTAGCTATAATAAAATAAATAAAGAAATAAATAATGAAAGAAAGAAATATAGAATAAAAGAAAGAAAGAAAAAAAGAAAGAATAATCAGAAAGGAAAGAAGGAAGGAAAACAGAAAAAAGAAAGAAAACCAAACAAATAAAGAAACGTAAAAGTAAAAAAACAGACATACAGACAGGAAGACAGGCAGACAGACAGACTTCCACATATATCAGCATATTATTAGTTTAAAAAAATTATAAATAATTTTTTAAAAACCCAAGAAGTAGCCATGCATGCACAAGTGTACATGTACATATTCCTATTTTACTAAATCTCTATCAGACCTTAATAATTATATATATATACATATATTCTGAAAACCGTAGATGAATCCATTTTAGCTCGATTCTAAAATTAGTTAAGATTTTCAAAACATATCCAATGAGCGAAAGCAAGCTGAAGACTTTTTAAACCTGGGGCGGATCTAGGGGGGGGGGGGGGGTCCAAGGTGTCCGGACCCCCCTCAAATTTGAGAAGTGCCCCTTTTATTTAGGATTTTTAGGTTTTTTACAAATTTATTTATTTTTTTAAAATTATTATTTTTCTTTTGCCAGCGTCCCTGTTGTAGCACTATTATATTATGGTCCATGTGAACCGTGTGTAATTTTTCAATAGTGCCTTTTCATAATGTTATGGTGCCCTTTTTGTCTTGGACCCCCCCCCCCCCCCCATCAGAAAAGCTGGATCCGCCCCAGTAAACAACCAGTTATGCAATAAATGTTATTTAACGTTCATTCATTTTGTATTCTATTTTTTACATATCCTAAAAAAAACAAAAAAACAAAACAAACAAAACAAACAAAAAACAAAAAACAAAACAACCCACAAAAACCCCACGAGATTTAAAATAAAGAACAATCAGTTTCACTGAGTAATAATTTTCAGGTTAACTAACGGATACACCACAGAGCATATCAAATTTAATTGTGCATTGGTAGGTAGGGCTGAAATGACCAGGCGATCACTTCGGAGCAGCGAATTATATGCCTTTAAATTGTTCACACTCATGCATGTTACTGTCATATGCTGTCATAAATAATGTATGATGTTCTCATCAACAGCTAGGTGTGTAAGAAAGGTGTTTAAAAAGAAAAAAATTAGAAAGTACACAGAAACATGTCATGACTTCTAGATACATCTTAGGTGGTTTCAACCTATTAGGTACTTTGTCCTTTTACTCTTGGAATTAGTTTTAAAAATAAAGAATTATGAAAGGGAGTAACACAGCATATATATATACAGTGGACTCTGTCTAAACCGGACTCACTTCGTACCGTCGAAATAGTCCGGTTTACATAGAGGACCGGTTTAGACAGAGTTCGTCCATAGTTATGGTTCTTGAATGATCGACAACTCGCGATCAACAATGACATTTGAACCCATGGATGGTTGCGAAACAGTCATACAAGCCAGACTTGCAATCGATTATTTCACACACACACACACACACACACACACACACACACACACACACACACACACACACACACACACACACACACACACACTAATATTAATCCGATTGATCTAACGGCCTATCGCAATAAGAGTAAACTTCACACGAGTGCGATTACATTTTGTATTTGATCTTGCGACGGCGTCCTGTTTACTTGGCAATTTACTGTCATTGTTCAACTAATTAAAGCTGCGGTGTCTGGAATATTTTTATTATTTAAGGATTTAGAATAAATAATCCAGTTCTGTTTGGTACATAAAAGGCCCACCACATCGCTAGTTTCGCAATGCTCGCTTATCTACATTATCTAGGTCAACTGCAAACCCAATGGCCAGTAGAACTGGGAATTTACGCGATTTGCGCAGGCGCTGAGCTTCTCACGTGATTTTGAACAAATTTAACTGTCTTGATTGAGGGGTCGTCTCATACCTCCAAAATGTATTTATATCCATAGAGGTATGATACAATACCTTTCCAGAGGTCGGTGGGGGATTTGCCTTGAAATTTTGACAGTGACCAGCGGTTGGCATACGCGTTACATGTAAGGGGGTGTTAATAATTACGTAACACTCTAGGGGTAGAGGAAGAGAGCGGTATGTTCGATATAAGTAACATTTATGAAGACTATATGTTATTTCTATTCATTACTTAGACCTAAAAATGTGGTGTTGTTTAGGATCGATCCCCACCGGCGGGATTGTTCCAGCCAGTGCACCATGACTGGTATATAAAAGGCCATGGTATATGATATCATGTCTGTGTGATGGTACATATAAATGGTCCCTTGCTAAAAAAACACCCAAAAAAAAAAAAAATTTTTTTTTAAATGTAGAGGGTTTCCAAGGCGCGTGTGCAGGGATTTCAGCGGGGTTGGGGGTTATAGACTGCGTTGAGCGAAGTTTATATGACGCCATGTTCCCCCAGAAAATATATTTCAATTTTTTTTTTTTTTTTTGTATGTCAGGTAAGGAGTTCGACCCCAATACCCTCCCCCCTGCACATGCGCCCGTTTCCTCTCTTAGATTATAATTATGTCAAAATTATGTCAAAATTACCAAACGTTTTAAAATCCAAAAGCAGATGATTATTAAATCAATATGCTCTAACGCTGATGGCGTTAAAAAAAACAACTAACTTTACCCTTTCCAAACGAAATAATATTTAGTTGAATTTGTCGATTTTACCACACGTAAAATTAAAAAGCGAAAACGGTCATTTTCTACTTTAGTATATTTTATTAAAAATATATACATGATCAATGTGTTATACAAACTAAACTTTGAAAGTTCTACTAACACTTTATAAAATATTAATTCTTAAATAGGAAGGTACGATTGTCGATAGTACGTTGTCAAGATCAAAACCGGTTTTAACAAAAGAATAGTATGTATCCTCAACCGAACGTTCTTTGTACAGCGCAAGATTTCTTATTTCATATTTTGAGACGAACCCTACAATTTCAAATCCTCAAACGCACCTGTTAAAGGGACATTCCTGAGTTTGCTGCATTGTAAGATGTTTCCGACTAATAGAATATTTCTACGATTAAACTTACATGTTAAATATATTTTATTGTTTAGAATATCAGTGTCTGTATAATATATTCAGTGTGTTTCTGGTCGTCTTAATATTTGTAAGAAGCCCAAATTAGATTTCGTCTTCAAATAATTTCGTACGTACAAAAAAAATATATTTTAGAAAATAAAACGAAATTTAACCCAGTACAAATATTAGAACGATCAGAAACATATTTAATATACAGCCACTAATATTTTATGCCGGAAAATATATTTGATATTTAATTACAATCGTTAAAAAGTCTCTGTTAGTCGATATCATCTTAAACATTGCAGCAAACTCAGGAATGTCCCTTTAACTGAAATTGACAACAGGCTGTCGTTTGTGGTTTGCCGAGCAATGGCCGCACAGGCGACGAATCGAGCGTATACTTTTAAAGTGAGCGAACACACACGAATTTGTTTAAAGTGCAGTTGAACTTGTATTTCATATGTGTGCATGATATTATTATATCGTAACGAGACACTGTAACCTTAAGCAGCCCGTCGTTCAGTCAAATCCTAATCCGGTGTGGACAGAGGTAATTAATACATGAATAATTTTTTTGTTCTTGATTTTTGATCCGGAGTCCGGAGTAGACAGATTACGGATTAGGCAGAGATTTATACCTAAGAGATAAACGGTAGCTGGACGGGGCTTTAGAAATGGACCGGTTTACGCAAAGATCCGGATCACAGAATCCGGTTTAGACAGAGGTTTATCCGTCAGGTAAACGTTTTGTGTGATATACCACGAGGGTTTCACACACGCCTGTCCTGGGCTTAATCTCTGGCCTTTGCCAGTGACTAAGTCCAGGACAAGGGGGGGGGGGGGAGATTGAGTTTGAAATGGTCGGAATTTGGAATAAGTATTTAGTAGCGTCCAGCGACTGCGCGGACCGACTAGTAGACACCGAAAATGGGCCATGTTCTGATTGGCTGAATTTCGATTCCTTCGGATCTAACTAGAAAAACCTAAGTCTACGGAGAATAACTGCACCTAACATCATGTCCGGACTAAGAATTTAAACCCAAAAATAAGTTTGACTGCTCGGCCGAAAAAGTTTTAAGGTGATTTGAGCAATTGAACGGGCGCCAAAGTAAAATGCGTTGGACTATTTATAAAAAAATAAACATAAGAATTTGGAAGCTCGATCGAAAAATGTTTAAAGTCCAACTAAGCCCAAAAAGGAGGTTACCTGTCCTAGTTAAGGTTGGCGAAGCAGGACTCATGGCGAGTTGATGGACTGTTCAGGCTTGAAGTTGGGGAGTCCTTCAGTCAAGGCCTGGATGTTGCGGCCGATGGCTCCTGGGTAGATGTCTCGTAGTACCATCTTTAAGATGCGGTGAATGGTCCCGTTTGACATCGTTGGCATCAGGAGCCCCTGCCTGTACAGTCCGTCCTGCTGGGCTGTCACGTAAAGTGTGTCAGAGTTTGGGGCACCTTGCAGCTGGTACTTCCCTTGTCCGGTTGGAAGTTGGCTCCAGTGCTTGTCGATCCAAGGTCCCTTGAGGTATTTGTTATCGGTGAAGTCACCGATAACCGCCCCTGTATATTTGGCTGGGAGTCTGTCACAGACGAGAATCCAGTCGGGTTCGTCGGACGTCTTCGGTATGGTGGTCGATGACATCTTCCTCCTCTTGGATTCTCGCTGGACTGCCGCCGTGTCTACAACAACTGCCGGAGGTGGTGGTGGGCTCGCCGGTGGGTCATGAATGACCACGTGGCCCGTGTCCATCTTCGAAGGTTCCTCAACAGGAGGGGCCGCCACTGTCAGTGGAGCTGACAGCTTTGGTCCCCCCTGGGTGGTTCCTGGCGAGTGCTTCGGCCGAGTTGGTGATTTAGGCTGCGCAGACTGAACCGCCCCCGGTGGTTTAGCCACCGAGCTTGGTCCCCCCCTGCGAAGTCTTGGGTCGCCTCCTCCGTCTTCTGCTGGGTGCGCGGTTCTTCCTGTCACTGCCGTAAATAAGCGTGACGGTCGCCGAGTCGCCATTGTGCTCGATCCGATATTTGGACAATGGCCCAAGCGATCGCAGCACAGCCCCTAGGGTGGGGTGGGGGGGGGGGGGGAGATTAATCTCCACGTTCTCCAAACACAACTTCATCGTACGAGAGTCAGTGCAGAAGCCCGAGATACTGAGCTGAAATTTTATGTATAGCTATATCATTTACTGTTAAAAATCAAGTTTGACTTTCATGGCAATTTACCCATTTTTTTCACAGAGTTATGGCCCTTGAACTTAGGAGATGATTTTTTTTCTCTCTTTTTTTCGGACTTTTGTTTTGGCATTGCCTGAAGATATTGAAATCAAATTTTGTATATGGTTTTATCATGTACTGTTATTGATCAAGTTTAACTTTCATGACAATTTACCAATTCTTCACAGAGTTATAGCCCTTGAATTTAGGAGATATAAACAAAATTTCGGCCCGGTAGGGGACATGTATTGCTTTAGCAGTACTCTCAGAATGCTTGTTTTTATTAATTTGTTTTGTTTTGTTTTGTTTTATTTTTTGTTAGTTAATTAGTTAGTTTGTTTTTAACTAACTAACTAACTAACTAACTAACTAACTAACTAACTAACTAACTAACTAACTAACTAACTAACTAACAACAACAACAGCAAAAAATAGTATACTAATTTTAAGAAAGACATCTAGCTGTGTTAAAGTAACAAAATGCGTAGACATTCATATTCTTTTAACTGACAAAATATGGAGCGCACATAGTTCATGTTATTATAGTTTTTAAAATAATTATTTTGGTGTTTTATTAAGTTGTTCTATTACCATTCACACTAAGCCTACACAGATTAAAAATTATGTATTCGATATAGTACGATATTCTTGTTACGGTGTAAAGCAAATTTGATCTAACAAAAAATAATTCCACCATTTTCAAATATAATAGTGATTTTGTTATAAAATATCGAACATTTAACAATTAAAAAAATAACATCGTTTTACAATTATGATATTTTTAATATAAAATTACTATAGAATTTATATTTGTATATAATATATTCAATCATAAATATTATTCTGGACCCAAATAATCGTGGGGAACACAATTAGGTCGTGTTAAATGTTTACGTGTTGTGAAAGTTGTGAAATTTATCCAGATGGTTATTTTTAATGGATTAATTAATTAAGTTCTCGATCTTCATTTTAGTATTTATTAATACACAAGGACTAGAGGACTATTAATTATTTTTAGAGACACAATTAGAGTTTTGATAATAATATTTTGGATTAACCATGACAGTCTCACCCCGTCATTTAGAGTGGCCCGTGGTTAAATGATTGATATTTATCTGGTGACAAGGGCAGGAAGCTTCCAGAAATTCGACTGTTAGGCGTATTTCATCATTTCTTTGCGTTTCCTCATTCTGTATATTCTACCTTTTTTGTTCAAGTTACATAAATAAACATATCCAAGTGTCATCAAGATGGTTCTCGCAGATTTAGGAAGGAAGATTACCTCTGCTCTCAAGTCTTTGAGCAATGCTACAATCATTAATGAAGAGGTAATTATTATGTATGAATTGCTATCTGATCAAGGGACAATATGTTTTTCCTCCCAGCACCCAACTGTATTCCCATTTATTATTAATTTTGCCTCAAACCCAGTATCTGTCTGTCGGTCTCTGTCCATGTCGTCTCTCTCTCTCTCTCTCTCTCTCTCTCTCTCTCTCTCTCTCTCTCTCTCTCTCTCTCTCTCTCTCTCTCTCTCTCTCTCAGGGGGCGGGACGTAGCCCAGTGGTAAGGCGCTCGCTTGATGCGTGGTCAGTCTGGAATCGATCCTCGTAGGTGGGCCCATTCGGCTATTTCTCGTTCCAGCCAGTGCACCATGACTGGTATATCAAAGGCCGTGGTATGTACTACCCTGTCTGTGGGTTTGTGCATATAAAAGATCCCTTGTTGCTAATAAAAAAGAGTAGCCCATGAAGTGGTGACAGTGGTGTGTATTTCCTCTCTCAATATCTGTGGTCGTTTACCATATGTCTGATGCCATATAACCATAAATACAATGTGTTGAGTGCATCATTAAATAAAACATTTTTTTTCTTTCTCTCTGTCTCTGTCTCTCTCTCTCTCTCTCTCTCTCCCCCCCCCCCCTCCTGCCTTATCAAACACATGTTAAATTTCTTACGGATTCATGAGGTTAAAAAATATATGCACTATCTAACGAGCAAACTTTTTTTTAATCTTTTTTTGACTGATTATGCAAATAAAACATTTATTTTCAGTTAAATCTTTTGTATCCATGATTTCACATCACAATTGTAAACTGTCTCAAATTGCTTAGAATGATAACAATATAGATGTATATATATTCCATTATTATTATGTACTGCTATGGTTCAAGTCATAGCTAATTTCCTCTGTACATTTGGAAACCCCAGCATAATATTTGTACTGGTCACAAATGTATGTACTGTATGTGTACAGTGTATATATCAATTTTATTTGCATGTACATTTTAATTCAACTTTGTTTAATTGTTTGAACTTTGATGATTACAGGTTTTGAATGGAATGCTCAAAGAGATATGTGCAGCATTACTTGAAGCTGATGTTAACATCAGACTGGTCAAAGCGCTGAGAGAAAATGTCAGGTATGTCACTGATTAGTTACAGTTAGAACAAATGGCTTTTGTTTGGTGAACACCAATTGAATTTGATATCCTTTTCATTTTAATTTAAACAGCATTTACTAGAATTTGATGAAAGAGTTCCAAATATAGTAGATGCCATGGCTACAAATGGAAAGGCATATTTGACAACACTTTTTAAAATGCAGTTTACGTCGTACAAGTTTCAGGATTCTTATGGGCCATGGATATCCTAAAAAGTCCTGAAATTTGCAAATATCATTTGAAATCTAGGCTTGAAAAATCATATGCTTTTGAGTTGGTGGACACCACAGAAATTAGTTGAAAATGAACATTAAAAAAACACAAATACAGATAGAAAAATTTGGATCTAAAACATTTTCATGTTGATGATTGCAGAAAACTTGTTGAAAATCCTTAAAAAAAAGATTATGTAAAATTCCTTTAATAATCATGGAATTTGGTTGACAAAAATGTGCTTGAGCCTTGCAGTTTCTAACACTATTTTTGTCCCACTAAACCATGTTAATTGATACATTTAATACTGGACATGACATAGATTTTAAATACAAAATTTGAAATGACATAGATGCTTATTCTTGTTCAATTTATGGTATTGATATTTTGTGGGTTTTTTTGTACCTGTAGGCTTGTGTTTATGATATATACCGTATTATTGATATTGTTAAAATAAGTTAACATCCAGTTGGGAAAATGATTTATGAAAACCCCCCTTAAATTGCTTTTTTTTTTTTTTCATGGCATTATATTAAGACTGAATGAATTGAGTTAATTCTTGTTTTAGGTCTGTGATTGACTTTGATGAAATGGCGGGAGGACTTAACAAGCGCCGCATGATCCAGTCAGCTGTTTTCAAGGAGCTTGTTAAGGTAAACAATAGTAAACAAGTGTAATATTTTATCCTGCAATCACTATATACAGAGGCAAGATATGATGACTAGATGAAATATATGTCATGGTACCTAAGCGCGACTTGACTCCGGTATTTCAGACTAGATTTTCAATAACATTTCCTTTGTAGGATAAAGCCTATATCTTAAGGCAATAACCAGTTATTCTCTATTTATCCATATAACCCATTCATGGATATTGTTGTTTTTTTCTCTTAAAAAATTATTGTGTTTGTAAGCAGAATACTATTAAAGCGGCAGTATCCAGAATATGTTTATTATTTAAGCATATAGAACAGAAAATCCAATTACGTTTGGTGCATATATGACGCCGCACTCCGCATTGGTTTCACTACGCTGGCTTATCCAGGTCAAAAACAAAGCCAGTATTTTGAAAGTGGGACACTTTTGACGGGCTCGTACCGATCTCGGTTTTCATTGGCTTATCACAAGTATAGAATTCCCCAACAAGAGATCACGTGAGATTTCGCAATTTTTGAACAAATTTAACTGTCTTGATTGAGGGGTCGTCTCATATCTCCAAAACATATATATATCCATAGAGGTATGGTACAACGCCTTTCCAGGGGTCGGTGGGTGGGTGATTTGCCTTGAAATTTTGACAGTGGCCAGCTGTTGGCATACGCGTTACATTTAAGGGGGTGTTACTAATTACGTAACGCTCTAGGGGTAGAGGCAGAGTTCGACAAATCCGCTAGCCCGACGCCCGTGGCTAGTGGTTTTTAAGTTCGGGCTAGTGAGAAACGCAAAACCACTAGCCCCTGCGGGCTAGTGGTTTCCCCCCTCCTCTCGTCATCGCTCGATCGTGGGTTTTTTGTTTTCTTTCTTTCTTTTTCTCTCGGCTGAAATTTCGTTTAATAAATTTGATTGTGACGTTTGTCATCAAATAATATCAACAACGCAATGAGTATATAATAATAATCCACTTGAGCTAGGTCTGCAAACTGCAGTAACATGCTATCTCTACATCGTCACAGTTACAGCATGCATTGTTTACCTTTCAAGTTTCTGGCACAGGAAATAAAGTCTAATGACATGCGTGTTTTGATTGGTTAGACACGTCACGTGGTCGTTAATCTCGCACATGTTTTAGTCTAAGAACTTGGAAATCACCAATCGCGACGACAGGTTAATCTCAATCAAGTAAACCCCAGCCATGCTTTGAATTTCAGTGTTTGTTTTATTTACCTATTGTTTTCTAATTTAACACTTCGCTAACATGTGGTTATCGGCAATCAGGAAAACAATTTACTTTAATGGTAACCGCATATGCAATGACTCGGCTTGGCCTATTACGTGTATCGGTTTGGATAAAACGTCACAGCTGCCGATACAAGATAATACCTTTTTTGTTCATCAATTAACAACGGATTAGATGTCACCGTTATATATTTTGATATCGGTCTGACACCGAATAATGCCCAGTATTTGGCATCACCCTCATTTAAATTTAATTATTTTTATAGTGTTTTTAGATACCAACCAAGAGTTTGCTCAATTATTTTTTCCCGGGGGGGGGGGGGGGGGGGGGGCAAAAACAAAAACGGGACAATGACGATGGATCACACTTGACAAAAGACAAAACGTACGACACGACAAAAAACTGAAAGTTACAACATGATTTAAGTGTTTGTTTTATTTTACTGTTATACTCGTAAATGTGTAATGTTACAAAAATTATATAAAAATCCAGTTATAATTGATCAGGAATTTGGGCTAGTGCTTTATCTTGGTGGGCTAGTGGTTTTCACAAACCCACTAGCCCTGTGGCTAGTGACTTTTCAAAATATTTGTCATACTCTGGTAGAGGAAGAGGGTACTGTGTTCGATTTACGTAACATTTTTCAAGACTATGTTGTTTTTATTCATTACTTAGACCTAAAAAGGTGTGTTTTGGAATTTATACATGGTCAGTCTAGGATCGATCCCCATCGGCGGGTATATAAAAGACCATGGTATGTAATATCCTGTCTGTGGGATGGTACATATAAACGATCCCTTGTTTAAAAAAAAATGTAGCGGGTTTCCAAGGCGCGTGTGCAGGGATTTTAGCGGGGTTGGGGTTATAGACTGTTGAGTGAAGTTTATATGGGGCCATGCTCCCCCAAAAAATACATTTCATTTTTTTTAAGCTTGGGCAAGTAAGGGTTTTGACCTCCAATACCCTCCCCCTGCACATGCACCCGATTCCTCTCTAAGATTATATGTCAAAATTACCAAATGTTAGACATCCAACAGCAGATGGAAGGAAGGATAGGATATGTTTTATTTAACGACGCACTCAACACATTTTATTTACGGTTGTATGGGGTCGGATGATTATTAAATCAATATGCTTTATCTTTGATGTCGTTAAACACCCCCCTAACTTTACCCTTTCCAAACGAAATCATATTTATTTGAATTTGTCGATTTTAACACGTAAAATTAAGAAGTCAAAACGTTCATTATCTACTTTAGTATATTTACATGATTAATGTGTTACTAGTATACAAACTAAACTTTGAAAGTTCTACTAACACTTTATAAAATATCAATTCTGAAATAGGAAGGTACGACTGTCGATAATATGTTGTCAAGATCAAACCGGTTTTAACTAAAAACTAGTACCATATCCTCAACCGAACGTTCTTCATATAGCGCAAGATTTCTCTTTTAATTTTTTGAGACAAACCCTACAATTTGAAATCGGCAAACGCACGTGTTAACTGAAACTGACAACAGGCTGTTGTTTGTGCTTTGCCGAGCTATGGCAGCACATGCGACGAATCAAGCATATACGTTTGATAATATCCATTGATAGCAAACACACACAACTTTTTTAAAAGTGCATTTGAGCTTGTATTTCACATTTGTACATGATGTTATAATATGGTAACCAGAGAATGTAACCTTAATCAGCTGCACACGTTTTGAACACTCAGAAATAATTGTAATTTTTTGCTGTTTTGCTGGAACAAGGTACATTTGAATGAAGGACTTAGAATTTTTTATTTATCTTGCCTCAAACATATACACATAAACTAAAATTCACTTAGCGGGCATTGTGGGGTGGGGGTTTTAACCCCCAAAATCCTCCTGTGGCAAATATGTGTGTAAAATCTCTCTCTAAATAGTTGTTGTGCTATTCTCCAGCTGATTGACCCCGGTGTGAAAGCATGGCAGCCAACAAAAGGAAAGAACAATGTCATCATGTTCGTCGGTCTGCAGGGAAGTGGAAAAACAACCACATGTACAAAGGTGAGGAACGGCCATTTTGTTTTGATAGTTAATTAAAGATGATGCATGAACGGCCATTTTGTTTTGGTGGTTAATTAAAGATGGCACATGAACGGCCATTTTGTTTTGGTAGTTAATTAAAGATGGCACATGAACGGCCATTTTGTTTTGGTGGTTAATTAAAGATGGCACATGAACGGCCATTTTGTTTTGGTAGTTAATTAAAGATGGCACATGAACGGCCATTTTGTTTTGGTAGTTAAAGGAGACCGGACACCAAAAGACATGTAACAGTAACAGCAATGCATCCCACGAAACGGCCAACATCATGGTTTCGATTTCCAAAAAAACAAAAGTTGTTTTAAAACATGGAATCATTATTGTCGTCGAACGGGCTTTACACCAACTAAATACAGCAGGTTATGGTACATTTACAATGTGAAAATTAAAACAAGTGTGTACTTAAGATATACATTAAATAAAGGTATTGCAATTTGTTCACATACGAATATTTACATTTATTTACCTATAATTACCAAATTACCATAACGACTCCATACTAACGTCTCTTTATCTAGTTGGTTTGTTAACCTTATAACAAAACACCTTCAAAACGTGAATTATTACGTTAGTTAACAATGTTTATAGTCAGTTCAGTATGTTGTCATTAAAATTAAAATGCTAACACTTTGGCAGGAACAACATATGTACTGTGGCCAGAAGGAATGATGGTTAATTAGTTTTAAAGCTAATGTCGATTATTAAAGCATAATAAAATTGTACTTTTTAATGCTTTCTGTATATCATATTAAAAATACTCTACACCGAATAATTATTTTAATACCTACCCTGGGTTTCTGCCAGGTAAACTTAAATGTATGTACTAAAAAATCTCAGAAATTAATGTATATATATATATATATATGTTTTATTTTTTTGATAGATTATAGTAACATCATTGCTGTTTAAAATTTATAAAAGTGCATGAAATAAAATGTTCAATAAAAAACCCATTTCAAACCTATAACCACCCAATATACGCCTTTGAATATATTTAGTTTTTACAGGCCCGTAGGAACGACTTGGGGGCGGGGCACTGACGGACCGGGTATAAACTCTACATCAGATTTTGGTTACAATGGCATAAATTAATGTGATAAAGAAAAGCTCACAAGTGAGGGTAACTAGTTAAGAGAACAAAGTTTTTTGTTAAATTATTATATCTTGCTTTGGTGAGGAGGGGACACTTTTTGCAAATTTGCGAAATCGGCCTATGGAATATCCACTGACGTGTCATATTTACATCTATGCTGAACAAGATTTATGAGTAAATATTATTAAATTGTGTGTGCTTTTCTTCTAATTAGGTCCATTTGCTTCAGTTTACATTAAAAATGGCATAAAAAAATATGTTTTAAAAAATGCTTGTATGCTAGTCTATGACCGTGTGGCTTCCTCGTCTTCGTCGGCAGTTGATTCATCCGAATTTTCGTCTAAGACAACATTTCCAGGATTAGGGACAGAGTCTCTGATAAGTGGTTCAAACTGATACGGTTTGATGCCATTAGCACAAGCTGGACACAGTTCTTCTTCACTTGAATCGCTAAGTTCGTCCATGCTGCTTGGTAGTTTCTTCAGTTTTCCTCTCATCGATGACGTCACGTGTCTAGCTCATCACGGTAAACATCGGAGATCGGCGAAAAACACCTCCAACCAAGACTGGCACGCTTAACTTAGTCAATAAGGGGAGCGCGGTAGTTGCGTGTTGTGGTTTATGACGGCAAACAATTCATTACGCCGTATATATGGTTTGATGTCCGGTCTCCTTTAATTGAAGATGGCACATGAATGGCCATTTTGTTTTGGTAGTTAATTGAAGATGGCCAGGGTTTCTGCCCGAGGGTAAAATGGGTATGGCGCCATACCCAATTTTTTTTTATTTAAGTTAACATTTTGACAAAATTAATGACTCTTATTATTGTATGATTTTCTTAAGCCTAACCCTAAATGTAACCCATTTTCTTTGTGGAGAAGGCCCCCCCCCATAGCCCCTGTTGACTGTGGTTGCATTCAATTCCATAGTGCCATACCACTGATGGCACATATTAGACCAAATTGATATCCACTGAAAATGTACCAGTCAGATGTTAAATAGATAAAATAGATTTAAATGAAGAACACATTTTTTCCTTTAACCCAAAAATTGAATACAAAGATATGGTTATTGTGTGTTTTATGGCAACCTTGCACATGTGATAACAATAACAACTGAAAATCGGGTGGTGCATTTTCAGTGGAGTTCAGTATATTTGACATAACCGATGGAAGCAAATTGTTCCAAATTCCTGTTTATTATTTAATTCATTAATATAAATTAAGAAAACAGGAAATGTTTTACAGTAATGTCTGAAATGTTTGTTTTAGTCATGCTAACCACAGATTCTTATAGTTGATCATTTAACTACATTCACTGAATGCTACTGCTGTTAACCACTTTGACCATGAAATAATACACCAGCGTCTGTGGTGTAGTGCTTAAGCCATTAGACTTCAGGTGGTACTGGGTTCGCATCCCGATACCGGCTCCCACCCAGAGTGACTTTTAATGTTACAGTGCAGGCCTCTGAGAATTGCGAGAGTGATAGTTTCGTTCGCGCTTCGCTCGTAATTTATGACATCATTTACATAGGTTACATAAAAACTAAATGGGTTACCAGGATATTTTTTTTTCCTTAATCCATAAATGGTTCGTGCCAAAAAAAAATTCAGAGGCCTGCAGTGTGGAAATGTTTGGCCACTACACCATCTTTTATGCACATGAATCACAAACACCAGTCTGTTAACCCCTGCTCTGAACAGCAGGCCTGATACAAATATCTTAGTCCTGTGTGTGCCCATGACAGCCTGCTTGAACCTTAATTAGATATAAGCATAGAAATGAAGTTTAAAAATGACAAAAAGGCTTGTCAGTGGTTTTGCAATTTTTATACAAGAATCATATTGTTTTCTGCAGCTTGCATACTACTATCAGAAGAAAGGCTGGAAGACCTGTCTTATATGTGCCGACACATTCCGAGCTGGAGCATTTGATCAGCTTAAACAGAATGCTACCAAAGCCAGAATTCCTTTCTATGGAAGGTAGGTGATATTATTGTTTTGCCATCCATATATAACATAACATGAGATTTTATAACCCAGTTATTTGGTGTACATTTTCAAGAAAGCTTTGAGAAAAAAGTTTCCAATCTCAGGAATTGAATAGTCTGTGGGAAAGTGAATATAAAAGATCCCTATAGGAGTAGCTTATTGTGAGGATTGTGGCTTTTTTCTCTCTTTAGACAGCTGTCATACATAGGCACCTAATAGTAGTACTTTATAATTAGACCTTTGTCAACCCACCCCAAGGATAAAGGTCCACTCCCCCCCCCTTTTTTTTTTAAATGCAAAAACTAATTTTTTGGTTCGATATATAGTATTTTCAGTATCTTGAAAATATAATAGGAAAAATTAAATTTTACCCCCAGCCCCATTTTAAAAACAGATTTGAATTAAAATCAAGCATTTATGATTTTGAAAGTGTAATACCTGATTTACTTTTTGTTTTCTTTTGTTTTCAGCTATACTGAAATCGACCCAGTGGTACTAGCTGCTGAAGGTGTAGACAAGTTCAAGAATGAGAATTTTGAGATTATTATAGTGGACACTAGTGGACGACATAAACAGGAAGCCTCGCTATTTGAAGAAATGTTGTCTGTGTATCAGGCTGTTGTATGTGTATAATATGCATTATATTATGTGCATGGAATATACTATACTGTACATGTTTTGTGGATTTACATGAAATCTAATATTGCAAAATGTAATATATTTGTGAGATATATTGATTTAATTGTTAAAACAATATTTTAAATTTAATTTAAAGCAAAATATTTTGAAATTCTTTTGGGGGAGTTTGTGTTATTAATTTTAATATATATAATGTGGGTTTTTTGCAATTCAGTATAATTTAATTTAAAAAAAAAAAAAAAATTGTAATATAAATAAAGTTATTCTGTATAATTTGAGTCCCTTTATTGTGGTAATAAATTTGATTAAATACTGTATTGATATATGAATGTTAGTTATGTTTTCATTGTTTGTTTTCAGCACCCAGACAACGTGGTGTTCGTGATGGATGCTAGCATTGGGCAGGCCTGTGAAGCTCAGGTACATATAGAATTTAGTGGTTCTCTCAAAAACAATGGACATATTATTTTCTATTTCAAAAGTGCAGTCTTGGGTAGTTGTTTTATTACTAGAATAAACAGATTAATTTTCTTTTTGTCTAATGCCAGTTTTTCAATATTATTTTGCTCAACTCGTTATTTATGTCACAAAAAAAATGTCATGAATACTGAAAATATTTTAAATTGAGTCCCCTTAGCACCAGTCCCACTTTTTCAAAACCATATGATTATTAATGTTATTGCTGGAGCCTTTCTAGTTTCTGCCATAATTTCAATAATTTTTGACCCTGCTCTGTCTGTTTCCTCCGACTCTATCTTCTGAACTGTCCACATCATTACCTACCTGTCTCAGATTCCTCCATGGGTACAATCTCTGTATACTTGCCTGACACCCTCATCCTTTGCTACTAATGAAGCTGGTCAGACTGACAGCACTAATGATCGCCAGTAATATGGGAGTTTATTATCCATATGGTTCAACATAACCGAGGTAATAATAATCATGTGAAGCACACGTGTAATAACAAGTATAATGATGTAATTTTTGGAATCGACGTCATAACATGACATTGCTTCTCCAGTCCTAGCTCAGACTGCACATTTGAAATATGACGTCATTTCGTCGTCTCCTTCTAGTTGTGGCTGAAACATTTTGAGTTGGGTCTTGTTATTAATAAAGAAAACAACAGGTGGTTACAGGTGGCATCTTAATGCCAGAAGGAACCACTGAACCTTCTGCTAAGTGGTCAGACCAAGCCAACAGCAAAAGCTGATTAGGGAATGGCAGGTTTGTGGAGAGACAAAACCTGGGATGTGGAGATGGATAGCAAAAGAGTTTGAAAGATAGGATGAGCTGTCAAATAAAGCAGAAAGGAGTTGAAATTCAGTGTAAAAGTGAGGCAGTAGAATCTAGAAACAAAAATAATAGCGGGGGTGGGAGAGGGGATTTAGCTCAGTTGTAGAGGTCTCATCAGAGATACCAGGGTTGCAGGATCCAATCTCCTCAGTGGATCCATTCTCCGATGTGGCATTTTCCTCTCCCAACCAGTGCCCCATGACTGGTATAAACAAAACCAACTTATTAAGAAAAGTAAAATCTTTGTAATTGTTTTCATGTTGTTAATTAATACTAAACTGTTATTTCCAGGCAAAAGCGTTCAAGGAGCAGGTGGATGTAGGGTCGGTGATTATAACAAAGCTGGACAGTCACGCGAAGGGAGGTGGTGCTCTCAGCGCGTAAGTCTCTTAAACTTTAGACTACTGGATTAATTTTTGACAAAAACCATGTTGAGTGGGTACAAATTTATAATTTTTACTCATATATATTCACTTAAATAATTTATAAATACATAAAATAAAGTTCATATTTCGAATTGGTAAGTATTATTTTTTTGAGTTTTTATAATTTTTATGATATTTTAGATCAGTTAATGTTGACTAAACTTAGGCAAAAAAAAAAAAAAAGTCGCGTTTATTTACTGGCATTTGTGGCCAGCTGTCCAGTATTTATGTCTATTATTCCTGATAACAGTGGTTTTCTGACCAGAATTAAACCCCCCCCCAAAAAACTACAATTCATATCCCAATATTTGGTGATTTTTGTTATTGGTAAAACGATCAAATTTATTATCAAATTAGCTGTCACAATTGGCTATCGATCCCTGAAAATGACCGTGACGTGCCGCCATTGCTGTGAAGCAAAAATACTTGCCGAAAACCACTTCTTCAACTCAGAATTACAAACTATTTTCAAAACAAAAACAAAAACCTAAAGATACAGGAAGCTAAGTTGTCTTCTGTTTCCTGTTATACAAGTCTTTCCAGTGAGTGTCATGTGCAAAACGGCAGGAAATATGAATTGGGAAATGCACTGTATACAATGTACAGTATGTCGACTGGTGTGACATCAGGCGAGATATCTCACCTGCAGTAGTCAGAAGGTTAATAATACTCAACAATACTTTAAAAAAAAAATTTCATGGCATGAAATTAAGAAATCAACAAAGGTATACAGTAGGTGTTATACATATGAAACGTACATGCCTGTTTAGAAACGTTACATGTGATTACGGGAGAAATTATACTTTTTGTAAATTCAGCTCTAAATGTTTTATAAAAGTGGAATTTTCAATGGCTGGGTTTTTTAAATTATGAAATCAAGTTGTAAAATTACAATTGTATGTAACATAAATTAATAAGTTACAAAATGTTATTTCTTGTTATAAAATATAACTAATTGGTTTCGTTTCTAGTGTTGCAGCCACCAAGAGTCCTGTGATATTTATAGGTACAGGAGAACACACAGACGACTTTGAGCCTTTCAAAGTGCAGCCATTTATCAGCAAACTTCTGGGTGAATTTTATTTTATTCTTGTGAAATATGAAATATTTAACATTGCCTTTGTTTGTCTTATGCATTCAAACCTGAATAAAACATCCATCTAAAGGAGTATCAAAAGATAGTTCCTTTTTAAAATTCTTTAAATGTTTTATATTGGACTAATATTAACTTACGTTTCATGCATAGACTGTCCTGGGCTGGCAGTTAAGGACGAGTGTTAATGGTGTAGTTGTTAGTATTTAGTGAGAGAGAAGTTAAGGTAGAGATCTTACACTTCCCAAATGATCTGTTAATACTCTCTGGCACCTGTTAATGAAAACACTTGCACTGGTAGTAATTCCTTAAAGGTGCTATCTCCATTGTAAATCATTTATATTCCAAATATGTTGTTAAAACAGAAATCTGCCTCCAGGTCATATAAAATAGTTTTACTATTGCAAACTCGAACACAATGGCAGTTTTAATATTCTTGTCTTCTTTCACTACCAACTGGGTGATGTATGTTAAATGCTTAAAATTATAAAGATTGTCATGATTGTAGATTTACACCACTAATTAATACTAAAATTATTATTAATATATATGTTATTTCTATTCTAGGAATGGGAGATATTGAAGGTCTTATAGATAAGGTGAATGAGTTGAAACTGGATGATAATGAAGAATTAATGAAGAAGCTGAAACATGGTATGTTGGAATAAAAAAAAAGCAACCGCAAGTTTTCTTTATGGCCATATGTTAAGTTGCACTGTCTTAACATAAAGCTGGGTTATGATCCAATAGAAATATGTTTTAGAACACCAGAAACTGTATGTTAAATAAAGTGGTATTTTGATATGTGAAAAGCTAAACAATCTTAAGGTGCCAAAAATTGTCTATCACGAAGATATCTGTGTTTGAAAACCTGGATCCTAAACACCTAGGCTTTCTAATTTTTGTAATTTTTTGGCTTCTGACAAGAGTCCTCGGGTTATATGCAAATTTGCCTCATCTGTGTATATATTTGATACATGATCATTAACTGTACTCATATTTTTAATGCCCAGTGGTAAATGAACATGCATTTTATCCACAAAATTTGTATGCTAATGTTAGAAAATCTGTATGTTAAAACATGTAATAATATTAATTTAAAAAACCAAAAAGAAAAGCAAAAGGTTGCATTCCCAAGGATTAAGCCCCATTGTGTTAATGTGAAATCACATCACCTGCATCACTGTGCTGTGACAACCACGCTAACTCATCCCATGCTCGGCCAAGGGCTTCACAGCATTGCTTAGGATCCGAGTCACGTTACACAGACTACCCATGAGCACTTTCTGCTCTAGGTCTGGGGACTTTCCCTAAGGCAGGGAGAGGCACTGGGGCCTCTGTGTGTAGCCTCAAAGCAGGTATCCAGAGAACACATAATAATAACTGTGTATAGCTTGCTTATATAGGTGTTTTAGTAAGAAACACAACTTGATGGTGTTTATTACTTGCATATTAGGACAATAATGCACTTAGAAAAATTTAGATTTGATCGGTTTGTTTCATTGATTTTTTAATTAGAGACTTCAGTACAAGATGTTTATTGTATATTATTAATTTTATTTAATGTGTTGGATTTTAATTTTTAAATTTGATTATGGTTTCCAAACCTTACATAACAAGTTTTTTAACTTTTTTTTATTTTTTTATTTTCTAATTCTGTTGCCACTAATGCTATTAATTCAGAGGAATTAATTGTTTAACTAAATAATGTTTAGGTAAATTATTTTACACAATATATACTATTTCTAAACTTATATATAATTTAATTTATAATTTTTTACCATTATTTACATGATCTAAGGGAAATAACTCTTTAGAAATGTGATTAAAAAATAATTTTATTATAAAATTTTCAGGGGAGTTCACTCTTCGGGACATGTATGAACAGTTCCAGAATATCATGAAGATGGGACCGTTTGGTCAGATCATGGTAAGAATGTCTGTCTGATAAATCATTTGGAAATTTTACATCAAGAAAGTAATACATACATTTTAAAATAGGCCTACATTTTAGAGGGGCTAATAAATCTGTTATTTCAAATAATTCAGTTTTTGTTCTTTCTATTTATACTTTACAGCTATCTAATCTATACTGATGGAAATAAATAAAGGATCACACAGATAGCAACACGAAATAATGACTGCATCAAAAATTAATTCATATTGTCAGATGTTGACTGGGAACATATAGGCAGCACATTCAACACTACAGACATTCAATCCCACATTACAACTTGGTGTGAAATACAGACATTACTATGCTAGTAGTGAATTAAATTTGGTCTACAATTTGATGTGTTCCCTTATTTCTTTCCATCAGTATATTTTTAATAGGGCTTGTTTTGTTTGTATTTTGTACATAGAAAAAGATATATCAGGATTAAAAACAATAATACACTGATTAAAAAGTTGTCGGCAATAAAATAAAATATAGACAAAGAAATGTATTAATGTGTACGCTAATAACTCTATGTTTTAAGCTGATACTGGCAGCCAGTTGTAAACTGTAAAACATACACCCCACAGTTAACTTTCTACACCATACATTTTTAACCTTGTTTTATAACATGTTTTAAGCTGATAATGGCAGCTAGTTGTAAACTCTAAAACAGACACCACACAGTTGACTTTGTACACCATACATTTTTAACATTGTTTTATAACATGTTTTAAGATGATAATGGCAGCCAGTTGTAAACTCTAAAAACAGATACCCGACAGTTGACGTCTACACCATACATTTTTAACATTGTGTTTTGTTTAGGGTATGATCCCTGGCTTCAGCTCAGACTTCATGACAAAAGGCAGTGAGCAGGAGTCGATGGCTCGACTGAAGAAACTCATGACCATCATGGACAGCATGAATGATGGAGGTACGTGCTGCAGTGCATCTGCAACTGTTACTACTGCATTTGGTTTTGTTAAAGTGACTGACACTAGTTTTTTAAAACACTAGAGCCTATTTTTCACTATTAGATATGCACGTACCTCTGAGAAGTAACAGTTATGGAGATGAACTCTTAGTCTATTTTCAGAAGGTATGTCCTTGTTCCAACTTCACAGACTCTTGTTTCACTTTATTATAACTTTAAGCAGATAGCTGATATGTTACAGTTAGTAGATTAACCAAACTTAGTGTCTATTTTCACTTATTGAAACTAGGGTCCACGATTTAATGGAGTTGTGTATTAAATTACTCTTAAATGTTCATCGTGTGAAATCAGTGGCATGTTTAGGAGGGTCAGTGCTATATAATGATATTATCTTCTTCTGTCATATCACATTCATCTAATGTTAAATGCAAAACACAGAACATAGTTTCTAATATGCTTGGCCTTAGGGCCAAAATTAATCACATGGAAGTAGGAGGCAGTGTACTGATTAGTTTATTCCTGTTGGTTCTGCTATAATTAATTTGTTTATGCATGCCCATAAATAAAATTTTATTTTCTGGGAAGCGATCAATTTTGAAGCAGCTGTTACATATATTTCCCTCGTTTTCAGAGCTCGACAGTTTGGAGGGGGAAAAGCTGTTTTCTCGACAGCCTCAGCGAGCTCAGAGAGTTGCACGAGGTGCTGGGGTGTCCACGAGAGAGGTCAATGAACTGTTGGCCCAATACAAGAAGTTTGCACAAATGGTGAAGAAAATGGGAGGCATCAAGGGACTTTTCAAAGGCAAAGGTGACCGTATATCCAGTTCTTACTGTACAGAGCTCATACAGTTCATGGAAATCTTAAAAAGTCATGGAATATGGAATTTATGACATTTTCCAAGACTGGAGAATCATGTAATTTTGAGTTGGGTCATGTAATGCTATGGAAAATGAACATTGGATGGTAGTTAATTTTTTTTCCATATTTAAAGAAACAGAAGATGAGATCAGCAACCTGTATGATTTGGAAGGAAGGAAGGAAATGTCTTATTTAACAACGCACTCAACACATTTTATTGACATTTATATGGCGTCGGACATATGGTTAAGGACCACACAGATATTCTTTGATTTGGATGCAATATTTGTATAAATTAAATGGCATAATATGTTTTGAAGCTTTGTCGGACATCAGTTTTATAATAGGTTTAATTGTTACATTTCAACAGACTTGATATAGGAAAGGTATAGTTATTTGTATTAGTCCCATTAATATGGACTACTCCCTTTTATGTGTAGTTTTACAATTTGTTTTGACATCTTCCATTGCCATTTATTTTCACATATGTCCCATTGATATTACTTTTACCATTTGATTTCACATCATCCGATATCAAAAGATGTTGTTCTGTCTATGAGAAAGTATATAAAATATCCCTTGGTGCTTGTCTATAGGAGTAGCCTATGTGATGACACTGTCTAGACCAAGTACTGCAGCCCTCTACATTGCAACCCATTTGGTCATATGTGTGACCATTTTTTTCATTTGGCGACTAAAACATTTCATATTATCTATATCAAAATTTAAGTAGGCACCAATTGGCTTTTAGATGGAAAAGTTAAGGTAGAGGCCTGTATTGAAACAACCATGTTAGATGCCAGGTCTTGACCTTAACTTTTTTCAGTTGTAAAATCTGGTAGTCTTCAGTAAACATACCATAATTTTAATAAAAAAAATAAAAAATTCATTTAATTTTAATTGAACATTTTGATTTAGGGTGTTTTTGTTTTAAATCATGAGCAGTATACTGTGAAATATACACTTATGAAAACTACATTTATAGCAGTTGAATGAATATTTAATGACACTTCAGCACCAAAAATACATCGGCTATCGTGTGTCAAATCAAACGTACAAAAAAAGTCGAGTTGCCCGGTGGACTACCAGGTTTAGACATTTGGTAGCCCTAGCAATAAACTGGTAGGTAAATCACTCCGGGCTACTGCTAATGTCGAGCCCTGGATGTAAAATCGTTGTACATAGTTTAAAATGTTCTTTTCTTTCATTTACATCATTTATATTGTATCTCCCATTTACATTTGCTTTTACACACATTTTTGTTGTTTTTACCTAGGTGGTGACATTGGCAAAAATGTGAATCCTGCCCAGATGGCAAAACTGAACCAACAGATGGCGAAGATGATGGACCCCAGAGTTTTACACCAAATGGGTTAGTTTTTTATTGTCTTGCATTGAAAAAGTTAAAAGGTGAGATGTAGGTATTACATTTCCGATGGCAATAGCAACAGTGTTAACTTTTGCATTTTGTTCCAGTATTAAGTGTTCAAGTTTTGCTCCCTTTTTCGCAAACTGTAAGTCTAGATCAATGAAACTTAGTTTATATGTACACTTGTGCACGTTGATTTCAATGCAATTAACGTTTACAAAATTCTTAGAATAATTTTTAAAATTAATTATTATTATTGTTTTTTTTTAAGAACTTGATTAATCCTGAATATTTCATCATAATTGTTTTCTTTATTCAATGAATCAGTTTATAGTAGGCTAGACATTTAATTCCGTGAGAGTCTTGGTATTTAATGTTTTTCCTCTTTTAAGCTTGAAAAAGGCTGTCAGGCAAGGGGTCATCAAAGGCATAATATATAATATATATTATATACATATATATATTAAAAAGCTCAACATTAATTTGTTACTGCCATGAAATCAAATGTACTACCTAAATATTTTGATATAGGGTGCACCTGCCTTCAGAGCTCACACTGGAATGTATTTTGTTTTAGCCAGTTTTTAGATATTTGAAGTATTCTAGAGTATTTTCTTCAAAATTATTAAAAAGTGGCTAATTAAAACAAAATGTTGTAGCGACTTTGCATAAAAATGAGCAATTGGCTAATTTGGCAATGGGCAGTGTGAGCCATGTGCCTTGTGAATCTTGGTTACATAGCCCTCGATTAGTACCTTCTGTAAATGTATTAATACTAAGACTGTTACTTGTTTTCTTTCAGGTGGAATGCAGGGTCTACAGAACATGATGCGACAATTCCAGCAAGGTGCTGCAGGCAAAATGCCTAACATGTTTCAATGATAAGAAAAAACCCACCTGTCTTATCACAGATCTTAAACATTCAATAGGGAAATGGATAACACTTGTTTATGCAATATTTATTATCGGTTAATACCTTTGAAACTGAAGGACCGAATTCTCTCACCATGGTTAAGACACGGATTGGAAAAAAACCTTAAAATCGTAAGGCTGAATGTAAGAAAGGTATTAATACCATGGTCAACTTTAACTTTTCTAAATAACTGTGTATATTTATTAATTTACAATAAACCTAGGTGTTGAGTAACATGCATTATTATTTGTCCACATTTAATACTTGTATGCATGTAAAATAAAAGCATGATGATCACTTTCAGTAAATTCAGCTCTTTGTATTTATGTATATGTGTGCTACTATTATAAGTAGAAAAACAGAAGGCATCACAAAACGAGTGTATATCTTTAAAACTTTTATTATAAACGATGAATGAAGAAAGACATTGGGTGTTTTAGCCAATACCAACTCTGTTATACCAGGGCTTTAGATCTCACTGATTTTGGCACAACAGAGACTTGTCTTTTCTGAGTGCAGGAAGGTCAGTTTAGTTCAATACTGTCATTAACAGCTGCTGTATAAAGTTGTCAGTATTCAGAAGTGCATTTCAAGTTATTTTAACCTAATTAAACTTAACATTTCAATAGTTTTGAAGTGAAATATTTCGAGTTCAGCATGTTTGTACTTAATTTGGGAATATTATTATTTTGCGTATACAGTGAAACCCCTCCAAACCGGACCCTCTTTGGACCAAGACAACTGTCTGGTTTTAAGAGGGATTCAGTTTAGAGAGATTAAGTTCTGTCCTGGTTTTTGAAAAGGGACTCGGTAAAACTTCCAGTTTTGAGGGAATTCCCGTTTACAGAGAGTTCGGTCCCGAGAGGTTTCACTGTATGTAATTTGGGCACAATGTCTACCACCTCGACTTTGATGCAATCTAAAGCCCTGTTTATACTCTATTCATCAGTAACATACAGTGGAGAGAAATAAGGGAACACAAATATTAACAGCAAATATTGACTAGTACCACAAACATTTATTCATAGTATTTGGAAGTTAACTGTGTTAGTAACATTCAATACCACATTACAGATCTATTTATTTTATACTGGCATAACTACTCTAATAGTGAATTCAATTTGGTATAAAAATACCACATATTTCCGTATTTCTTTCCAACAGTATAGTTAGATTTTTTTTATGTCGATGTAAGTTTGGTGAGAAATGAAAGATATGTATGTTATGAAAACATTTGTAAAATTATATGTTACAGGTTTTTTTCCTTCAACCAGGTATTTTATTCCACCCATGCTTGATAATAATTGTATCATCGTACGGTTTTTAAAGATAATCAAAACAAAAATGAAATAAATCTTTATGTACTTGTTCAAAGCTGCCTTTAATTTAATATATAAAAGAGTAGCTGGTATTATGTTATATCTTATGCGACTCCAGCACATATTAATATATACTCTTCAAAAAAAGTAGTGGAACTCTAATAAGAATTTACAATTGCCAAAATTGTATGGTATATTAGATGTGGGGAATGGTTATATGATAATAGTGAATTAATTGGGCAAACATTACAACTGGTAGTTCAGTATTACAGTCAGTTTTATGACCACCAAAGATCTTGAAGGACGATTGGAGTCAAAAGTGAAATTTGAAAGTTGACATTTTTAAATCAGTAAATAGCAAATTCAAACAATAAAAATGACTAAAAACAAAACAATAACAACTGTATGACCAGCAGAATGAAAAAGATTGACAGAAATAATGTCCCACAGTGATTAATGGACCTTCCTGGAAATTGTCAAAATTGAGAATGACACCCCAAGCACGTGATACACGTGCAAACTATGGAATGTGTTTTGGTGCATTGATAAACAAACCTGAACGTTATTTACTAGGATGTCTGTGGTCAAAACATATGTTCGGTCTAATAGTTGATATTAACATTAATATTTCAGGTTCTTCTACTTTTTTTGAAGAGTATATATATGACATTTGTGTACATATCTGTCTGTAGTTGTTTAAGCCTCTTTAGTTGTGATAGTACCCATGAAAAGATATATTCTGATTATAATATTCAGATAGGAGCAGGAACCATGACCAACCATCGTCTTCAGAACCAGTCAAGAATATCTCGTAAGCAATAAATGAGAAAACAAAAAACCCCAAACCCACTTCTTTTTCATTATTTTATAGCATACTTTTATAACTTGGTTTTTATAGGCTAATAAAAGTTGGCTTTACATTATATAAAATTGCCTTTTATTTATTGAATGAAATTGTTTTATTTAATGAAGGTAATACATATAGCAAAAATTAATCTTTTGCACGGCTTTCAGATACACTATTTAAAACAATACAGAATATGAACAATAGGAAAAATATATATGGCATATAATGCTGTGTAAATGCATTTTAGGTTGTTTAAAATGCATTTTCTTAGATGTGAAATGAAGGCTGTAAATTTGGCTCCACAAACCAATGACTGGTTTTCACTAATACTAGTATATACTGAGTTTTAGATGACTTAAGTATTGAAGTAAATAATGTTCAAAAGGTTATATTTATTTGGTAGTAGGTACATGATGTAGTTCAAAAACAGAAATGCTGGTGTGTATTGATTCAAGTGTATGATACTACAGATTCAATGGGTATTACAGTGAAACCCTTTTAAACCAGACACCCTCGGAACCAAGTAAAATGTCCGGTGTTAAGAGGTATCTGGTTTAGAGAAGTTGAGTGCTGTACTGAATTTTATTAAAGGACCGTGATAAATGTCCCATTTTGAGGGAATTCTAGTGTACAGAGGGTCCGGTTTTGAGAGGTTTCACTGTACTCCTAGACATGCTTGCTACACATTATATTTGTTACTGTACCTTAGAGAAAATCAGTATGTATTTATCAATGTCAATTTATCAAGAATAATCCTAAAGGTTTTCTGAATATTATTTTACTGACATTTATGTTCCACACGTCTGTATGCAAACTTAAGATAGTTTTAAAGATGGTGATTATGGAATTATGAATTAAACAAAACTACAACTAAGATGTTCCTACTCGTGTTTTAGCCGACTGTATTACGTAAACCACACAGTTCTGTTATTGTTAATGTGAGCCGTGACTCGCGGTTCTGTCTTCGATCTGAGGGTGACTTCAAACTGATCGTTATTAACCTGCACATTGATGGTGTGCACACAGTCGCCACTGGTGATGTATGGAGGAAGGGTCAACAGTTTCAGATCAGAGACATAACCAGCATTTACGGCATTGAATGTCTGAAAAGAAAAACACATGTATAGCACAAACAACAATATATACAATAAGAGAGCTGGGGACTTAATTAGCAGTAAATCAAGGTAGGACTGCTTGCAGTGCTAGGTCTGTAAAAGTATCTATAATACATACGAGGTTAGATGAGAGAGTTGGGGACTTAATTAGCACTAAAGAAAGGTAGGACTGCTTGCAGTGCTAGGTCTAAAAGTATCTGTAATACATACGAGGTTAGATGAGAGAGTTGAGGACTTAATTAGCAGTAAAGAAAGAAAGGACTGCACAGGCAGAGCTAGCTAAAAGTATGTATAAAACTTCACAAATTGTAGAAGCCCATTTATTAGTCAACAAAATATGAATCGTTACATGAAAATACTGTTCAAAATTAAAATAAAATTTGCCAAATGGTTTTAATATTTGCATTTGGTGAATTTGGCAAGTGGTACAGCTAACTGTGGTAGGGATATTGATGAAGATATACCCCATCCCAGCCTCCATTTTAAGTAGATAATCCTTGATTTTGAACTGATTAAGAATGAATAATGAATAACAAATAAAACTTTAAATTAACCTTTAAAAAGGTTAACATTAAAGATTCATTATGTTTTGAGCCATCATTATTGTTATTTTTGCAAAATGTTTTTTAATACTCAAACAACCCATTTGAAATAATGGGTGAGGTTATCAAAAATAAATACAACTTGTAGATACAAGCCACTTTCCCTTTTAGAAATACTTGGATTGTATATCCTGAAATACTTGGATTGTATATCCTGAATGTACATGTCAAATATATAATCATAAAAGAGGCAGTCCTTGGTTTTTAAAAATTATAGGGGAGTGGAAAATTGCACACCTCAATATGCTATAAATAAAATAGGCAGTGTAGCTCCGATTGGATTTTGAATAGTACTTCTACAAAATTGTCTATTAAACCAGCATTTCCCGATTTGTTCAACAAAGAGAAATACCAATTTAACGACTGCATGGAAGCCACTGCCATGTTTTTAATTTTTATTGTTTTAATAAAAGGACCTTCCTATCAGCTAAATGAGCCATGAAAACTTGATTTTTGTAAACAGTGGAAATAAATATACCCATCTATTTTACGTGTACTGTTTGTTGAGTGTAACGTGCGCTGTTTTTTCACACTATTCAGATTGAAATTACGTGTGCTGTACGAGCGTGATCGCACCCGCGCACCTTAAAAAGTAAGGTCTGAAGAGGTTGCTTCCTATAATGCTAATTAATATAATTGATATTACCTTTTCTGCATTGAAGATGTCGAATAATGCTTGGTAGGTGGTCCACCTGCTGAATGAAAATGTGGGATTTTTCTGTGGTTGACCTTTACTAAATTCTAACAGACCCCATCTGAAATGAAACGAAGAAGTAACTATACCTAGAATTATTAAATGTACATAAAAGTATTCATTGCTAAATAATATACCGTTAATATTATTAACCACAATATGCATGAAGTCCAAAATAAATACTATAATTATCTCACATATACCGGTAGCTTTGTGACAACGTTTATGTATTCGAGGGCATAAAGTTTGTTTGTTTGTTTTTTGTTTAATGATATCATTAGAGTACAATGATTTATTAATCATTGGTGTCATCTTAGATCATATATATATTTGAGGGTATAGAAGGAAGGAAATGTTTTATTTAACAACACACTCAACACATTTTTATTTACGGTTATATGGCGTTGGACATACGGTTATGGACCATACAAATATTGTAGAGGAACTTATTTCATACAATTCTCTACATTCGTTGGTATAGCAAAATATGCAGTCTTTGTCAACAGCCCTATTGACAACACTTGTAAGGCTAATTTGAGAACACAAGTTGATGTAATATGGTCGGAGAGGTGTGATTGGCATAAAGGCTTCTGTAACGCATGCTTACTTGCTGGGTAAATGTAAGTTCACTGCACCAACTGGAACCCATGAATACCAGGATGCCTTGGAGCCAGGTACCTAGAATAAAGTTCAATGTATTATGAGTGGGGGAAACAGATGAAAGGACAATTTTATGTATAAACATTTTCTTTTTTGAACCCAAAATATTCAGTGTTGTGAGTAATGACAACTGTTTAAATGTGTAGTGAACTCATGTATTGTACAAGTTTAAATTTGTCAAACCAATATTGGGAGTATCAGTCCTACAGGCAAAGTAGCATGAAAGTGGCAATCCTCCTACAGACAAAGTAGGAGACGTGTATCATGAAAATGGCAGTCCTCTTACAGATAAAGTAGGAGGAATGTGTCATGAAAGTGACAGTCGTTTTACAGACAAAATAGGTGAAATGTATCATGAAAGTGGCAGTCCTTTTACAGACAAAATAGGTGAAATGTATCATGAAAGTGGCAGTCCTTTTACAGACAAAATAGGTGGAATGTATCGTGAAAGTGGCAGTCCTTTTACAGACAAAATAGGTGGAATGTATCGTGAAAGTGGAAGTCCTTTTACAGACAATAGGTGGAATGTATCATGAAAGTGGAAGTCCTTTTACAGACAATAGGTGGAACGTATCATGAAAGTGGCAGTCCTTTTACAGACAAAATAGGTGGAATGTATCATGAAAGTGGCAGTCCTTTTACAGACAATAGGTGGAATGTATCATGAAAGTGGCAGTCCTTTTACAGACAGGTGAAATGTATCGTGAAAGTGGCAGTCCTTTTACAAAGTAGGTGGAATGTATCATGAAAGTGGCAGTCCTTTTACAAAGTAGGAGGTATGTATAATGAAAGTGGCAGTCCTTTTACAGACAGGTGAAATGTATCGTGAAAGTGGCAGTCCTTTTACAGACAAAGGTGGAATGTATCATGAAAGTGGCAGTCCTTTTACAGACAAAGTAGGAGGTATATATAATGAAAGTGGCAGTCCTTTTACAGTCAAAGTAGGAGGTATGTATAATGAAAGTGGCAGTCCTTTTACAGACAAAGTAGGAGGTATGTATCATGAAAGTGGCAGTCCTTTTACAGTCAAAGTAGGAGGTATGTATAATGAAAGTGGCAGTCCTTTTACAAAGTAGGAGGTATGTATCATGAAAGTGGCAGTCCTTTTACAGACAGGTGGAATGTATCGTGAAAGTGGCAGTCCTTTTACACAAAGTAGGAGGTATGTATAATGAAAGTGGCAGTTCTACAGGCAAAGTAGAAAGGATGTATGCAGAAAGTAGCGGTGATTTATTCCAGCAGTCATCGCATTGTCACTGGGGCGGGATTTAACTGTCGGTTGAGTGCTCACATGAGGTGCTTGCGTCGCAGGATCGAAACATCTCGGTGGATTCATTCAACTGATTGGGTTTTTTTCTCATTGCAACCAGTGCACCACAACTGATCAAAGGTCATGGTATGTGCTTTCCTGTCTGGAAAAGTGCATATAAAAGATCCCTTGCTGCATTAGGAAAAATGTAGCAGGTTTTCTTTGATGATTACGAGTCAGAATTACCAAATGTTTGACGTCCAATAGCTGATGATTAATTAATCAATGTGCTCTAGTGGTGTCGTTAAACAAAACCAACTTTTTTTCTCATGGCATTGTCAAAACAATGTTGATTCTGCTTTGTGCAGAGATACAATTTTGAAATTGCTAAAGATGTGTCATTCAGATTTAATTTACTGGTTTACCTAAATACCTTTATTCAGTTAAAATATATTTTGTATATTTACAAATATTATGTAGTTAACAGTGATTTTCTGTTAGGTATGTTGATAAATCCAACAAAATATAGTAAGCTTTTTATCTTTGTGATGTAACAGTAAGACAACATGGCAGAAATTAAAATATATCTTTGTTGAACACATAATTAAAATAACCATATTTACAGTGGAAAGAGTAAAATTAAATTATGAAATCTAATTATATATAACGAAACTATTACAACGTCTCATTAGATTGAAATACGTACATGCACATGTGGTATATCGGTAATCAGATAATATTACACATACATTTTGGAGACTGGCAATTATATCTTTTAAACATCCAGTTAACAATTGTAAAAACTTAATTTGGAATTGTTACAAACCTTTTGATATTTACCATTGACAACTTCAGTTTCATATTGTGGTCTGAAAAGAAATTAAAGTGCTGGTACTTGTATATATTAAAAAACCCAAAAAAAACCCACTTCTATAAAGTTATTTCTTTTTAAGTACATAAATGTATTGAACCTTTATACAAAAACACTACTAGGAAATTTTATTTACTGATGATTTTTTGTTATTTGGTTGGAGTTTTTGGTGTGTTTTATTTTGGTGGGTTTTTTTTTTATTAGTTTTTTTTTAACTATCAACATCACCACAGATAGTTTATGCATATATGTACAGACACTATATTCATAAGAGTTTAACACATGGGTGGGGCAGTTAATCCATAGTTTTAGGAAATGACTTTCAAGTACTGTAAACTAAAATATGGCCATTCGTCTACAAGTTGTTTGTATGTATTTTAAAATCAATCCTTGAGTAAAACAACAACTCAACAACTACCCTCAACCAACAATTACATTATATGTGCGTACACACATACACTACCTACTACGTGTACATAGCTACTTACCTATCTGCCTATCTATTTGTAGGCAACACCAGTTAATTTAGAATAAAATATAATTTAAATATTATATTAAAATAATACTGACCTCGCTAAAACCATGAACCAAACTTCACCATCGACGGCTGGCCCAGAGTGCCGCGTGGTGTTTTCAGCCAGATTGACAAAGGGAAAAACCACTTCCAAGGACCAAAACGTAGCTAAAATTAACAAAGCAAAAGTAGGACTTTGCACCGAGAGGAAGAACGTTAAAAGTCTGTTTTGTTTAATTAACGACACCACTAGAACACATTGATTTATTGACAAACAGCCTTGGAGAAAAACCCTCTACATTCCATTAGTAGAAAGGGGTATTGTATATGGACCATCCCACATACAGGATAGCACATATCACGGCCTTTGGTATACCAGCCGTGGTGTACTGACTGGAACGAAAAATAGCCCAATGGCCTGAATGGGCTTACAAATGGGGATCGATCATAGACCGACCGCGCATCATCCGAGCGCTTTACCACTGGACTACTTCCCGCTGCCGTAAATAAAATTGTTTTGAGTGCGTAGTTAAATAAAACATTTCCTAGAATCTTTCTTTCTTTTTATGCATTAAAATGGAGAATAGTACGTTTTTGAATGTAACGTCGGCTAAAACAAACTATTATCCTGTTCAATTATTTAGACCCAAAGTTTTTTTGCAAATGTTACGTTTATTTCCTATTCGATATTTGTTTTCTTTGCATTTACATGAAAACAAACCCAAACCCCGACAGGTTTTATATACAAATCATCATATAAAATGCACGAAGTTGACTTAATTCCACTTTTTAAAAATCTCTGTATCTTTTGAATGCACGTTATTTCTCCTATAAATAACTAAGGTCATTTGCATATCAAAACATTGGGATCTGAGGCTACGTGAAGGCCATTATAGCTTGTTTCACTAAATCAAGGTTATTATTGTTTTGCAGTGTGTAACAGCATTGTCTAATCTTTCCGTTAAACATAGATGTAAACAAACAGAACATGTAACCCTTTCTTGTAGGTGCATTATATTTAATAAATTTAGCTAATGTATTATGTATTTTTATTTTATTATATCAATTATATATTAGCATAGCATACCTAACCTAACACAACTGAGGTGTAGCACAGTAATAAACACAAATCACCTCACACACCGCAGGAATGTGCTTTCCAAATTTATAAATAAATTTAATGCAGGGCCGGACCCAGAAGACCAGGGGGGGGGGGGAAATAAAATGTCAAAGGCCACCAACATCAAATAATAATAAAAATGTTATTTAATTTGCCTCTAAATTGGGAACTTGTCACGGGGATCCTATAATACCCGTAACTGAATGAAACACGATTGTCCAAACAACTCTCCTAACTGTATATCTATTAGATCTCTCTGTAACAGGTAGTTATACCCGCTGTGGCTCGTCTCTAGGTATGATCAGAGATACGATCTTATATAAAATATATACAGTTGAATCTCGTTGGCTCGAACCCCGTCGGTGCTCGAGAAAGTGTTCGACCCATCGGGTAGTTCGACCGAACCATTTGGTCAACGTCGGATATTTCCGTAACATCAGCTAGAAAGTTGAATTAGATAGATGTCAGGACGTTTCGACCCCAGTACGGCCCCAAACCGTTTCGGCCACTAATGCAATATACGGCGATCTAGTGTTCGTGTATACAGTTATATGCTGTAATTGGTATAATAACACCGGTAATAATATAGATAAAATACAAATTTGTAACATTAATTTGTCTTTGGATATTAATGCTTTATCAGCTGTTTACTTTCTGTCAGCTGAAGCTAGGCGAAATCAACATACCGTACTCGGCGTTTTAACCTCAGCTGGGTATGTAGTATATTTAATAAGAAACCACAACACATCAGTAGTATGCAGTGTGACTGTTCATTATCTAAGGCCTGTACGTATCTCATGTATATGGCTTGAGTAAATGATACTGGAAATAAACAAAATTATTAAAAAAAATTTATCTGTAAATATAAACACGCAATGTGTGACATCTAAAAATCAATGGATATAGGACAAATCAATGAATAAATGTACTTTATTAACAAAATAAAAATTAGTGCGAATAGAAACATGGGCGAAACGACTCGGTTAGAGGTACGAATCAACCCTGTTCAAAACGACTCGGGGTGAACTAGTAATAAGGGCGAAACGACCTGTTACCATATTATTTTGGTAACTGCAAACTTAAAAATATCATCATTGTGTTATATAACAAAATATCAGAGTGAAAGGATTTATTAGAAATTACTCCGATTGTGTGATACAAAAGCCTTTGCCGAAGTGATGATAGCTGAGTACCTCGCCCCTGGTTTCATTGAAAACTGATCTGGTAGACGTGTTCAGAGTAACGCTTCCCGCCGAGGCCAATTGTTTGATTGGTATCACGGTTCATCGAAAAGGCGCCGTGACACTAGCTGTACTTGAAAGACTTTTACTGATACCTGCTGGCTGAACACACAACATGACAGGTATGGCAAAGAAAGGATTGCTTGGCTAGTGTCGCGATTCTCCGATCCATCTATAACTCGTTCCGCCTAAATTATTATAATCCAAAGGTTGTAATAGCCAACTGCGCAAGCGCGGCAATTGTTGGTCCTTGGTTGGTCGGTGGTTTTCCATTTGATGTATCACCAGTTCGAGGGAAATATAGCTAATAACACAGACGAGACCGAAAATTTAGTTCGAGCGAAGCCTTATAGTCGACTCGGGACGTATTCGACCCATCATCAATTAATATAAGGGTTTACCGGACAAAAAACTCGGGACTTCGTATTTGGTTCGAGCGTTGCGGTGTGTTCGACCCTTCCAAGGTCGAGCCAACGAGATTCTACTGTATTATTATAGCACGTTTAGTTCACTAGAAAACACAACAAAAACACAATACACTTTGTAATCTGTATTAACCTACGCTGACAAATGTACAGCCGCAGTAGTTAATTAACAACCACAAATAATAACAACCCAGAACTGATCACTTAATTAGTTAATCTCTAGGTGTCTAGTTTACACAATATGCTAATCACTTCACCGTGACACAACACCCACACGTGTGATAATTGAGAAACGCTAACACACACACGTGTGATAATTGAGAAACGCTTCCAGGGGAACTTAATTAATAAAGGAATTTCAACTCTATTCCTAACTGGTTAATTTTTAATTAACCCTACTACTCATTCAGTAACCTTGTAATACAGAATTAATACTGGTACCTATCACAATAAAGACAATAACCTACAGTTTACCTAGGTCCTCTAGGATGACTGGTTAAGCTTTTTATAATTATTTAGGACAGTGAGCCTACAGATTACTGCGTCAGATGACCGGCAGCACCGTCTAAATAATATTGGTATAATACAGTATTAAAATATTTAAAGTCACATCAATCACATCAAGGTTATACACAGAGCAGAAAATATATATTTACCAAAGTCCCGTCTGAACTAATATAGATCGTTCAGTGGACGACGTCCGTGCCCCTGGATACTTCCAAATGTTTCTCGCCGATATCTCTAAAACCCTAGCTATTTATTCAAAACTCTCAGAGACAGCGAATATCGCCTGGGTGTACAAGGCGGTACCTCACGTATCATGTGGATTTTCCACAACCACCACGTCGGCATATTTTTCTCTGATCGTCAGACTGGCTGTCGCCATTCCGCGAGCAATCGCCTGGCCATAAACAGCACTACCGGAGATATTACGTAACTACTAGCCACATGGCCTCCACACCTGCGCTGAGTGTGTATTAGACGACCGTCGCGCAAAGGTATTACGTAACAAAGTTGCCCACCTGGGCTAAGTGCATTTGGAACTGCACACGGCCTCTAAAACAATTAATATCGCCACAGGCGAAAAGAAATTAAGAGCATGTACCGTCACAGAACTCATACGTATATATATATATATATATATAGTATTTAGGGTGGTGCTAGGGGCTGGGGTTTGGGGGTTAGGTGTTACATTTGTAATGCAAAAAACCAAAGGGCTATTGTTCGGACTCGTATGGGTTCAACCACTTTTTCATCCCGCAGACACAGCCCTGAATGTTCAAAATACGATAGCATTGCTTGGTCAATAACATCATTATTTCGATCTTTGACTGCACGTGCTATTGTAGCAATGTGTAAACCACGTAAAATACAAGTTAGGTAGGGTATATAAATTCATTGAAAATGTATTAGTCGACATTCTTGTTATTGTTATTTGAGGAAAAATATGGGTAAATCGAAAAACACTTCAGTTGATGTAAAATCGTGTATTAAGAACGTTTTCGATTATTTTGAAGATGAATATCAGCGCGGTAGACCTAGGTATGCTTCTTATCGAATTGTCGATCGAGTTGCCGCTGCACTTAAAGTTTCGGTTTCAACAGTAAAAAGAACTGTGAAAAATCTAAGCTCTACGAATCCAAGCACAGAAATCACTGTTAAAAAAAGCGACCGAAAACTCATCGATTTATTTGATAAAGATGTTATTAGACGACGAGTATACAGATTTTATAGAGAGGGCGAATTACCGACATTACATAAGATTAACGTGGCTTTAAGGGAGGAATGTGGAATCAACATATCCATATCAACTTTACGAAGAACACTCCATGACCTCGATTTTAAATACCAACATATGTCTACAACCGGAAAAGTGATTTTTGAGGACGCCAATATATCAGACAGGAGACTGTCCTATCTCCATGAAATATCCAGTTTACGAGAACAGGGGTATTTAATAGTGTATCAAGATGAGACCTGGGTGAATGTCAACCTCACAACATCCCACCACTGGACAGATATCCACCCGGGCACAAGTACCGCCAATCACCTGCCAAAATCAGACGCTGCTGATCGAGTTCCTAAACTCTGTTCGGTGACTGGGAAGGGAAAAAGACTTATTATTTGTCATGCTGGCTGTGATAAATATGGATTGATAGATGGCTGTGAATTGATCTTTGAGGCTAAAAAAACAGACGGAGACTATCATGGTGAGATGAATGATGAAAATTTCATCAAATGGTTTGAAGAACAACTTATGCCTTCTCTACCAGAACCTTCTGTTATCGTCATGGATAACGCAAGCTACCACAACAAATTAACTGAGATTACACGATGTCCTGCACTAAACGCTAAAAAGGAACAAATTCAGTCGTGGCTACGAAACAAAAATATACCTTTTGAGAGTAACATGACAAAGCCAGTTCTTTATGAACTTGTGAAAAGTAACAAATGTGCAAAGCAATTTGTTACTGATGATATTGCTGAACGCCATGGGCACTTGTGTCTAAGACTGCCGCCAAGACATTCTGAACTCAATCCGATAGAACTGACCTGGAGTCAAGTCAAAGGGCACATAGCTCGTCATAATGATGGTAAAATTACCACGGTGCGGAGAGAACTTGCACATGCATTGAACTCTGTCACACCTACACACTTCTCTGACGCAGTTAAACATGTAATAAAGATCGAAGAAGATTTTACAAAACAAAATAGTTTTATAAGAAATAAAATACCCCCTGTGATAGTCCCCCTTAACGAAGATAGTGATGAAGAAATGAGTTCGTCGACTGATTAAGTTATTTCTCCATACCCATCAGGAGCATTACTTTAATGTATGCATGAACTCTTTAACACCAAAAACAATTTATTTCCATATCATTCACTATCAAACAACCTAACAACCTATAAACTAATCGACTAGAAATGCATATAGACTACACATACATACGAGAGAAATGTTTATTTAACGACACACTCAACGCATTTGATATACGTTTATGTGGCGTCAGACAAAACGGTTAAGGAGCATTATGACAGTGAGAAAGAAACTCGCTACCGCCACATGGGCCACTGTTTCCGATAAGCAATTTTGATAAGCAATAAGGGACGTTTTATATGCACCATCCCATAGACAGGATAGCTGTCATGGGGATTCTATAATACCCGTAACTGAATAAAACACGATTATCCAAATATCTCTCCTAACTGTATATCTATTAGATCTCTCTGTAACGGGCGGTATTTACCCGCTTTGGCTCGTCTCTAGGTATGATCAGAGATACGATCTTATATAAAGTATATATTATTATAGCAAGTTTAGTTCACTAGAAAACAGAACAAAAACACAATACACTTTGGAATCTGTATTAACCTACGCTGACAAATGTACAGCCGTAGTAGTTAATTAATAACAACAATAATAACAACCCAGAACTGATCACTTAATTAGTTAATCTCTAGGTGTCTAGTTTACACACTATGCGAATCACTTCACCGTGACACAACACCCACACGTGTGATAATTGAGAAACGCTTCTAGGAGAAGTTAATTAATAAAGGAATTACCACTCTATTCCTAACTGGTTAATTTTTAATTAACCCTTACTACTCGTTCAGTAACGTGTGATAATTGAGAAACGCTTCCAGGGGAACTTAATTAATAAGGAATTACAGCTCTATTCCTAACGGGTTAATTTTTAATTAACCCTAACTACTCATTCAGTAACCTTGTAACACAGAATTAATACTGGTACCTATCACAATAAAGACAATAACCTACAGTTTACCTAAGTCTTCTAGGATGACTGGCTAAGCTTTATATTACCAAATACTCGTCCGATAAGCAATTTTGATCAGCAATAAGGGACGTTTTATATGCACCATCCCATAGACAGGATAGCACATACCACAGCCTTTATACATCAGTTGTGGTGCACAGGCTGGAACTAGACACAACCCAATGGGTCCACCATGTGGGATCGATCAGTCGACCTACCATGAGCGAACGCTTTACCTCTGAGCTACGTCCCGCTCCATATACAAAAGAAGCCTTAAGTGGGGTTGGGGTTGTGCAGAGGGTCACACCTCCACCAATCGCATGCATACCATATTCTTCTCTCTCTCTCCCTATAACCATATAACCATAGATTAAAATATGTTGAGTGCGTCGTTACATAAATGACGTCTCTCTCTCTCTCTCTCTCTCTCTCTCTCTCTCTCTCTCTCTCTCTCTCTCTCTCTCTCTCTCTCTCTCTGTCTGTCTGTCTCTCCTTTCAGCGCGCGCGCTTGTGTATTCCACAATATAATTATAATATTTGATACATATTTTTTTTTTCAAACTGAGGTTTTGTCACTTGAACTCCCCACCTGAATCCGCGCCTGCTTCATGTTTACAGATATTTTCTTAAATATAGGTCATACTACGATTTGTGCGGATAGGACGATAGAACCGAACATTAGTTTGAAACGCACTATAGAATGATGCTTTTGATATGCAAATGACCTTAGTTATTTATAGGAGAAATAACATGCATTCAAAAGACACAGAGATTTTTAAAAAGTGGAATTAAGTCAACTTCGTGCATTTTATATGATGATTGTATATAAAACCTGTCGGGGTTTGGGTTTGTTTTCATGTAAATGCAAAGAAAACAAATATCGAATAGGAAATAAACGTAACATTTGCAAAAAACTTTGGGTCTAAATAATTGAACAGGATAATAGTACCTAACTTATGGTTGTAATTGTTTTTACAACATTATGTTTTATTCGATACGTTTATATGTTTGCCTATCTGGTATTAAAATAAAACAACACTTACGTTTGCTTGACGGGTCGTTAACGACCCCATCTGTGTAGACCGCCTTGTCAGCAATCCCCTCCCAGTCCACGAAATCACCCCCGTCCATGTAAGCCTGTTAAATTGACATATATTTACAAATTACTTTTAGGGAGGGGTGCAACATTTACAAAAAGAGGCATCTATAGTATTCCCGGGGGGGGGGGGGTATGTACCCTTGAACGCCTTCTAGATTTTTGGGCAGGTAGGGTGTGGTGATAGTGTTTTTTGGTGTTGTTGTTTGTTTGTTTGTTTTGGGTTGGGTTTTTTAAAAATAACAATTCATCCGCTTTCAGTACTACAGATATATTATTGATGTTGATGATGAGTTTCGTTACATTTTTAACTGTCCAACTTTGTGCTTTGAGAAAAAAAACCCCAATGTTCCACGTTACAAACCACGTATAGATAATTTCTATCATTTATATTTCGCAAATAAAAACAATCATTATTTACAAACTAAATGTATTATGTATTAAGAGAGGGCCAATCTGGGTTAATACGTACACAAAGTATTGCGGGGGTGGGGGTGGGGGCGAGAAAACCCCACACTAATACGTTTTTTCATAATTTGTCAATATTGGACTAAGTGCGGTATTTTTTAAATAAAATTTTAGATAGTTTACACCGGCTATTCAGGGCACAATAACACATTTATGTTGATATAAATAATCTGCCCTAAAGCCAGTAATAATCATTATAAATCGAAGCTATGAAAACAACCTCATCTTTGTTAATACCAGACATGCCTAAACAAATGTAGTATATAAAACTACCTTAAACACTAGCATGCCAATAAAATAAATTCCGACCGCAGGCCTACCAGACACTGTATATTCTTTATTTAACCAGTTGTATTAAAGTCGGAGCAAAATAAAAACCCTCGAGGCAACTACAAACCTGTTGTCGGTATGATTCGTGTACTTGTTGTTTCCAGTTTTAGGGCCGTTTTCCTGTGTGTGGTTTTATTTTTGCGAGACGGACGCGAAACGCGGTTCAAAACGGATGCATTGAAAAAAAAAAACCCCAACCCCCAACCCCCCCAACCCAACCCAAATTCCCCCCCCAACCCAAACAGCAGTAACAACAACAACAAACAAACCCCCACCCCCAAAAAAACAAACAACAACATTTCCCATTCGACTTCGCATTGTGCAGAGATGAGGCCCTGACCATCTATTACGGTTTTGGCGCGGTAACCATACCCACTGCGCACCAAAAAAAGAAAGAAAGAAAGAAAGAAATGTTTTATTTAACGACGCACTCATCACATTTTATTTACGGTTATATGGCGTCAAACATATGGTTAAGGACCACACAGATAATGAGAGAAGAAACCCGCTGTCGCCACTTCATTAGCAGCAAGGGATCTTTTATATGCACCATCTCATAGACAGGATAGCACATACCACGGCCTTTGATATACTAGTCGTGGTGCACTGGCTGGAACGAGAAATAGCCCAATGGGCCCACCGACGGGTATCGATCCCAGACCGACCGCGCATCGAGCGAGCGCTTTACCACTGGGCTACGTCCCGCCCCCTGCGTACCAAAAGTCACGGAAAAAACGGACCTCATTCATAATTGGGGCGAGACGTAGCCCAGTGGTAAAGTGTTCGCTTGATGTGCTGTCGGTTTGGGATCGATCCCCGTCAGTGGGCACATTGGGCTATTTCTCGCTCCAGCCAGTGCATCAAAGGCCGTAGTATGTGCTATCCTGTCTATGGGATGATGCATATAAAAGATCCCTTGCTGCTAATCGAAAAGACAGCCCATGAAGTGGCGACAGTGGGGTTCCTCCCTCAATATCTGTGTGCTCCTTAACCACATGTCCGACGCCATATAACCGTAAATAAAATGTGTTTAGTGCGTTGTTAAATAAACCATTTCCTTCATTCATAATTGTACTTGCATTAGTTAAAGATTTAATCACGTTATCCGAATTCGTTGTCCAGGTCAGAGGCTAATAATTAATCATTATGTTGAAAGTGGGATATGAACTCTGTACCCACCAATCTTAAAGCCGATGGCTTGACCAGTTTCATCGAGGAAATACTTACCCTTGTGAGCATTAGGTCCCAGGTCGTATTCAAAGCGTTAATTTCAAATTCTTTATACCTGCAATAGTATACCAGTTTTTAGATTCTATATGTAAAAATGTGAGAAAAATGGCAAAACATGTAATTATACAGGCACGGCGGAAGCAGACATTGGGGGCTGACTGAAATCGAGGACGCAAAGCTCCCGAGTTTATAGGGGGTTCGGGGGAGGTTGCTTTACCAATTCAGAATCATTTGGGGGCTATAGCTCCCCCCCCCCCTCATCCCATGCTCCACCGTGACTGTTATATGGTAGTTAAAATGAAGTTTCAGTTACTGTAAATATTAGAACGAGCAAAAAAAAAAATAAAAAAATTGGAAAATGCCTTTTAATATATTTTTCAATTTAAAAAAAAAAAGCTGTTAGTCGGAAACATCTTACAACAGCATGAAATTCAAGACACTATCTTTAATGTGGTAATAATTTTGTCGTAGAAAGTTATATTGTTATTGCGAAGGAACTGGAACAGAAATAATAACATAGCAACGTTAAAACTATAGGTGCCTTGGATCACGATACTTACATTTGCATACTTCCATCAACGTCAAAGAAAGTCTTTGAAAAGAAAAGAAAAACAAAACAAAAAACAACTGAGTATCAGTATATAACTTTAACATTATATATTTGTATTTTTTATACTTTAGTAGCAGTTGTAGACATTTAACCTTTTCAAACCATAAATTTTAATTTGACATATTATAATCATGTAAAGGTATGTGGTGGGTTGATCCCTGTAACTCTTATACTAAACATTTTATTTACTTCATTGCCACAGTTAGAAACATTAGCCTAATATTATAAACATTCGTCTTCAAAATTACTGTTTGCCAAATTCACTTTTGTATATTTTGTTACAACGTTGCTGATACAGTCGCGTGTGCGGGGTTTGGGGGTCGAATACTCTTAGCTCCAAGCGATGTTTTTAATCAATGTACTTTTCGGGGTGTACAGTCTAGACCCCCCCCCCCCCCCCCATACACACCTTCCCCGTACAATTCCCTGCACACGCGACGTCTGTAATAAACTGATTTTGTTGAGCAACATAAAATGAAAACGGTCTATTCTTACCTCGAATGCATTATTCTTGTAAACTGAAGAAAAAAGCAAAAAATAAAAAGCAACAATAGAAGCATCAAATTATAAATGAAACTGTCACTTAGTAAATGTGTAAACACAACTGCCAACACAGCCGCAAGTACGCGACGGACAGTAAGATAGGTCAGTGGATAAAGTCCCACCCAATATGATGACATTAAAAATGTACGTTGGATCACAGTTCAAATGTGTTTTTACAAATTAGACCAAAATTGTAGAAAATGGACACAGCCACATACATTCCTTGTTTTATACACTGTGAGCAAGGTTACATCTACAGTGAATGGATTAAATCCTCTTATATGGTTGACATACACAAGCGATATACAGTATACATGAAGTTATTGTTTAACACATAAAACACCGTTTTTCTAAAACTGATCACATGTTGTTGACTTTGTAGACCGACTTCTTGTAAATGGTTCAACCACGATTCCAGAATCAAGCAAAACTCGACCACTTGGATGTTCTTGTTCATATAGGTATGAAGCGAAATTACATTATGCACAATTGTTATGACTTATGTGCTGAATGTTGTTTTTTTCCAGTTCATAATTGCATCAACTGTAAAACATTTAGATGGTCAATTTTCACTTGAATCGCTGATAACGGTTGAACAGTTAAAGAGAAATCAGGCCTTCGACTTTTGTAAAACCATAATCAATCTGTCTTTTTTTTTTAATATATACATGTCGATGTGTGTATATATATATATATATATATATATATATATATATATATATATATATATATATTCGTATTTATATATATGCGTCTCGTGGTTGAACCGTTAAGGAGATTCAGACCTTCGACTTTTGTAAAAACACTCTTCAATTGGTGATATCTTTCCGTAATTAATAAATGCCTATTTCGTGTTTATTTCTTTCAGTCCCCAACTCTAATCCTAAATATATAATTGTTGTATATACAGAATGACTTAAGTTTGCCAAATATAGACTGACGACTCGAGACCATGTTATTGCCTATGCTGTGACAACATTATTAGCTACTTTACATGCATTTACATGCATACTTTTTTTAAATAGGCGATAATGCACTGAACGACACCAACAAAACACACTGAATAGTTAATTTGTCGAATCCTTGTCTCTAATAATAATTAAGAATTAAAGATACAGCAGAGCACTAGTTTTAACGATGCATTTATATACTAATAGTAGCACCAGTATTACAAGTAGTATAATAGTAAAACGTCTGTTACATGTTATATTAATACGTACGTCTTGTGTCTTTCTCGGTGAAAGTTGTCCATACGTGAGGTTCCTGCAGGTAAGCTCCAACATACAGGTTTGTATCATCCCAGCGTAATTTCACTCTAGTCTCAAGTCGAGGAGCTGGATAATCGAGGCCTCGAATGTCTTTTTAAAAGGGAAAGAACAGTTTGTTAGACGGTAACCGGCCTCGGTGGTGTCGTGGTTAACCCATCAGATATAAGGCTGGTAGGTACAGGGTTCGCAACCCGGTACCGGCTCCCACCCAGAGCGATTTTTAACGACTCAATGGGTGGGTGTAAGACCACTACACTCTCTTTTCTCTCACTAACCACTAACAACTAACCCACTGCCCTGGACAGACAGTCCAGATAGCTGAGGTGTGTGCCCAGGACAGCGTGCTTGAACCTTAATTGGATATAAGCACGAAAATAAGTTGAAATGAAATGAAATGTTAGACGGCCCTCCGATAAATTTTAAACTGGCGTATTTGTTGTGTAACATACTCGCTGCTGCCCCACTGGATGCATGGCCCTACCGAAAAAGTAGCAAGCATTTTTGTAAATGCACTTTCCCATAAACGGTACCTACCACGGCCCTTGACGTTTCAGTCGGTCTGTGTGCGTGTGCGTGTGTGTGTGGTTTATTTGCAAAGAGTATATTTTATTTACTCGTCTATAAAACAGTTTATTTAATATCATACAAAAAGTGTAGTATTTTATTTACCTACAAAAAAGTATATTTTGTTTACTCGTCTATAAAACAATTTATTTAATTACCTACAAAAAGTATAGTATTTTAAGTACCTACAAAAATATATTTTATTTACTCATCTATAAACAGTATAATATATACACCTGCAAATTAATTAAGCTTTGATCATATGACGTATACGTCGAAATTAAATGTCACCGTTTAGTGAACACAAAACACTGAACTTAATGTTCTGTGTATACAGGGGATATTGAATAGAGATTGATAGCAAGTGACATTGTCGTTACATCAATATCTAATGTATTATAAAAAAAAGACAGAAACCGTAAATATGCTTTAAAATGTTTGGCAATTAACTGTGGAGCTGGAATCGCACTGATTTTGTTTGTTTGTTTGTTTGTTTTGTTTATGGACACCACTAGATCACATTTGTTTATTAATCATCGGCTATTGAATGTCAAACATCTGGTAATTCTGACATGTGTCTTAGAGAGGAAACTCGCTACATTTTTCCATTAGTAGCAACGGATTTTTTATATGCACAGACAAGGTAGCACATACCACAGCCTTTGATATGAAGCGCACTGATGTGCTTCTCATAAGTAATTAATCCATGCCATCTCAGTAAATATCCAGTAGATGGAGAATATGTAAAATCTCTCAATATCAGGCACGGACAACTGCTTCTAGGCGGATTTTTTTTTTTACTGCAATACAATTCAGGTGGTGCTTAATTACAACGTAATTTCCAGGCCTATATTATATTATCACGTAAAAAAGTGTAATATTTTATTTACTCACCTACAAAATTCTCCGTTGAGGACACTTCTTTCCACGCTTCATCGTCAAGTTTCCCATCTATTGTGATTGTCTTTCCGTGTAAGTAATAACTGACGTAGTTTCCAGGATACGGGATCGTGCATGATTTTACTTGGTCCTCTTGAGTCTGACATTCACCACGGCAACTGAACGAGGAGACGAAAATTAAAAATGAAACTGTGGTAGACGTTTTGACATGGAAGGAAAGAAAAAAGAAAGACGTGTTTAAATATACGCCCAGCACATTTGAACAGAGTTAGCCATTCCCTACCTCATCCATACGGATGTAAAAGAGTAGTCCATGAAGTGGCGACAGCGGGTTTCCTCCCTCAATATCTGTGTGGTTCTTAACCATATTATAAATGAAATGAAATGATTTGTTTAACGACGCACTCAACACATTTTATTTACGGTTATATGGCGTCGGACATATGGTTATGGACCACATAGATATTGAGGGAGGAAACCCGCTGTCGCCACTTCATGGGCTACTCTTTTCGAATAGCAGCAAGTGATATTTTATATGCACCATCCCACAGACAGGATAGCACATACCACAGTCGTGGTGCACTAGCTGGAACGAGAAATAGCCCAATGGGCCCATCGACGGGGATCGATCCTAGACCGACCGCGCATCAAGCAAGCGCTTTACCACTGGGCAACGTCCCGCCCATGAAAAAGAAAGACGTGTTTAAATATACGCCCAGCACATTTGAACAGAGTTAGCCATTCCTTACCGTATCCTGACAGGCTGGTAAGTACTGGGTTCGGATCCCAGTCGAGGCATGGGATTTTTAATCCAGATACCGACTCCAAACCCTAAGTGAGTGCTCCGCAAGGCTCAATGGGTAGGTGTAAACCACTTGCACCAACCAGTGATCCATAACTGGTCCAACAAAGGCCAAGGTTTGTGCTATCCTGCCTGTGGGAAGCGCAAATAAAAGATCCCTTGTTGTCTGTCTTAAAAGAGTAGCCTATGTGGCGAATGCGGGTTTCCTCTAAAAAACAGTGTCAGAAAGACCATATGTTTGACGTCCAATAACCGATGATAAAATAAAAAAAATCAGTGTGCTCTAGTGGCGTCGTTAAATAAAAAAACTTTACTTTTTTACTTTTCCTTACCTTATCCATACTATTGTTTCCAAAGGGATGTCGTTAAATTACACATCTATTCCTTCTTCACGAATTAACCTCTTAGAGAAAAGTAAAGACAAAAAAACAACAAACAAACCCGAAGCACAATGCCATATTAGTAATTGGTGATTATATCAAATCTGCATCGCATAATTGTACTACCGATATCAGTTGACCATATGGAAAATGGTCGGCCTCGGGGGTGTCGTGGTTAAGCCATTGGACATAAGGCTGGTAGGTACAGGGTTCGCAGCTCGGTACCGGCTCCCACCCAGAGCGATTTTTAACGACTCAGATTGGTAGGTGTAAGACCACTACACCCTCTTCTCTCTCACTAACAACTAACAACTAACCCACTGTCCTGGACAGACAGCCCATACATCTAAGGTGTGTGTTCAGGACAGCGTGCTTGAACCTTAATTGGATGTAAGCACAAAAATAAGTTAAATATATTGAAACATATATTCATAATTTGGACTTCAAGGTCACTTTCAAAACTGAAAAGAAATTATTCGTTTGTTTGTTTATTAAAGTAGTGTTTAGCTGTACACATCCCCAGAAATGCATTTTCAACTAACAAATAAAACACCTTAATTATTCTGTGTCGCTTCTCCAGTAGTAAGTGTGCCATTTCTGTATTAAGATATATTCTATTTAAAATAAGAAATAAATGTTATAACAACTTTTTAACACTTCTAATCTTTCTTTGTTTGGTTAGTTGGCTTAATTTTTTTTTGTCGCCTACTAACCTGACTTGTCTGCGTTTGAAAACATGCAAATCCTTTATAATCTTGAACCAAGTAACAAAAGAATCCTTAATATTTACATAAACTATCCACGCTGTAATAAAATATGATTTTAAAATACAGTTTATTACGTGCTTTTCAAACATTTCTTTGAGGGTATAGATGTGGTACGTTATTAGATCGAATACTTTTTAACGCCGACATAGTCATGGTACCTCTATTTACATGATATAAAATTAATGTTCAGGCACGTCCGTGCGTGGCGTATCTTTTTATATTGTCAGTTGTTGGGTACGAGACTAACGTAGTATATAAATCTGCAAATGGTAAGATTATTAACAATGGATATGCATACATACGATGTAAAATATACACCAAAGTGTGTATATATCTGTTGAAAAATTCTGATAACTATTGACAGACGGTAGAGTTTTGTCCAGATATATTTACATAGTAAACATTCTCCACATCGGATGAAGGTCAAGGAACTTTCTTTTTATATTTGTTTGACCAGAAACTGGAACATGCCTAGATACGATAAAGTAGCCAAGACTAGGGGCGAGATTTATAGTCCTCCCCAGTCTATATGCACATTGTTTGTTGTGTTTTTTTGCAAATAATGTCAGTTTAATTTCACGTAAGACGAAAAGTAAAAGTGTTTTGGAAATAACAAAAACTCCCACTATTGTTGTGTGCAATTTACAAAACAATCGGCTCAGGAATAAATAACTTGTGGTACATACTACAGTAAGAGATGTGATGGGATCGACTATAGCTCAGTCAATATTGCACTGGGGGAACCATTCTCTGATTGAGGTTTTCCTTGTCCCAGCCAGTGACACACGTATATCAAAGGTCGTGGTATATGCTGTCCTGTCTTTTGGAAAGTTCATATGAAAGATCTGTTGTTGCTAATTGAAAAATGTAGCGGGTTTCATCTTAAGATGATATAGTCAGATTTATCGAATGTTTAATTAATCAACGTGCTTTAATGGTGTAGCTACCAAAACCCCCCAAAACAAAACAACAACAAAAACACGCCAGTTCCTGTTGGAGGATGATCACTAGAAGTAGAAGTGTTTTAAATTGTCGCACATAATGACTTCACATAAAGTTAAAAAGTTTAAGGTTTGTTTTGTACAACGACGCCACTAGAGCGCATTGATTTATCAGTCATCGATTTGGTAATTTTGACACTGAATCATGGAGAGGAAACCCGCTATATCTTTCCATTACCATCTCACAGACAAGATCGCACATACCATGGTCTTTGGTATACCAGTCGTGGCGCACTGACGGAGATCGATTCCAGACCGACCGCGCATCAAACGAGCGCTTTATCACTAAGCTATGTCCCGCCACACTAGAACTAGAAGCGGTTTAAATTGTCGCACATCATGACTTCACATAAAGATGCAATTGTTTTACGACAATCCACGAGGAGAGATCTACCCTACGACACATCAATCGGTCAATGAACCATTTGACACGTGCTCACATTCACTAAAGGTTCAAGCACGCCTGTCTTGATAACATCTTCCGAATATCGCTTCTCTAGCGGAGACTCCACCATTGAGCTATACCATGTTGCATCTGTAAGTAGATGCACGGTCATTTCACGTTTAGGAAACCAAGACACTGATTCACAAATTTAAAATATTTCCACGTCTGTAACGGTCGTGACAGGTCACTGCGAAGGTCATCTGTCTCTGGTACGTGATGTCGCACTGTGTTGGCACGTCAGAATAAGTAACCAGTCTACGTGTTATGGTTTGAACCAGGACGAAGTGTATGTTCTATGGTGTAAAATATTATTCAGTTACGACAAAGCTCAATTTGTGAGTTTGCACGCCCGCGCGTGTGTGTATGAATATACCTATATATATATCAGCACTGTATGTACACCTCTTGATTAAACAATAGCATAATTAGTAGTTTGTACATGATTTTAAATATTGTGTATTTGAAGGTGCGATCAACGTTTATTTGAAAACATAGCATCATAATTATTTCCATACACTTACCTTTTCTGACACCCAATAGCCGATGTCTATTTTTGTGCTGGGGTGTCGTTAAACATTCATTTATTCATTTATTCATTCATTAATTCATTCGAAAACATAGCAGTGGCAAATCCAGAAACATTTATTTAGAGGGCCCCAATGGCATATAGTAAAAGGCCACAAATGTTCCCGAAGAGATTCCTCGGATTCTCCAACGTACAAAAAAAAAAAAATAATAAAAAAAAAAATATATATATATATAATAATTATATATATATATACTGAACAAAATAAGAAACTTCCGCTAACTTTGCTTGAACATAACTTTATGAAAACAAACCGGGGGAATAATTGTTATATATGCGTTTAAAGAGTGTTCCATGATGCATCGTTTGGTGCAAAAATCATGGCCATAGGTTAACAGAAACTGGGAGAAATTTTGACCAAGTGTGGTAGGGGTTAAAAAAAAAAAAAAACACCACTTAATAACGGGTGTGACCACCTCTTGAATTGACCACTGCAGTGCATCGCAGGCGCATAGAATTGACTAAAGTGTTGATTTCTGCCTGTGGAATATTGTTCCATTCCTGAATGAGCGCTTGACGAAGTTCGTTGACGTTAGCGGGTGGGTTGGGACGACGCCTCAATCGTCTGTCCAGACTATCCCAGATATGCTCGATGGGGTTGAGATTAGGACTTTTAGTGGGCCAGTCATCTATGAAATCAATGTTATTTGTCCTAAGAAAATTTACAGTGTCTCTAGCTGTATGAGAGGTGGCATTATCATGCTGAAAAATCGAGATGTTGCCGTTGTTATGGAACAGAGGAATGACGTGATGAGCGATAATGTCATCGCGGTAACGTTGAGCATTTAAATTGACATCAATGACGACTAGTGGTGAACGATAACCATGGGCAATGACTGCCCAGACCATCACACAACCCCCACCCCCGAAACGATCTCGTTCAAGAACACAACAGTCAGCATAGCGTTCATTTCTCCTACGGTAGACGCGCACCCTGCCATCACCACGTTGTAAAGAAAATCTGGATTCATCCGAAAAAAGAACGGTATTCCAGCGTCGCCGTATCCAACGAGTGTGTACACGTGCCCAATTAAGACGATTTAGACGATGACGTTGCGTTAAAACGCATCCGACGTAGGGACATCGTGCATGTAAACCGTTCTCCCGCAGACGATTACGAACAGTTTGCCCACTGATTCGGTTATTATGAAGCCCAGGTGTGTTAGCAGTGGCAGTTTGGAATCGATTGCGCAAATGCGTGTTCATGATATAGCGGTCTTGACCACGCGTTGTAACACGCGGACGTCCACGACGTGGCAAGTCGTTGGTGCTTCCTGTCGTTCGAAATCTTACGCGAAGATTTCGTATCGCTCGACTAGAACTCCCAACATGCCTTGCAACATCTTCTGCGACATGACAGCATCAAGCATGCCAATCGCCCGTTCGCGTAAATTATTGGGTATTCTTGGCATACTAAAAATGCTACAATGTAAAAAAACGTTATTTTTTTTTACAAATTTTGAAGCATTTTCGTTCACTTGACAACAGTGTCAGTAAGACAAGTAAAACAAATTGACCGAATACTACACGGGACATGTCGAACCATGCATGCACGTGCAAATTGAATTTCACGTTGTCGACGATTAACAGAGCAAAAATAATCGATAAAATTCATGAATACTGATAATACAGCTCAAGGCTAATACTACCTATATAATTTCATTACACAATGAATTCTTTAACACAACAAGTACTATATGTACAAATCGGAAGTTTCTTTTTTTGTTCAGTATATATATATATATATATAACTGTCGCACAATTTAGATTCCCCCTTAGATCCGCCACTTCATAGAGCCTCCCCACCAAACAAAATCCCCCCCTCCCAAACACACAAAATAAACAACAAACAAAAACAACCAAAGAAGAAAATAAAATAACATCCCCCACTCACCCCCCCCCCCCCCCCCCCCATACAAACAATCATCCAGTGAAATAACCAGAGGCATGCTCAGGAGGGCGAGCTATCACGGTCGCTCGCTAGACTGGGGTGTTTTTTTGCCTAACGTTAAATAAATATGATGATAGAAGACGATAGTACCAGTCAAATATACTACTCAAAAGATAAGTTTCAGAGTGTATTAGATTGATGCTCCAAACCCTGAGTGAGTGCTCCGCAAGGCTCAATGGGTAGGTGTAAACCACTTGCACCGACCAGTGATCCATAACTGGTTCAACAAAGGCCATGGTTTGTGCTATCCTGCCTGTGGGAAGCGCAAATAAAAGATCCCTTGCTGCCTGTCGTAAAAAGAGTAGCCTATGTGGCGACAGCGGGTTTCCTCTAAAAACAGTGTCAGAATGACCATATGTTTGACGTCCAATAGCCGATGATAAGATAAAAAAATCAATGTGCTCTAGCGGCGTCGTTAAATAAAACAAACTTTTTTTTTTAGATTGATGATGTAAACTACACCAAATTTTTTATTTATTGTTCCATATTTACAAAAAACCACAAATAAACGTCACTGTATACAAGAAAGTCACATGACATGCTGTCAAAGTTGAAGGTTGTCAAACATGGATTTTACACATTAGAACATTTGTTTAATAGTGTGTGAATCCACCCCTGGCGCGAATACACTCGACACATCGTTGCCTCATGCTGTTGATCAGACGTCTGAAGAACTCTTGGGGAATGGCCTGCCACTCTGCCATAAGAAGTTGACCCAGATCATGAAGGTTGGCCGGAGGGGCATGGTTATCCCGAACTCTCCTGCCTAATTCGTCCCAGGCGTGCTCTATTGGGGCCAAGTCAGGCGAATATGCTGGCCAATCCATCCTGGCGATACCTTGTTGTCTGAGAAAGTCCGTTACCACCCTGGCGCGGTGGGGTCTGGCATTGTCATCCTGCAGAACTGCCCCTCCGCCAATCTGCTGAAGGCCTGGGAGAACCAACGGCCGGATAATCTCATTCAGATAGCGGATTCCATTCAGATTGCCATCCACCACATAGAGGGGGGGGGGGGGGGGGGGGGGGGTCCTGTGGTGGATAGAGATGCCGCCCCACACCATGACGCTGCCACCACCGAACCGGTGACGTTGTCTAACGTTAACGTCATGAAGCGCTCCCCAGGACGTCTGTAGACACGAACCCGACCGTCGTTGAACTGGAGACTAAACCTGGACTCATCAGTGAACATCACTCGACCCCACTGAACACGTTGTCACCGCAGATTAAGCGTGCACCAGTGACGTCTGGCCGTTCTGTGACGTGGTAGGAGTGGTGGTCGAACAGCCTGGCGACGGCAGCGTAGATTATTAGCTCTCAGACGATTGCTATGGTTTGATCAGACACTCGAGTTCCAGTCGCAGTCCGCAGATTGTCACGTAATCGGCGTGCAGTGGTTGTGCGTTGACGTAGAGCCATATTGGTGATGTAGCGGTCCTCTCTATTTGTAGTGCTTCGGGGTCTTCCCGAACGTGGACGATTTCGAACAGAATTCGTTGCTTGGTACCGTTGCCACAGTCGGCCAACGACACTCTGACTGACACCAAGTCTCAGAGCAACATTTCTTTGCGTATTGCCATCCTGAAGCCAAGCAATAGCCCTTCCTCGATCTTCGATAGTCAGATGAAGTCGTACCATTGTCGAATTTGGAGTGTGCACCGTACACGAACGCAAGCTCCAATTATACGGAAATTCAGCATTGGGAACATGGAATACACGTGCAAAGCGTGCAAATGAAGCGCTTTGTGAAAAAGCAAGTTATGGGCACTTAGCAGACCTTTCGCTTTCGCCCTAATTTTCGTGCAAATGTAAGCATGTTTTCGCCATTAGAACTAGTCGACAGTGTCAATCACAGTGGATTTTAATTCATTTATGGGTTGCTTAGACCCACTTTCGTCAAAATGGAACAATACCATGCGTGACATTATGGTCTAGCTAATATAATTGACATTCAGAAAATAATGTCGAAAATATCGTCTGACCCTTAAATTCTTTTGAGTAGTATAATAGATCGCGGGTACTCGGTCTCCTGTACGCGCCACATAGTTACTGTAATAGGACAAAGGGAGTGGATCGAGGCTGGGTCCCAAAGTGAAATAAAGATCGTATAATAGAGCATCACATAGCATAGCAAGGCATGACAAGGCATAGCATAGCATAGCATAGCATAGCATAGCATAGCATAGAATACAATAGCATAGCATAGCAAAGCATAGCATAGCAGTATAGCATAAATGTGACGGAACATGCTCTTAATTTTGTTTTCGCCTGTGGCGATATTAATTGTTTTAGAGGGCCGTGTGCAGTTCCAAATTGCACTTAAGCCCAGATGGGCAACTTGTTACGTGATACCTTTGCGCGACGGTCGTCGAGCGTCTAATACACACCTAGAGCAGATGTGGAGGCCATGTTACGTAATAACTCCGCTAGTGCTGTTTATGACCAGGGGATTGCTCGCGGAATGGCGACAGCCAGTCTGACGATCAGAGAAAAATATGCCGGCATGGTGGCTGTGGAAAATCCACATGATACGTGAGGTACCGCCTTGTACCCCCAGGCGATATTCGCTGTCTCTGAGAGTTTTGAATAAATAGCTAGGATTTTAGATATATAAAGGAGAAACATAGGAAGGCTTCCAGGGATCGCTCTCCGTCCGGACTGGTAAATAATTTTATTTCTGCTCTGTGTATAACCTTGATGTGATTGATGTGACTTTAAACATTTTAATACTGTATTATACCAATATTATTTAGACGGTGCTGCCGGTCATCTGACGCAGTAATCTGTAGGCTCACTGTCCTAAATAATTATAAAAAGCTTAACCAGTCATCCTAGAGGACCTAGGTAAACTGTAGGTTATTGTCTTTATTGTGATAGGTACCAGTATTAAGTCTGTATTACAAGGTTATTGAATGAGTAGTTAGGGTTAATTAAAAATTAACCAGTTAGGAATAGAGTTGTAATTCATTTATTAATTAAGTTCCCCTGGCAGCGTTTCTCAATTATTACACTTTACTGAACGAGTAGTAAGGGTTAATTAAAAATTAACCAGTTAGGAATAGAGTTGTAATTCCTTTATTAATTAAGTTCTCCTGGAAGCGTTTCTCAATTATCACACGTGTGGGTGTTGTGTCACGGTGAAGTGATTAGCATATTGTGTAAACTAGACACCTAGAGATTAACTAATTAAGTGATCAGTTCTGGGTTGTTATTATTTGTTGTTGTTAATTAACTACTGCGGCAGTACATTTGTCAGCGTAGGTTAATACAGATTCCAAAGTGTATTGTGTTTTTGTTGTGTTTTCTAGTGAACTAAACGTGCTATATTACATATACTTTATATAAGATTGTATCTCTGATCATACCTAGACGAGCCACTAGCGGGTATAACTGCCTATTACAGAGAGATCTAATAGATATACAGTTAGGAGAGATATTTGGACAATCATGTTTCATTCAGTTACGGGTATTATAGGATCCCCGTGACAGGAGTGAAAATATAGCCTATAATAAGTATTTTCTGGTCAAGATGTGCTTTCATAATAAGTTAGTTTAATAACCATGCATCAAACAGAATTACTCATGAGTATCATGGAAAAAGAATTTCTTTGATGTTCAGTGACGCCCCGCCATATAGTGTACACCGATATTAAACCAGTTGGCTGCATGTTGGTATTGTAATCTGTCATAAAACATGACATATATCTATAACTATAGGGGCATATTTCAAAAGTGGTCAAAACCAGGTCTGGTGCTTATAAAACTTTTCGAGTCTAGACTCGAAACTCTAATAGAGTCTGAGACAGTAACATCATGACAACGCCATACAAATTGTATGCGTGTGACGTCATTAAAGATTGAGTTCTATAAGCACGGGCCCTGACCCAAAAACTCAAATTAGCAGCTCAAACTGGATTTTGCTTTCAATAATTTCGTACATGTTTTACAAAAAATCATGTTACTATAAACATTAGGAATACCAGAAACACATGGTGTACAAACATTAATATTCTAAGGAAGAAAATGTAATTAATATCCAGTTTTATTAATTAAAAACCGTGTCAGAAATGGGCTAATTAAGGAATTTGTTATGCATGGTATTAATGTAGCTCCTCCTGCCTCATACAAAACTGTATTTTTTTTTTACTTCCCATTGTGAATAACTTAAAAGGAATACAAGGGAAAAGTTTCATATTCCATCCGACACCAAAACTAGCATTTTGAAATATCCCGGTAGGGTGTATTTAGCCTAAAATAACTGGGGGGGGGGGGGGGGGGGGGGGGGGGGGGGGGGGGGGGGGCAAAATAGAATTAAGACACGTAATATTAAATAATATGGTATTCTCCATCTAGACAAAACAGATCATTTTAACTAATAAGGGCATTTTTGTATTTTTGGAAGGGATGATGGAGTGGATGACGCGTCCTTTTGCTTCTCCCAACGACACACTCAACACATTTTAATTATGGCTATATGACATCGATTCGAATATATGATTAAGGACCACATAGATAATGAGAGAGGAAACCCGCTGTCGCAATGCAATGGGCTACTCTTTCCGATTAGTAGTAATGCATATTTTATATTCAACATCCCACAAACAGGATAGTACATACCACGGTCTTTGTTAAACAAGTTGTGGACCACTGTCTGGAATGTGAAATAGTCCAATGGGCCCACCGACGAAGGTCGACCCTAGACCGACCGTACATCAGGCGAGCGTTTTACCACTAGGCTCCATACGTAGTACCGGGCTGCGAACCCAGCGCCTACCAGCCCTATGTCGGATGGCTTAACCACTACTGTGACTACACCACCGAGGCCGGATATTTTTCTTGTACTTACCTTTTAAGATACGCAGTCTCTGGCTCTTTGTTCGGAACGGACGCATCTCTGGCGAAGTAACCGATAAGAACACCAATCCCTATACACGCCAAACCACACACCGCGCCAACTCCAGCAATGCATCTACCCGAGTAATGCATTATATCACACTAAAAAACACACGACGTTACGCCTTATAAACTCATGCACTTCCTAGAGTACAAATTTAAATAAACAATGTTGGTCTTGAATTTCCTAGATCTAAATATAAAAAACCCATGAAATCACCCAGCAGGTAATTCAGCTGAAGGAAAGTTCACAGTGTAGAGTCAGATTGTGTACTCAAGCGTGTCCTAATGCAGTCACGGCACACTATGCTGGAATGCAAGTAACTGCCCAAAGTTCAGCCAGTTAACGTTTTGCTAACGTTCGCGTACTTATTTGATTGGTTCCCGATGTCGCCATTTGATTTACCGTTAAGCGATTAAACCGGTCTAACGGACGTTTTTCTGCTCGGTCTGGTTGAACGCATCCCTGGTTAGCTCGTTTGCTTTTCTAACGCCCTTTTGTGTAAGCGTTGTACTGGGTATCCGTAGCTGTTTGCTAGTATTGTATGCCGCAGGTCAACATAACTAGGTGAATTAAAACACCTTGTTGCCGTCTTCCTTCACGATACCGCTGTACCAGTCTAAATGACACCAGATCTTACTTTTCACTTCGACGACAATTTAAAGATCTAACCAAAGCCAATGTTAAAGTTTACTTTGAATAACAAAACAAAACAAACTTTTTTTTTGTGGTATCCAACATACGCGGAAGATCGACAATAATAACTCGGACATCACAGCCAAAGCAATGAAATTAATGTTACCGAAACTGACCGCTAGATATAACATTTAATTTAACAGTGCAATCGCAAGCGCCATAAATACAATTCTAGTTGGAAAAATGCGCTTAAATTGCTTTTAGACCTGGATTTTGAGAATATGTAAGAAACAGAATACTTCTTTCGGGATCATTAATTACCATTTACATGCATCTTACAACTCGCTGTTAATTTTTTTTTTTTAATTGGGCTTATTAAATAAGTTTTGAAACAACTCGATTTAAGATAAATGGTATTTAACGGCCACTCATGTAGTAATCTCTTTACACATAATGAAATGGATTCTTTTGATCGTCTGGACGTGTATAAAATTTAAAAGGTTCAGTGCATTTGATGTCTAAACTGTATTTACACGCTGAAATCGCAATGTACATCTCATTTTTCTTTTACCGTGTTATGTTAGACTCGGACTATTAACTAACAGCAGAAAGTTAATTAACTTTCTGCTGTCACGACTTCTACGACTGTCCAATTGCTAATCTGATCGCGCTTACAACTCGGTGGTCGTGGTTGAGCCATCGAACATAAGGCTGGTAGGTATTGAATTCGCAGCCCGGTACCGGTTCCCACCCAGAGCGAGTTTTAACGACTCAGTGGGTACGAGTAAGACCACTACACCCTCTTGGTTCTCACTAACCACTAACAACTAACCCACTGTGCTGGGCAAACAGCGCAGATAGCTGAGATGTGTGCTTAGGACAGCGTGATTGAACCTTAATTGGATATAAGCACGAAAATAAGTTGAAATGTAATGGAAACAACTCGATTCTCGTCGTATAACCCATTTGTTAATCTGAGCGCAGCCGTTATAAGGCGGGAGTTATACAATGCAACCGTCGAGTTGGCCAACTTTCTGCTGGCAGTTGGTAGTCTTAACCTAGCATTACTCTGCTTTTGTTCTGATGGAGCTACACATTTACATTCCATTAATACTCGTTGAACATAAATTAAGCTGTATTAATTTAATAACTAAACAGGGTAGCACGAATTATCAACCCAATTATTTTTGACATTCCAAATAATTTTTCCAGCCTCATACAGGAATAATTAAAAAATATTTTTTCTAATACTTGCATCCTACATATAACTGTATACGTTTGCACCCTTGTAATTGATTATTATTTCCTTAAAACAAGAAGTTTATTTTGTTTAACGACATATAGTCTATGAGGAAGCCCGCTACATTTTCCCATTAATAGTAAGGGGTATTTTATATACACCATCCCACAGACCGGATGCCACACACCACGGCCTTTCATATACCAGTCGTAGTGCACTGGCTGGGGAAAAAAAAAAGTCCAACGGACCCACCGACGTGTATCGATCCCAGACCGATCGCGTATCAGGCAAACGCCATACCTCTGGGCTACGTCCCGCTCCACTTTCGTAGAAAGTATCAAAACGCATCGATTAAATACATGTAACTGATACCTGTGCGTAGAAGCAGCAGTATTGTCGTCTATGGGACTTCATTTAGTGATATTCACGATTTACTGGTCTATGGACTGGTGTCTATCCATAGTTACTCGTGTCCTAAAATTTGTTTTGTTTAGCGACACCACAAGAACACGTTGATTAATAAATCATCACTACAAAATTTCAAACATTTGGTAATTCTGATACGTCTTAGAGGAAACCCGCAACATTTCTTAATTACAAGCAAGAAATCTTGTATATATATTTTTGTTCACACATAAGGCAGCACATATCACGGCCTTCGATATACCATTCGTGGGGCATTGGTTGGGACTGGAGAAAACCCAATGGGTTTTGCCAAGGAGATTAAATACTAAGATCCAAGCACAGCTAAATTCCGCATACCCCACCGCAGCCCGCCCAGGCTACGTACGTCCTAAAGCTGTATTCTAACCGAACGCGAGAGATGCGAGCGATTATTTTAGAAATCATGGACTTCAACTGCCGTATTCTAAGCGAACGCGTACGGCGCGACAGAATTATGTCGTGTCGCACGTGTGCGGTTAGGATAAGGCAATTAAAATCAATGATTTATAAAATAATCGCTCGCATCACTCGCGTCCGGTTAGAATACAGCTTTAACCGATCTATGTGAGATAAAAGATCTACTGTCCATAAACGTTTACTGCCATTATAATATGTTTTTAACAACTGGAGCCTTTTTATCAATTGCATATCGAATACATGTTGTTTTTGTTTTAAAAATATCAGTATGTGTATATTCAATGCTTGTAATAGCCCATATCGGATTTTACCTTCCATTAATTTCATACTTTGGAAAAACATATTTCTTACACACCCGTTGGAGAGAACATCATTCGCTATTTTTAATAACACGTATAGTGTTAAACACATACGTGCGATGACAGTTTAAAGACATACGACTGGCTGCTCCTAGGTGATAACCCTGAATTTTGTTTTTTAAATTCATCCCCACAAAACCATTAAAAAACCCCAACAATAACATTAAAACAAGGCATGTTGCATTTGTTTTGTGTTTTATTATTTTAACTTCATAAAATTTCTTACAAATATTGTTAATAATTAACAATACTAACTGGCATTATGCAAATACTACATGTAAATTAAAACAGCAAAGTAGAAGACTTTGCAAAAGCCTATATTTTATAAATGCGCAACAATACACAATAATAGTAAATCATCATATACATAAACATTATTGAATCTGTTTGAGTTTTAGTCTGTTTTAAACTTTCTAATGTTCAGAATTAAAAAGATATTCACAAATTCATATAAACTTTCTGAATAATAGCTCGGTATTTACCATGTATATTTTAATGAACAGAACAGGAAGCGATTACAAACCATTACGTACCGGACTCAATATTTGTTTCATTTCATTAGAGCAGTCTCCATCTTTCATTTAACGTTGTAACATAGTTCAATGGTAATTCCTTAATAAACAGTTTGATAGTAAACATTTTTGTTTTATTGTTTGGAACTATGTTACACTAATTATGACAGAAATCATAATGCATAATTCTATACATATACAATACACTCTCAAATTGTGAGCAAACCACTTATTTTATACATGTAAATTCATATATTAAAAAACCAGTCTTTCGCTCAACAATACAACTAGACAACATTTGCGCCATTAAACAATATATTTTTTGTTATATTTTTTTAAAAACTGATGTTTGAACAAACAGCATGCAAATTAGTTCATACATCTGTTGATACACTGAAACAGTTGTCGACAGCATACAATATTTATAATATAGTAGTATACCATAAAACATCAATAGTCTCACAGCCTTTATCTATTGTTGTGTAATTCTGTGAGGAAATTTGCAAATTATTTGAGATTTAAGGAAAAAGTATACAACTCATTACTTTAATGCAATGGACTCAATGCTCAAACGGGCATTAGGATAATTCAGCTTCCTGTGTAAACCAGCTCAATGTAGTTGATACTACATGTATCTTCACCGCCATACGTTTCAGAGTTGTAGATATATATTAAAAGTGTTTGTTTTCTTTAACGACACCACTAGAGCACCTTGATTAATTAATCATCGGCTATTGGATGTCAAAGTCATGAGAGGAAACCCGCTACATTATCCCTAATATATATATGCGACATCAGTAGGCGGCAAATTTGGGATGAATTAGGCGTAGCATTCACTTGTTCATTAAAAAAAGTAAACTATATTTTTTTTTAATTCACGAAGACCCATATTTTTGTTAAACAATTGACAGCCATTTTCACGGTAATGTGGCAGCCAATAAGTCATAATTTTTGTTTTTGTTTTGTTTTCTTTGCTTTTTTCTTTTTGGAAAGGGTGTGTGTTATAGTCATGAAAATCCCTATGATATCCTAAAAAAAATCGTCAGAAAACAACTCTGTGGTACACTAAAGTGGAGGGTGAGGGTAGGTAAAGACAAAGTTATTATTTTACACAAATCTTGAAAAAAGAAGTCCCCGTTTCAAAATACCCTTTTCCTCTTATCCGTCCTGATATTATTTGAGTTTTAATATTTGAGTTTGTCGTTCAGATTTAAAAACTGAACGATCCTGTCTAACCAACCAAAACGCCATTATCACTCATATCACACAGTGTCTGTACACCATCTCAGTAAATCTCTCCAGAGTCTTCTCCCATCCATAACATCCGGTCCGTGCGAATATGTCCTGCCTCCACGTTTTTGTCCATCGACGTCACGGTGGCCACGAATCCAGTCCAATCCATTTTGATGGACACGTCTTTAATACACAACGACGACAACACATAGGGGGGCAATTCCAGATGTTCTACCTTGTCCGTATAGCGACCGAAAACAGCTCTGTAGGCCTGCAAGATGACGAATAGATGACGTCAGTATTGAGTGAAAACTAAATTACTCGGCATTATGCCCCACATATTGTTTAACAAGGATGTGATATTTCAGGATTTTATATGATTTCAGGGGCTTTGTTTTGCATAAAATAACTTTTACAAAATGGGATTTGATCTGAGATGCTAAAAAATTACCTTTACTTAGGCATGATATAGAGATTTTAGCTTTTGAGAAACGGAAAGAAAGAAATATTTTATTTAACGACGAACTCATCACATTTTATTTACGGTTATATGGCGTCAAACATATGGTTATGGACCACACAGATATTGAGAGAAGAAACCCGCTGTCGCCATTTCATGGGCTACTCTTTTTCGATTAGCAGCATGGGCTCTTTTATATGCACCATCCCACGGACAGGGTAGTACATACCACGGCCTTTGATATACCAGTCGTGGTGCACTAGCTGGAACGAGAAATAGCCCATCGAGCAAGCGTTGTACCACTGAGCTACGCCCCACCCCCTTAGCTTTTGAGAGACGAATTCAGATTTTGTTGTTGAAAACTGGGTATCACATCCCTTGTTTACATCAAACACGTTAACGTTGAATCGGCACGAAACATTCACGCACGCAAGCTCGCAAGCTCGCACACACATCCACCCATTTAAAAACTAATCTATGTCATTCAAATGGAATGATTATTAACTTGAAGTACCCAGTATGCCAAAACCGACGTGTAAACACAATTGCAGCATACTAGACTGTGTACGTTCTACAAAGATGAAATATGTGAAGATTGTATATATATCAGGGATTTTTTATTTCCACTTTGTCGTTGCTCCATTTTATTTCGTAACCATATTTCATTGCTGATAAATTATGTGATTATTCTGTTTACTTAGTATGTAATCAGGGTTGCAGTTTTGGAACCCAAAATTATTATCAATTTGGCGAATTTGGTCAGAACGAGTTCGCCAAATTAATCTTTCATTTAGCCAAACGAGAAAAATGGCTGTAAATCTACAAAGAGCACTTGATTATCGATTTAGCTTTTTGACGAATTAATGATGGTATAAATCGACCTAATTCATCTTTAATTCGCATGTGTAAATTTGGTGAACGTCAGCTTTTAAGCACTGTTTATATGTTAGTGAACTCGGGACCTCAGTCCGGACATTTCCACATGGGGCAATAAACTATTGGGGTAGAAAAAGGCGTATTGGACAAACCTTTTCTGCTCTGTATATTTCTAGCAGAGCATTTCTCGTGAGCCACTCATGGTCAGGGTGAAACAACGTGCTGTTGATGATGGTGTCACGAAACTGAATTAATCCCCATCTGCGGAATTAAACACATTTTAAAAATACATTTAATTTTTTAAAATACATGTATCGGTATATTATATTAGCTATACGTTTTGAATATTAGTTACGCGGTGTTTTCATCATCAGTGCAATCACAATCCGTAAAACAATAAACCGGCCAGAACCAACTTACGGTCTATTTCGGATTGGTCTATTTTATATGGTAACGGTTGTCAATTCCATTTGTTTGAAAGAACAGCGCACTGTAAACCAAAATGAAATACTAATTAGTTGCACGCACGCTTCAATTAATAAATCCGTAAAAAAACATTTCCTTCAAGTTCATGAACAAAGCTTTTTATGAAACAATTGCTTGCATATCAATATGTTTTTACCGCGGATACACGAGGCTTAAGAGTAATTCTCTCACGCCATCATAATCCTCAAACCATCTACCCACACACACACAAGCGTACGAGACTAGGGGGTGGGTAGGCAAATTTCCCCCTAGTGCTGGAGCAAAACCTCAAATTCGGGCAAAAATGATACAGATATTCAGGAAAAATGTGCTAACTTGAGACCTTTTTACCATGTATTACCATCATTCTACCCTCAAAATTAGCAATCCATGTACAAATGCGTTGTGATTCGTTTGCAACCCTATATAGCTGTTTGGTACAATGAAAATATGAATAAAAGTTGTTATTCAGATTCGGGCATATTTGCTTAATTCGGGCGAAAACCAGTCTGCCTCCCCCCCCCCCCCCCCTACAAAAATGAGAGCCCGTACGCCTATGCCTACACACGCACGCACGCACGCAAGCACGCACTTAAAATCTGAGTCATCCTCGTATACGCGTGAACCATTGCTTATTCCCGTGCTCACCTGTCAGGTAAGTGGATGTTTAAAACATTAGGAGAGGTCCACACCCACCATTCCGCCTCTTTATCCAGTCGCTTGAAAGAAGAACGATATAAAATATATTACACAGTTGTAAAACAGTTAAACATTGCTAAGAATATGATTAAATGAATATTCAAGACGGACGTTTTATGGTAAAAAATAGTTTTATTACCAGAAATTATATGTACGTGTGCTCATCACTTTACAAATATTGTTGTTTGTTTGTTTGTTTGTTTTTGTTGTTATTTTTTGTTTTCTTAATTAATGTGTATTATAAAGTTAAAGGAATGGAATACAATAACAACGCACGAGTCGCCGTTAGATACCATTTATCTTGCAAGGATAATAACTCTTTATGAAAGTGGAAGACTTTTGCAGTTATTTCCCTTGCACCTAGGTTTTTCTGGATTGTTTACATCAACGTACACAACCTTTTCCCCTTCATTTTCCCACAAATATAGGTGAATCATGTCTGTCAATCGCCAGATGAGTTTAGTTTTTGGCATCAAATTTGGTATATTTTGCGTCTGTGTTGGTTTATTTATGTAATTATTTCGTCATTGCACATGTATTCACATTAAATATAACTACGTTGTGTCTGCATATTAGTGCCCATGCGAAGAGATGTTGGGGAGTGGTGTTTGTGTATGGGGGGGGGGGGGGGAGGTTGAGCGTCAGTTAGCCATGGAGTTATTATAAAAGAGTCTGTTTTAGATCTTTTTAACCATTTAACACTGGTCAGGTCAGGTAATAGGTTTTAACGTGCACATTCAGAACAAGCTGTTGTAGCGCACGCCTGTCATTTAACACTTGTTAGTGTCCCAAGTTATTATTATGCAGAGATGTACCTAGACTGTAGTGGTAAATCAGTCAAGTCACAGCAATATAGGCCTAAGGTCCTATCCTTCTAAACCGAACAGACATATACATTGAACTACAAATAACACTATTTAGTCATTGTTTTTTTTAAAGTTGTGTGTGTGTGTGTGTGTGTGTGTGTGTGTATGTGTGTGTGTGTGTGTTGGATGGGAGAGGGTCTGAACAGCCTATATTTCATTAGTTAAGTGTTTTGATCCATGCTATTAAAGGTTGAGGTTTTTGTATTTTGTTTGTTTGTTTGTTTTTTATTTATTTTATTTAATTTTTTGGCTTTGTTTCTTTGGGAATGTTTTATATTTATTTATTTTACAGTACGAAATGAAATCATCCCAGAACAGAGCCCAGGGAAACACATGTGACATGATGCCAAATTAAAGTATTATATATTACAAGAAGATAAAAAGCATTACCTTTTGGTATTTTCCACCAACGACTTCAGCGATCCATTCAGATCTAACAAAATTAGCTCGCCAAGTTTCACGTTCATATGGAACTCTTTTCTCTCTCTTTATACCTTCGTAAAGGTTTTCAAAAGGAAGTGACATTTCCACAATCCAAAATCTGTCTGAAATTTAAATAATGTTGTTGTTTTTTTGTTTGTTTAGTACATACATAAAAAATAACAGTCAAATATGTTTTCCACGTCATAAAGTTTGACAACATTGTAATTTTCATGCTTGTATTCGTTCATTTCGTCCTAGCCTCCAGGATTCTGGTGAGACAGTTTGTTTTGTTTAAAGAGACGGACCCTAGTTTTTAAACACTAAGGCATGTTTTTTTTCTCACTATTAGAGCCGTTTATGATCATTGAAATCAAACATTACTTATATTTTATTGTTTAGATTATCCATTTCCGTACAACCGAAGTGTTTCTGGTCATCCTGGTGTTTATAATACCACAAAATACATTTTTCATATTTTTAAAAACGCACGTGCGTCTATTTCATCCTTCCTGCACCATGCATAGAAGGACTGCCACTTTCTTAGGAATGACTTGACAGAATAAAGCTTGTTCGTAACCTCACTGTTCCAATCATCTTGCTAAGTTGGAAAGATAAATTGGTTAATACTATGTTTAAAGTCAGTACAAGGCACACCAGCCCTGGAATGAGGCAAGTCCAAAGCAGACTTGGCAGCTGAATCCGCCTTTTTCATTACTCCTGATGCCAGTATGGCTGGGAACCCAACACAATACAATGCTTTTATTAGTAATAGATAAAAAGACGAACGTTCGTATTAACATCCCAATTAATGGATGTTCCAGTTTCATGCTTTGTAAAGCTTGTAGACACGAAAGTGAATCGTAGAGAGGAAGCCCACTACATTTTTCTATTAGTAGTAAGGAATCTTTTATATGCACCATCCCACAGAACGGATAGCACACACGACGGCCTTTAATATACCAGTCGTGGTGCACTGGCTGGAACGAGAAATAGCCTAATGGCCTCAAGGCCGGGGATCAATCCTAGACCGACAGCGTATCAAGCGAGCACTTTACCACTGGACTACGTTCCGCCCCTGGATGAGACTGAGAATACTGTAAGGTAGCTCTCAGATACCATTTTTCTTGCTAGGATAACAACTCTTGAGGAACGTTCAAGCTTTTTACAGTTATTTCCTTTGCTGAGTTTAGCTTGTTGAAGAGATCTGTACCGGCCTCTGTGGTGTCGTGGTTAAGCCTTCGGACATAAGACTGGTAGGTACAGGGTTCGCAGCCCAGTACCGGCTCTCACCCAGAGAGAGTTTTAACGACTCGGTGGGTAGGCGTCTGACCACTACAGCCTCTGCTCTCTCACTGACCACTAACAACTAACCCACTGTCCTGGACAGACAGCCCAGGTAGCTGAGGTGTGTGCCCAGGACAGTGTGTTTGAACTTGAATTGGATATAAGCACGAAAATAAGTTGAAACGAAAAAAAAATAGGTCTGTACACTTACTAGGTTTTCCTGGATTGTTTACAGGTCCATCAACGTACACAACCTTCTCCCCTTCACTTTCCCAAAAACTTAATGGCTCACCGTCATCCATATAAGGCTGTAAAATATTATATATGTACATGTATATGTATATGCATATAAATGGTCCAAAACCTAGCAAAATGGAGTTTGAAATTATATGTTGTCAGTTTGTTTACATTTTATTTTATAATTTTTTTTTTTTATCGTACATACATACAGATTAAAACGAATCCCCAACTAGTAGAGACAGTTTAACAAAAGAGTAATCAAATATAGAATTTAGCAGAATAAACTAATGAAGAAAATACAATTCTGAACAGATGAAACTTTGCACTATGGATGAGTGTTGTTGTTATATACATATATTGACCAATGTTGCTGTTTTATTTTTATATATATTATACTGACCAATGTTGCTGTTTTATTTTTATATATATATATATATATATTGACCAATGTTGCTGTTTTATTTTTATATATATTATACTGACCAATGTTGCTGTTTTATTTTTATATATATTATACTGAACAATGTTGCTGTTTTATTTTTATATATATTATACTGACCAATGTTTTTACACATTGCAAATAAAGATAGAACATTTCTTTGTTTTCAGTTACTTATTACGCCAAGCCAAACTGGAATAATAACAAATACCAGTTCAAATGGAGTCTGTCACGAGGTGTTGGACTACATACTTACTCTGGTTAACATCATATCTGCTACCGTCCCTAATGCGTTTATTGTAATTTCTTTATATCTGAAATTAATGGAACAAACATTTATTAGTACATTAAACTGACATTTTACATTACACTTATTTGTTTAATACGAAAAACTCACATCAACGCTGATCTTGTACTAGTTGTAATAGTCAATTTAGATGTTTTCAGTTTTTAAAATTCCGTAACAATGAAGTCTCTCTCTCTCTGTGTTTGCTCTCTCTCTCTCTCTCTCTCTCTCTCTCTCTCTCTCTCTCTCTCTCTCTCTCTCTCTCTCTCTCTCTCTCTATCTATCTATCTATCTCTCTCCCTCTCTCTCTCTCTCTCTCGTGTGTTACTGTGTGACTATGTGTGTGGATAGATGGATGGAAGGATGGATGTATAATTATCTTAAGACAGTAACCTGCAATCCACATAAAACGAAAAACTAAAGAAATCAAGTTTTCATTCACAACTTTAACATAGTGCATCCACAAGTGTTGAATGCCTTGTCGCCTACAGATATCTGTACACCAAACCTTAATACAAGTACTTCATAAATAACAATACTTTATGTATTATTTTAAAAACAAAATTTATCTTCAGAACAGTTTGTAAAAATAAAAACACTCAACTGGAAAGTAAAGAATAAATAACTTTGAACAGCACAACATTCTTTTGCTGATCATAACTAATGTAAAAGCAGTTCCGTCCCAAACAGCTATATGTTTTGTCAGTGACAAAAAATATAATCTTTTTATCAAGTCGTCATATCTTAAAGGCCCATTCCTGAGTTTGCTGTATTTTAAGATGTTTTCGACTAATAAAATATTTCTACGATTAAACTTACATATTAAATATATTTTCTTGTTTAGAATACCAGTGTCTGTGTATTCAATGTGTTTCTGGTCGTCTTACTATTTTTAAGAATCTCAAACTTGATTTTGTCTTCAAATAATTTCGTACGTACGAAAAAAAAAATTTTTTAGGCAATAAAATGAAATTTAACCTAGTACAAATATTAGAACGATCAAAAACACGTTTAATATACAGCCACTAATATTTTATGCAGAAAAATATATTTGATATGTAATTACAATCGTTAAAAAGTCTCTGTTAGTCGATAGCATCTTTAAAAGTGCAGAAAACTCAGGAATGTCCCTTTAACAATACATACAGTAATTGCATGATAAAATAAAGTACCAATCATTGGTAAATTACACAATTTCACTTTTCAAAATAATTATATACTTACTTTGAGTTACTTTGCTGAAGATCAAATAAAACCTTTAAAAAAAGAAATAAAATCATAATATAAGTCATTTGTCATGCAAGTACAGAAATGACGTCATTTGGGAAGACTAAACAACGTATTAAATACGACATACCTCAAGAAAGAACCTAATTATTGTAATATCAAATTGTAGAAAATCCGTGTGTATGATAGGTTTAGAGAGGAGGGTGTAGGTGGGGATGGATTACAGTAATAATAATATCGATAACTCGTAAGAGTTTCTGGTAGGACAAGCCATAACTCGATTATAAGGGTCGTACCTAGTTTAAACTAAGAGGGTGGCATGACAAAAACGAAACATTCAGGGCTCAGTAATATATTGTTACCTCCAGCCAAACAGCTACAACAGTATTTCCAAACTAAAGTTGGTTTTGCTTATCGACAGCACTAGATCACATTGATCTATTGATTTATTAATCACCGGCTGTTGGATATCAAACATTTGGTACTTGCTTATCGACAGCACTAGATCACATTGATCTATTGATTTATTAATCACCGGATATCAAACATTTGGTACTTTTGACATATAGTCTTATAGAGGAAACCTGCTACATTTTTTTCATAATTAGCAATGGATATTTTATATGCACCATCCCACAGACAGGATAGCACATACCATGGAATTTGATATACCTGTCGTGGTCCACTGGCTGGAACTAGAAACAACCCAATGGTCCCACCGACGGGGATCGATCTTAGACCGAACGCGCATCAGCTATGCGCTTTACCTGAATATAAAATATCCCTTGCTACAAATGGGAAAATGTAGCGGGTTTTCTCTCTAATACTAATTACAGTATGTCAACATTACCAAATGTCTAACGTCCAGTTGCCGATGATTATTAATAAATCAAAGGGCTCTAGTGGTGTCGTTAAACAAAACAAACTTTTAACTGTTAATCTCACCTGGAAAGCGTTATCTTGATACACTGAAAATAAATATACACATGGTTAATGTGAAATGTAAACTAACACAGCCATGGAGCATTGGTGAAATAATTATCTCACAAAAACTAGTGAAAAACCCCCACAAGATTTATGTCTTCTAAAACATGTCGTTAAAGGTACTTGGTCCTCTTACAATAGTAGATGACACTTCTGTAAAAACAACAATTAGTTTCGAGCTTGAAATGGTAATTTTTCACACTTAGAAAGTAAAAGAATCTCTGAACTTTGACATAAAGTAGTAAACCGATTTAAGTTCGCGAAAGACCAATATAATTATATTTAATCGATTAGTAATCGACCATTGCTAAGTTAGCACCACAGATCACCAAATTTCATGTATTGCCCAACACTTTTCCAATTGACTTTTTATCGACGTAGAGCCAAACAATATTTATTGATAAGAAACACTTTTGGTAAACTAAATAGGCAGTTTACATATATAAGGAGAGAGAGAGAGAGAGAGAGAGAGAGAGAGAGAGAGAGAGAGAGAGAGAGAGAGAGAGAGAGAGAGAGAGAGAGAGAGAGAGAGAGAGAGAGAGAGAGAGAGAGAGTGAGTGAGTGAGTGAGTAAATATCAATGGCCCAATGTGTTTTTGCCGCCCTAATGTTTATTGTAGATTAAACCGGATTTTATCTCCCAATAATAAAGCTTACATTGGAAAGTTTGAGCTACATTAGCACAACCAGAAACACAGTATATGTATTACTATTACATATGATAACATTCCAAAATGCATTTAATGTTAGATTACTTTATTATTATTATAACATTAAATACATATTCTTGTTTGGAATGTCTTTATTAGTCGTTAAAAAGGAAACATCTTACCAACTAGGGACAGTGTCTTTAAATGCTGAAATGAAGAACTACTAAAATGCACAGACAGGCACTGCGGAGCAGGGAAGGGGTTTTAGGGGGCTTGTAGAATGCATGAAATTGCATTTCAGGACATCTAGCTTTCAAAATTGTACGGTGGAGCATACCCCGGAACCCCCTAGAAACTTGGCTTTCCACCCTCCATCTCAGTCAGCCCCCCACCCCCCATATCTCAGTCTACTTGCTTCCGCCGTGCCTGATACATACTAAATAATAACAAAAATACATATAATAAAAATAATTAAATGGTCTCACCCGTGGTGTCATGAAGCGTTCTGTTCGCCCACACCCCGGTTTCCTCTAGATACGCCCCTACATACATATGTGTATTGTCCCACCGTAGTTTAATTCTGGAATCAAACCGCGGCCTAGGATAACCGGCGCCTCTGATATCTGAAACAGAATACGCAATAGTTATAAAATAGTTTAAAATACATGGACGTAGTAATTCTACACGCCCGTACGAACGATATCTGGCCTGGTGCTTATAAAAGGTTTTAGAGTCTGGACTCGAGACTCTAATAGAGTCTGGACCGGCCTCGGTGGCGTTGTGGTTAGGCCATCGGTCTACAAGCTGGTAGGTACTGGTTTCGGATCCCAGTCGAGGCATGGTAACATGCTATTATGGTATGATTATTAGTTGAATAAATTTATCTCTTAAAACATTAAATATGTATCAAATATTGTTGCTATACACTTTTATGTATCCAAACAAATTTGGAGACATGTTTAAACAAATTGTATATTTAGTAGAAATCTTTATGAATGCTATGATCATAGGTAACCAAATACATAAAAATTACATGTCTATTATATTAGTACAAATATATATGCTTGGCCTTCTCTAAAATTAAACCTGCAGGTCTTAAACAAATCGTAATATTTAGCTAAAAACAATTCAGGACAATATAAACAAATCATAATATTTATATATACATGTACGTTATATTATGTTAATTTTGTGGTTTCTATGGATAAATAAAGTAAGTTCTATCAACATAGTTTACAATGAACAGCATATAGGTATTGTGTTATTTATTCTATATTTATGGCATGATGCACCGGCCTTGGTGGCGTTGTGGTTAGGCCATCGGTCTACAGGCTGGTAGGTACTGAGTTCGGATCCCAGTCGAGGCATGGGATTTTTAATCCAGATACCGACTCCAAACCCTGAATGAGCGCTCCGCAAGGCTCAATGGGTAGGTGTAAACCACTTGCACCGACCATGTAGTGGCAACAGCGGGTTTCCTCTCAAAATCTGTGTGGTCCTTAACTATATGTCTGACGCCATATAACCGTAAATAAAATGTGTTGAATGCGTCGTTAAATAAAACATTTCTTTCTTTCTTAATATACATGTATATATATTGGCCAGCTGAGACATTTTGGGCTTCAACATGCCCCTCCATATTCGATGCATATCAGCAAAGCTACATATGGATCATGATATCTGCTACAGACACAGACGTAGTTGCTTTAGCTATTGCATCAGTGGGTGTACTTGAGAAATGTGAACAGTGGGTGGCTTTTAGTACAGTGTACATATGGATCATGATATCTGCTACAGACACAGACGTAGTTGCCTTAGCTATTGCATCAGTGGGTGTACTTGAGAAATGTGAACAGTGGGTGGCTTTTAGTACAGTGTATACCTGCTCACGTCGTCCCGACCAAATTGGTACGGCAAAAGGAATGGGGATTAGTTCTTCTCTTCTTTGAGAAAAGAAAACATTATCCAGGTTACAGCTATTCTGGGCACATTATTTATAATGTATATGAAGGAAGGTTGTTGGGATAGGTATGGGAAGAAATGATGGGGTGAGGAAGGAGAGGAATGGTGATGTTTATGAACAGTCCGCCATTCGTCTACCCAAAGGAGCAGGTGGGTGAAACGCATGATGATCTCCAGATGTTGAAGTTGTTATATTGAAAATGTTGTTGTTGTTGAACTTCCGAGGTGACCCATAAAGTTCTAAGAGCATTCGTGAGCTTACCTATACGGATAACCACTTAATGACATTGTTATATAAAAATCCAGCAGTATACGAATAATCACTAATCGTTTGACGCGGTTACGGTTAAGGACCACACAGATAGTGAGATCTAAGAAACCCGTTATTGCAACTTCATGGGCTACTCTTTTCGATTATCAGCAAGGGATCGTTTATATGCAAACATTCCATAAACAGGATAGCACATACCACGGCCTTTGATGTACCAGTCGTGGTGCACTGGCTGGAGCGAGAAATAATTAAGGTTCAAGCACGCTGTCCTGGTTACAAACATCAGATATTTGGGCTGTCTGTCCAGGACAGTGGCTTGGTTGTTAGTTGGTTAGTTAGTGGTTGATGAGGGAGAAGAGGGTGCAGTGGCCTTACACCTACCCATTGAGACCTCAACAACTCGCTCTGGGTTGAAGCCAGTACCGGGCTGTGAACTCTATACCTACCAGCGCTAACAACAATCAGTTTATTCAGCTTACATGGCCTCTTAATTACAAACATCACAGACTTTGTATTGAGCTTAAATTTAAACAGAATCGAGAACCAGTGAAATAGTTATTGAACGTTGGTGCTGTTCGTTGTCGCTGAACGCATCCCTATTTTACGTGGATGACAAGAACTGTATATTGTGTTGCTGTTTGTAATTTTGAGTAATAATAAGGCACACAATATCAAACTTTATTGTTGATAGTTATATTGATTTGGACATTTTACATAAGGAATAACCTGTTAGTTGCTTCGTTTAGCACTTTATAAAATATTGTATGTAACTGTGTACTGTTATAATATTCCAAAGGTACACACGAATTGGCCAATATCACTTCAAAAACAAACCAATCAAGCCAAATATTATGTTTATTATAATTGGCATAATATCTTTACGAGAAGTTATCACACACACACACACACACACACACACACACACACACACACACACACACACACACACACACACACACACACACACATTTACATTAAATTTAGTTTATTATCCAACTAAATATATTTAGTATACATCTTTGGAGTAAAAACAAAAATGTAACTGAAAATTCATTGAATCAAAAATTCTTTTACACTAAATTGCAGTAGTATTGTTTTCTTGTGTCTGTTTGTTTGTTTCTATTGTGTAGATTCCTATATTTGTGACAAGAAAAAACAACAACACCGCCACAAACATTTAACATAGAGACAAGACATCGTCTTGTTTTTAAAAAAATGCAGGTCTCATTGGTAGTAACATGCGATACTGATTATTTGTACTATTATCTATTCCCACTAACTTAATATACTTTTATGTAGTATCAAGCACGGCGGAGCACGGGGGTTGGGGCTGGGGGTCTACTCAATCCCCCCCCCCCCCCCAATGTCTACATTTGTTATGCGGTGTACACTTGAGGTTGATACCAGTATAGGGTAAAATATTTTTTTCTTAAATGGACTGCGATTTTCAGCTAAAATGAAGGTTACTGACAAAAATACACTTTAAATCATAAATGCCATGCGACACCTTATTTTCTTGCAGGTAGATTAAAACTATTATGAGGTGACATACTTTTTATGTCGGTGGGCCCATTGGGCTATTTCTTTCTAGCCAGTGCTCCACAACTGGTGTGACAAAGACCGTTGTATGTACTATCCTATCTGTAGGATGTTGTCTGTATGAAAGGTCCCTTGCTGCTAATCGAAAAGAGTAGCTCATCGCGTGATGGCGGCGACTTTTCTCTTTCATAATTTGAGACGCCATATAACCCCCATTAGAGTGTATTGCGTGCGTCGTTACACAAAACAGTTCTTCTTTCCTTCAGTTAGGTCTCGCTTGGTTTCCTTTCAACACCGGAGTCACCAAAAGCAGACGAACAAGATATGAATACGAGTAAATTTAGATGTAAACTTTAGCTCACTGTACTTTTCCGTCAGCTTTATCGCTTTACCCAGGTAGCTAGCCTGTCAGACAACATCCTGGTTTACACAAACTGGTTATATTAGGTTACCAGCACACCTGTGGCTGAGACAGACATTTGAAAAGGGGTGTGTGAACGGTTACTGGGCTAAGCCTTAAATGTCGACAGTACATGGCAAATACTCCAGGGTGTATACTACCAAATCAAATCCCATAGACGACAATAGTAACATATGTGGCTAAACCTCCTACCTGCAGCGTATCTATCAAAATAAATACCACGGATACAAATACCACCCCTCACCTTTAAAGTGAATCAGAAAAAAATTGGGGGTCAAGCTGCTCTTTTCAGAGATAACGGGTAGCGTCTATGACTACCCTAGTTCCGCACACAATTTGAGTAGGTTTTTTTTTTATAGGTACCCCATACATGTTTCAAGCACAAGGCTACTTAATACAGTGGTACTAGATGAAATAAAACTGCATAAATCTTTTGCCCAGATGAAACCAATATTTTTACAACCAACACACTCACATTTATCACCAATCACAGGACTTGTGGTGTTAACTTCTCTGTCAAAAGTTGGGTGGGTGTACCTCGAAATGTGACCCTGCCGAAAGTTATTTCGTTTAGTACTACCTCCAGGTCGAGGACTCAATATTTTGATGAAATATATGTAAACAAAAATTCACAAAGGATGAACACCCCATTATATCACTATCACCGAGTCCACCCCTGGATGCCTTTGCTATGAGTAAACAGCGAATCCAAGTAATACATCCCTCGTTTGTTATAAAATATCATTTATTTTATTTAAATTAAGATAATAATTCTATTAGCGTCTTGTAGGTTATAAAAATGATGACGGTATACACGTTTTCGCTACAACGATTTTGATTATATTTAAAAAAGAAATATTTAATGGTTGAGAACCCTGTTCATGTCTCCACTCTGTTCAATGATAATATAGAGGATAATAAACGAGTTACTAGTTATTATCAAATTTATGTCCCGAGTGAAATAATTTTCAGTTGTCACGACCTTTGCCCACTGTGTCATGCACGTAAGCGGGATCAACCGCGTGGATTGTAGGCCCCATGCATGTGGTTGAGTTAAACAACATCTTTTTTATGGATGCCTGTATAGCTCAGAACGCATCATGGTTAGTCAGCAATTTGCGGGCGATTCGGTGCCATAGGTTCGAGTCCCAGCAACGGCATGAGGCAATTTGTGAGGCTAGAAAGGATTTAATTATCCCCTGCGCCAGTGCGTTAATATCTATGTATGTAACAGTCAACCTCGACATACATACAGTATATAGATATTCATACACCAATACATCAACAAATACATACACGCATACACGCATACATACATACATACATACATACATACATACATACATACATACATTATAATGGTGTAATGGATACGGCAGTTTTTGACCACAAAATGAAACTGGCCGACTGTTTTCGGCATTCAACTGGAGAAAAAATCCCATTCACGGAAAAATTCCGGCTGGTTACCCCCAAACTCTAAAGTAGATTCTAAAATCATTAAAGCTCATACAATAATAGTAGAAAAAGTGGGTGATATGACAGTTTACACAAATCAGCAAAATCTTTCTGTCATGGAACGTCGTGCTCTCACCAAACTACGCAAACCGCAAAATTGTTATAAAACCTGCAGATAAGGGTTCACCCACTGTCATTCTGTCAAGGGAGATCTATATCCGGGAAGCCCATCGACAGCTGTTAGAATTAAGCCTAAAAGGAAATGATTTTGAGTTTGATGGAGAAATGTATCAGCAAGTGTGTGGTTGTGCTATGGGTAAACGTTTTAGTCCAAATGTTGCATCTATCTAGGTCGCCGAATGGGAAGAGGCTGCTTTAAAGAAATCGAGTAAAACACTTCTTTTGTACCTCAGAGATATCTCGACGATATACTTATCATTTGGCCACATTCAAACACGATATTTGGAACTTTTTCGAGCTATTAAGTCAACAGGATGACAATATCAAACTTAAGGCCACAATATCAGCTAAATCAGTTGACTTTTTGGATGTAACAATTTATAAAGGTACACACTTTGAAACATCAGGTTACCTAGACTACAAAGTGTTTTTCAAAAACCCACAGACACACCCCAACTTCTCTACTACAAGTATTTTCACCCACGCACACTTTAAAGGCATTGTTGAATCTCAGATTATTAGATTCCACAGAAATTCAAGTAACAAACATAATTTAAATGAGGCTTGTTCACTTTTATTTAGTGCTTTAAAACCTAGGGGATATTCAAAACGGTTTTTAAGAAAAATTAAATCTGAAACTGTTCGGTAATTAGAAAATCACCTTCGGGCAACTGAAGACTATAAACCATACACACGTCAACATAACCAACCACCTCAAATGAGCACTGGCTCCTCTGCTACTTGTGACAAAACCAGGTGTAGACTTCCATTGGAAATTATTTGAAGATAAAATACAGTTTCGGCTTCTTACACATATTAAGACGACCAGAAACACATTGAATATACAGACACTGATATTCTAAACAAGAAAATATATTTAATATGTAAGTTTAATCGTAGAAATATTTTATTAGTCGGAAACATCTTATAATGCAGGAATGTCCCTTTAAGCAAATTAACAAAGTATATGGCCTCTCTTGGCCCAAGATGTAGCAATGACATCTTGGGCCGAGCACTGCCCAAGATGTCCCAATTGGGACATTTTGGGCTTCATCGTGCCCGTCCATATTCGATGCATATCAGCAAAGCTACATATGGATCATGATATCTTCTACAGATACAGACATAGTTGTCTTAGCTATTGCAACAGTGGGTGTACTTGAGAGATGTTAACAGTGGGTGGCTTTTAGAACAGTGTATACATAGCTGCTCACCTCACCCCAAGCAAATTGGTAGGGCAAAGGGAATGGGGATTAGTTCTTCTCCAATTGGAGAAAAGAAAAATGTGGTGGCCTGTATTTATGTGATGGATGAATGTCATAGTTTTGTTGATATATTGCATATCGTATTTTTAACACAACCTCACTACACCCTCTTCTCTCTCACAAGCCACTAACAAACCAACTAACAACTAACCCACTGGCCTGGACAGACAGACCATATATCTGTGATGTGTATCCAGGATAGCGTGCTTGAACCTTAATTATTTCTCGCTTCAGCCAGTGCACCACGACTGGTACATCAAAGGTCGTGGTATGTGCTATGCTGTCTATAGAATGTTGCATATAAAAGATCCCTTGCCGCTAATCGAAAGAGAATAGCCTATGACGTTGCGACAGCGGGTTTCTCAGATCTCAATATCTGTGTGGTCCTTAACCGTAACCGCGTCAAACGATTAGTGGTTCTTCGTGTACTGCTGGATTTTTATATAGCAATGACCTTAAGTGGTCATCCGTATAAGTGGCCCATCCACAGATAGTAAGCTCACGAATGCTCTTGGAATTTTATGGGTCACCTCGGAAGTTCAACAACAACAACATCTTTAATATAACAACTTCAGCATCTGGAGGTCATCGTGCGTTTCACCCACCTGCTCCTTTGAGTGGACGAATGGCGGACTGTTCATAAACATCACAATTCCTCTCCTTCCTCACCCCATCATTCCTTCCCATACCTATCCCAACAACCTTTCTTCATATACATTATAAATAGTGTGCCCACAAACAGTTTATGGATAACCTGGGGAGGATGTGTGTGTGTGTGTGTGTGTGTGTGTGTGTGTGTGTGTGTGTGTGTGACGCCGTGTCAGGATGCATTAGGGTGAAGGTGGTCTCGGCCGTTAGGTTTGCCTGGTAGGAGGCCTCCCCCGCCCACACCCCAGGTAAGTCCATCGATCGAGAAAATAATGTCCTTTCCCATCCACCGTATCATCGGTATAAAGTACAAGCATGTTTTGCGATGACCTGTGTTGAATATTCAAACTGCGTATTAAACTTAAATTTGTATTAAACATGTATTGAGTGTTTAAGTTCATACAAAAATTTCGTATGAAACTTATGTTGAGTGTTTATTCTCATATTCAAATTATGTATTAAACGTGTGTTCTCATATTGAAATTGAGTATTAAATATGTGTTATCATATTTGAATAATGGTTTAAGTCAGTGTTGAGGAGTGTTTATTCTCACATTGTGTATTAAACCTGTATTTTTTATACTGACATTGTGTATTAAACCTGTATTTTTTATACTCGCATTGTATATTAAACCTGTGTCTTCATACTCCAATTGCCTATTAAACCTATGTTGTCATACTCAAATTGCGTATTAAGCAAGTGTTGAAGAATGTCTACTCTCATATTAAAGCTACGTATTAAAGCAGTACGTGTTCATGATCTTTAAATAGCTTATTTAACCTGTGTTGAGTACTTATTCGCATACTCAAATTCTACCATTTATCCAATTTAATTGATTATTCTTACACACCTGTTGGTGAGAACATCATTCGTTATTTTTGATAACACATACTTGTTTACACATGTACGTGTGTTAAAGGGACACACCCTAGTTACGGCTATTTGTTAACCATTACGGCGTTGTTTTTCGCTATTAAACCCCATTTTTCACAAATAAAATTGCACTTTACTTACATTTTATTATTTAGAATACACATTTCCATTCACCTGAAGTGCTTTTTGGTAATCCTGATGTTTGTAAAACCACGAAATGCATTTTTTGCATTTTTTCACAAGACGTTCTGTCGAGAAAAAACCGTTAAGCAAGCGAGGTCCAATCTATTTTTAGAGGGATATTTCCATTTCAATGTCACAGACGTTGGTATATCACGTGACCGTTATCATTTTGGTTCGGTTTGTTTTCTCGTGCACGGTTCGCGTAATCAACATCCGATTTGTTGTTGTTCATTTGTGACATTTTTCTTCACAGTTCGTGAACATTTTCAGTAACAATAAAGTTCAGACAAGTAAGTGTCTCAATACAAAACGTTACAAACCCTTAAAACCAATAATTTTGCTAAGTCTTACGATATCTGGAGAGAGATACAACCAGGATAGAACAGTTGGAACACGTCCAGGAGAGGTCAAACGAACGCACCCCAAGTCTGTGAAATTTGTCGTGACGTAGGCATTGTTGTGCTTCGAGCGACATCTACCGGTGACATCAGAATACTAACTTTCAAAATTATTTCAAGCAATTGGGACATGGGGATTCCCATGGTATTTATCGATATAAAACCTGCTTTTTCACTCCATTTGATAAAAACGTGATCTAAGTGTGTTACAGGTTTGTAGATTAACCAAATTATAATTTATTTTCGCTGGATGGAACTAGGGTGTGCGGCTTTAAGTATTTGAAGACATACGACTGGCTGCTCATCAATGTCATACATCCAATGAAAAAACAGCACGATCGAAATCGATTACACTGTAACGTATAGTTAACTTGACACTTATTTGTCTGTGACACGTAAGTTACTTTTAGTCGAAAAAGATGTTAAAATTTGCTTAAAACCTGGTTTTTGAGGATATGTAAGAAATAGAATAATACATTCGCGTCCGTTAGATAACATTTATCTTACAACTCGTTATTCAAAAACGTATCAAACTCGCTTTCGCTCGTTAGATACATTTTAAAACAATTCGTTGTAAGATAAATAGTATATAACGGCCACACATGTATTATTCTATATTTCTCATACTCGGTTTGTATTACTGCGCATGCGTCCAGCGTTACAGGAAGTACAAACCTACGAATGACTCGCTCCAGCCGACGTCTGTCCAGGCCCGTTCGTCCAGCTTTCCGTCCACAGTAATGACCTCGTCTTTCAGGTGATACACGATGTACGTCTTGGGAAATGGAATACTACACGTATAGGCCGTGCACGCCTTAAACTCATTCTTCACGAGGAACCTGTAGAACACATAACATAATGCATTTTAAAGCACACCTTATTTATATAATTCACAGTTATTTTATAATTTGAAATGAATTTTGTAAAACTATTCATTTTAGGGCCAAAAGGAATTATCCAGTTTGATGTTTGCACTAATTTGACCTTTGACATTCATATGTGACTTCTGAACATACACGTAAGAGACAGAGAAGGGGTAGGAGGGGTGGGGGACTGCTCCTCTTGTGCTAGAGCAAAACCACAAATTCGGGCAAACATTATACAGATATGCAGTGCAGGCAAAATGTGCTAACATCATTCTACCCTCACAATTAATTGTAATCCAAGTAAAAATGCGTAGTGATTCAGTTACAACCCTATATACCTGTTTGGCAGTAATGCTAATATGAATAAATGTTGTTATCCAGATTCGGGCATTTTCGTTTAATTCGGGCAAAAGTCAGCCTGCCCCCCCCCTTATAAAAATGGGTACCCGTACATCTATGGTTCTGTACACACCATCTATCCACGACATACAACTCAGATAAGTGAGTAGTATGCCTATGGTTATAAACATGAACATAAGCATAAAATGAAATTGATTACTTTGAGAGGTTTCAACCAAAGGTGTTCACAAACGTGACCCACTAGAATTTGTGAAAAGTTAATATGTTCGTTGTCGATAAATAAATTATTTGCATAATAACCTGAGTGTAACATATTAGCATGTTTGTTCTCATTGAAGAGGAACACAAGCTGGTAGAAGCAAGTGATGTGTGTAAACGAAAAGGAAAGGAATATTTGTTTAACGATATCTCTGCACGTTTTGAACTTACGTTGTTTGGTGTCCAGTATATAGCGATTGACACTGAGAGAGAGAGAGAGAGAGAGAGAGAGAGAGAGAGAGAGAGAGAGAGAGAGAGAGAGAGAGAGAGAGAGAGAGAGAGAGAGAAAGAGAGAGATACAGACAGACAGCGAGAGAGAGACAGAAGATAAACAGAGAGGAATAGAGAGACAGAGATAGAGAGAAACAGACAGAGAGAGACAGACAGAAGATAAACAGAGAGAGAGAGAGAGAGAGAGAGAGAGAGAGAGAGAGAGAGAGAGAGAGAGAGAGAGAGAGAGAGAGAGAGAGAGAGACCGCGTGGTAGAGGTAGGGAGAGAGACAGGGGCAGACAGGCAGACAGACAGAGAGACAGACATACATAAGATAAACAGAGAGAGAGAGAGAGAGAGAGAGAGAGAGAGAGAGAGAGAGAGAGAGAGAGAGACAGAGACAGACAGACAGACAGACAGAGAGACAGACAGAAGATAAACAGAGATAGAGAGAGAGACAGACAGACATATAGAAAGAGACCGCGTGATAGAGAGAGGCAGGGAGAGAGACAGTGGCAGACAGACAGATGCAGACAGACAGAGAGACAGAGACAGAGAAAGACAGAGAGAGAGAGAGAGAGAGAGAGAGAGAGAGAGAGAGAGAGAGAGAGAGAGAGAGAGAGACACAGACAGACAGAAAGACAGACAGACAGACATAAACTGACAGAGACCAAGACGGATAAAGGGGACAGAAATGATAGAGAGACAGGCATAAGATGCCACAGCTACCACACAAGCCATTCTTACAGAAAAAAAGCAGCAAAAAATATTTTATAATTTTCCCATAGGCAAGACTGATTGGGACGGGAAAAATCCAAGTCCAACAAGGCGATTGATAGTCCGATCCATCGCATCTCAGAACAGCTCTCTACCACAACTACATCCGGTCTGTGTGATAACAAAATACCGCTAGTACCTTGCAAAGGACGAGACATGCTCTCACAGAACGTACATGTATTAGAACGATAGATGCTTTTTAGGTGCCCTATGTGATATTCGATGTCAGCTTTTCAATTTTGTTTAAATTGAGAGATACCTCACTCTCATTCCAACCCCAGACTTCAGGAACGGGCTAAGTTGTATTTGTATCTATGGCGGCTGAACCTTAAACACGTTTGTTTGATCAGTGTCATACCATTCACATTTTACCGAAAACAAAATTCAAAACGATTAACATAAAACTTGATATTTAGAGACCACTAACACCACGAAGTTTCGATATCAGTAAATTTACAATATAATCAATTAAACCAGGCTAGTAAAACTTTCAAATCAAGAGTAAGTCTCTCTCATACAAATAGTACGTAGTTAACTCATCGCGTAATGCCAACGTCAGATCTTGCCCAATGATGTCTTCTTGAACCACTGCCGATAGGATTTGCTTCCCCGTGGAAGCTCCTTATTTGAATCAAACTTTATATCAGTGTCCCCATGACTATCATACTTATGATTTAAATCACCAAAACCCGCTTAGAATATTTTAAGTTATTTTGCCAGGAGCAAAGGCTAGGGGCTGTCTCTCTTGAATTGTCTCCATTTACAGCAGTAAGCAGGTTTAAAAGTCTTGAGGCTCATGCTGTAGTCTTAGATTTTCATTAATTCATTTCAACTTATTTTCGTGCTTATATCCAATTAAGGTTCAAGCACGCTGTCCTGGGTACACACCTCAACTATCTGAGCTTTATTTCCAGGGCAGTGGTTTAGTTGTTAGTTGGTTAATGAGAGAGAAGAGGGTGTAGTGGCCTTACACTTACCCATTAAGCACTTAAAGGGACATTCCTGAGTTTGCTGCAACTTTTAAGGTGTTATCGACTAACAGAGCTTTTTAACGACTGTAATTACATATCAAATATATTTTTCTGCATAAAATATTAGTGACTATATTAAACGTGTTTCTGATCGTTCTAATATTTGTACTAGGTTAACTTTCATTTTATTTCCTAAAATATTATTTTTTTCGTACATACGAAATTATTTGAAAACAGAAACCAGTTTGGGATCCTAACACACTGAATGTACAGACACTGATATTCTAAACAAGAAAATATATTTAATATGTAAGTTTAATCGTAGAAATATTTTATTAGTCGGAAACATCTTACAATGCAGCAAACTCAGGAATGTCCCTTTAAGAACTCGCTCTGGGTTGGAGCCGGTACCGGGTTGCGAAACCTATACCTACCAGCCTATAGTCCGATGGCTTAACCATGACACCACCGAGGCCGGTTTAGTCTTAGATATGGATTTTAGTTTTATAAGTGAGAGTTATGGAATTAAAAGAGGTTAGTTGAATCCAATACGTATTACCAAAAGTGCAGTTTTCAGATAGCTTATTTGATATTCTGTGTGTCTGTGTCTTTTAAGGGGCGAGATGTAGCTCAGTGTTAGAGCAATCTCCGGAGGCGCGATTGTTTGCAGGTTCGATCTCCCTCGATGGACCAGTGTCCCACGACTGGTATATATCATGCCGTATAAACTACTGTCCTGCCTATGGGAAAATGCACATAAAAGACCCATTGCTACTCTGTGGTGGTGCAAAAAGTATAACATCTCCAGTAAAGATCTCCTCGAGAGTGGCTGTCCTCCTATAGACGAGGCACTAGATTGCCAAATTACTATTTTGCCAAATGCCCATTCGACTGCATTGTGCAGAGATACGGCCTTGATCACGTGTTTCGGATTTGTCGTTCAGATTTATTGATAGGAGTAGCCTACCGGTATATGACGGCAGCTGGTTTCTCATTTTCCTCTAGACCAACCAAATGTCGAAATAAACGTCCGTTAGACACCATATGTAAAATCCCCCTGCGCGTGCTGTAACCTCGCCGTGGTGCAGGGGTACAGCACAAATCCCACTGAAATTTTGAGTAAAAGTCAGTATCTATCTGTGATATTTGTATTTTGCACAGTTCTTTACAATGTTTTTATTTAAATCTTGAATTTTTATCTTGATGTTGATCATCACTTTATTTGATTGCATTACCGTAGTTTGACACCCAATAGCCGATGTATTTTTCGTGCTGGCGTGTCGTTAAACATCCATTCATTCTATATGTAAAAATGTGCTGGGTTATCGTTAAACGATCATTCCTTTCTTTTGTTTGGTATTGAAACAAACCTATCCGAACGCTTTGTCAACAGTGAACAACCGCGTGTCTCTGAATAAACAAAAGGTCGATGGTCTCTCTATAGGCTTAGCCTGGACTTAAAAACTCTTTCGTGGTTATTACTCGGGGTAATAGAAAGGAGCGCTGGATGAAAGACGCTTCAGAGGTCATGGTTGTAAAAAGGTCATTTTGAGATATATACATCTGTGTTACGGAAAAAACAATGTTTCTTGTACCACAGGACAGGATTAAATTATTAGTAGTTGTGTAAAGGTCCGCTCGACTAAATCGTAGAAGGCTATTTCTCGTTCCAGCCAGTGCACCACGAGTGGTATATCAAAGGCCGTGGTATGTGCTATCCTGTCTGTGGGATGGTACATACAAAAGATCCCTTGCTGCTAATGGAAAAATGTAGCGGGTTTCCTCTCTAAGACTATGCCAGAATAACCAAATGTTTGACATCCAATAGCCGATGATTAGTAATCAATGTGCTCTAATGGTGCCGTTAAACAAAACAAACTTTAATTCGTAGGAATATCAAACTTTACTAATCCGCCTGGCCAACTTGTTGTTGACTCAACTTGCTAGTGTACTTAACGCATGTCTAAGAACAAAGGCATGCTCCCACAGAACATACATGTATTAGAAGCATATATAGATGTTTTCTAGGTGCACTCTAAGACATTCGATGTCATCTTTACAATTTTATATAAATTGAGGTTTGGGTTCAAGTAAGAGGGTACCCCCACACAACCTCCACCTCACCCTTAGACATCAGGTCACAGGCTGCCATTTTTCTAGGGAGGCAGGCTGGCTTTTGCCCGAATGAAACGACAATGCCCGAATCTGCATAACAACATTTATTAATATTAGCAGTGCTACCAAACAGCTATATAGAACTGCAAACGAATCACTACGCATTTTTTACGCGGATTACAACTAATTCTGACAGTAGAATGATGGAAATACATGGTAAAATGGTTTTAGGTTTGCTCATTTCCCACGTATATTTGTATAATTGTTGCCTGATTTTGAAGTTTTGCTTCAGCACTGGGGGGAGGGGGGAGGGGCGCAGTTGCACCCCCTCCTCCCCTGTCTTGTACACTTATGCACCAGGAACAGGTGATATTTTGATAACTAGGTTGCGCTTGTGCCACAGTTGTTTGTCTACCTAACTGACTTTCAGATCTGTCTAACTTCTGGTAGATCTCTTGGACTACAGTGCAAATCGTCTTGTCTGACTTCTGGTAGATCTCTTGGACTACAGTGCAAATCGTCTTGTCTGACTTGTGGGTTTTTCACAAATTTAGATACATTTTACTGGTGTGCAGGTCACCATGACCAAATTGTAGATTTCCCAGTCTAATTTGTGAGCCTTAGGTCAGGTAAGGTCATAGGGTTTTACGTGCACATTCACGTCATGGGCACAAGAGCCGGCTCCTCCGTCCATGACAGGAACATTGTGAGCCTTGCTCTCTAACGGCTCATATAGATTGGTTACATGCGGTCTGCCTAACCGCCTAAAAACAAATATCGAAACATTACTTTCAATGAGAGCATCTAAACTGGATGCATGCGATTGCGGCCAGTCGCATTGAAATAATCGTATATGGTGTATCCGCGTTACTGATCTGCATGTCATTTGGCCAACTTGTAAATCTGCCAGTTCAATTTGTGGGTCTTTCCGCCTAACTCGTGGGTCTTCCTCGTGGGGTTTTCCTCGTGGAGTTTTCCTCATGGGTCTTTCCGTTTAACTAGTGGGTCTTTCCGCCTAAATCGCGGGTCTTTCCGTCTAACTCGCGGGTCTTTCCGCCTAACTCGTGGGTCTTTCCTCATGGGTCTTTCCGTTTAACTAGTCGGTCTTTACGTCTAACTCGTGGGTCTTTCCGCCTAACTCGTGGGTCTTTCCGTCTAACTCGCGGGTCTTTCCGTCTAATTCGTGGGTGTTTCTGTCTAACTCGTGGGTATTTCCGCCAAAATCGTGGGTTTTTCCGCCTAACTCGTGGGACTTTCCGCCTAACTCGTGGGTCTTTCCGCCTAACTCGCGGGTCTTTCCGCCTAAATCGTGAGTATTTCCGTCTAACTCGCGGGTCTTTCCGCCTAACTCGTGGGGCTTTCCGTCTAACTCGTGGGTCTTTCCGCCTAACTCGCGGGTCTTTCCGCCTAAATCGTGAGTATTTCCGTCTAACTCGCGGGTCTTTCCGCCTAACTCGTGGGTCTTTCCGTCTAACTCGTGGGTCTTCCGCCTAACTCGCGGGTCTTTCCGTCTAAATCGTGAGTATTTCCGTCTAACTCGCGGGTCTTTCCGCCTAACTCGTGGGTCTTTTCGTCTAACTAGCGGGTCTTTCCGCCTAACTCGTGGGTCGTTCCGTCTATCCTTTCGATCCACATGACTAACTCACAGGTCCATTTGACTGACCAACATGTCCGTCTGACAAAGATATTCAACTCTCTTTATAAAAAAAATTCCGCGAATTCGCCATCGGAACTCTTTGGCCGATACGAATTGATATGTTGTAAAAACGTCATTCATAACACCTGCATTGTCCATTAAAATTACACTGTTTGATTTGTACATAAAAGGTTTGTCGTTAGTGTTTATAAAGGTGCAGTCCAGATTAACTGAGATCGCACTCTACTGTCCGCCCCGAGGTTAACACTTTATGTTTCAGTCAGTATGTGGTTGTAGGTAATGTTTGGCATACTTTCACCAGAGTTAGTATACAGGCACTCCTGAAGTGCTCACATACATTTCGTTTGGCCAATCAAAATAGCGGACATAACTCAGACAGTAGCCTAGCCTTAAGGTATTACATAGCTCAGCATACAAACATTAGCTTATGTACAGATTAAACCGGTAAAAACAATGTTTAACTTTCTACCTGAGAATAGCATCTTTGACGTCACTCTATTAAAAAAAAAATGAAGTACGCCACCTAGTTTGAAATATTACCACTCTTACTTCGAAGGATTTGAAAAGGGAAGCAACTCTCATTAAACGTCAGTACAAGGGAACTGAATGTCATATCGTGAAGTGCACTGCAATAGTCTATATGACATGACATTCAGCTGTAGATGTAGAAATTATATCTACTTTTACACCATAATTATGAGAGTTTCCCCCTCCCCTTTTATCATTGAATTAAAGGGACATTCCTGAGTTTGCTGCAATATTTAAGATGTTATTGACTAACAAAGATTTTTTAACGATTGTAATTACATATCAAATATATTTTTTCTACATACAATTATAGTGGCTCTATATTAAACGTGTTTCTGATCGTTCTAATATTTGTACTAGGTTAAATTTCATATAATTTCCTAAAATATGTTTTTTCGTACGTACAAAATTATTTGAAGACAAAATCCAGTTTGGTCTTCTTATAAATATTAAGACGACCAGAAACACATTGAATATACAGACACTGATATTCTAAACAAGAAAATATATTTAATATGTAAGTTTAATCGTAGAAATATTTTATTAGTCGGAAACATCTTACAATGCAGCAAACTCGGGAATGTCCCTTTAACAGTCAGTTCAACAAAGTAAACTAAAGCAAAAGGGGGCACTCTTCTCAGAGGAGTTAAATACGTCACTTACATGCCGCCCATTGGCTGCAATAAAGGTATCATTGTGATCCCTTCACACATTTAAAATGGTTTGTCGCAAAGGAAGACACTTGGACACGGAATGACATTAGCTCATGTCCGATCTATTAACGAGTACAAATACAAAGTGTCAGTAAGATCTGATGCCATGGAGACTGCATGGAATAGTATGTCTGGTAATCACACTCTATCTGTGTCCCTACCTTTCTATCTCTGGTTCCTCTCTTGCCGCTTCACCACACATGTCGAACATTCGCGCTAAAGTTCTGTTTTTCACCCTTTCCAGTCCACCCTGGCTATCCAAGGACAGCTCTGGTCTCAGTAAGTATCCTACGATAAGTCCTATTCCCAAACAGAGAGTGGAAACGACGGAGGTAACAACTACAACAGACGAAGAAACACCACTGGCCATTTTACAAATGGCGGCAAACTAACAGACGTCACCAAATACGTGTGTTGACTGTTTGATTTTGTGAATGTTTTTTTTTTTCTTCTCTCTTTTCTTTTCTTTTTCTGTCTTTCTAGTTAATGAGCACGTTGTTTCAAATTGCCGTCTGTCTCCGAGAATTTTTATTTACAATGTGAGTTAACCGCATGCCTGGCGTTTTAAATAAACTGCGTCTGACGTATGTTTTACATGCCGATGCGAAGAATCGTACGTGTAATGTCAGCTTTGATTCGGATTTCCGTCACAGACGTTCGAGTCGTCTACTGGCTTTTATGAAGGAAGTTCATATCATCCGACCAGAATGCAGCGTCTCAAATCTTGGCCTTAAAAGAATAGATAACTCGCAAATCCGCCGATTTGAGGTCCTAAATACGAGCTTTAACGGCAAAACACTGACGATTTGAAAGTGTACGGATTTAGAACACGCGGAAATGCGCCGAAACCAGAAACCGATTTTTATAAACATTCATGACATACAAACTAACCGGATTTTTTTTTATAAATGGACTGAGATGTAGTTCAGTAGTTAGAACGAGTTGGTTGAACGAGAGTAGACAGACATAGTAATTGTCTCGTCCCAATCAGGTCTCCACGACTAATACACCAAAGGCCATGGTATGTGCTATCCTTATCTATACTGAAATACATATTATCTGAACGACAAAACCGTTACCGTAATAAGAAGAAAAAATCGTATCTTAACACAATACAGCATTAAAGAGATATTTTGACATTGATGACTCTGCTATCATGTAGGACTTTCATGTGATTTGTTTATGGGAGGGATCTAATTCAGTCGGTAGAGCGCTCGCCCGAGTTGCTTGGGTCGTAGGATCGAACCCACTGGATAGACTCATTCTCCGAATTTTTCCCCGCCCCAACCTGTATCCCACGAAAGGCCATGGTATGTGCTGTCCTGTCTGTGGGAAAGTGCCTATAAAAGATCCCTTGGTACCAATGGAAAATGTAGCAGGTTACCTCTGAGGCTATATTTCAGCCGATGACTAAAAATCAATGTGTTCTAGTGGTGTCGTTAAACAAAACAAACATTAACGTTGTATACCAGAAGAGCGGGATCTAGTTCAGTCGGTAGAGCGCTCGGCTGAGGTGTTTCGGTCGAAGGATCGAATCCTCTCAGTGGACCCATTCTCTGATTGGGATTTTCCAGCCGTCTCAGCCACGAGGTATATCAAAGGCCGTGATATGTGCTATCCTGTCTGTGGGGAAGTTCATATATGATAGACCTTGCTGTTAATGGAACAATGTAAGGGATTTCCTCCAAGACTATATCTGAGAATTACCAAATGTTTGACATTCAATAGGCGATGATTAACAAATCAATGTGCTCCAGTGGTGCCACTAAACAAAACACAATTTTAACTTTGTCTATAAGAGGACTGCCACTCCATGATACGCCTGCTGTATGATTTTGTTTTAACGACACCACTAGAACACATTGATTTATTAATCATCGGCTATTGGATGTCAAACATTTGGTAATTAAGACATATTATGTAATGGAGAATGTACGAGGAGGTGTAGATTCGTGAAAAATAATTCACGAGCCCCGTAGTGGCGAGTTAATTATTTTTCATGAATCTACACTTCCGAGTGCATTCTCCAACTATTAATTAAAACAAATTACGTGATTGCTAAATTAACTTCTATTTTATTTTTTATAATGAAAATATTGGTTAAAATGGCAAATGATATTTACAAAACTAATAACCCCAAAACTACAGGATCCTTTCAGACCAGACCTGAACGATTAGGTCAGGAAATCCCCAGCAGTGGATGGCTGGTATCAAGTGTCATGCACGTGCTAAACGTGTAATCTCTGATTTCCGATTTAGTTTCCGACAATCTTCGCTGTGTTCCGCCAGAATATATTACTATCACTAGTATCAGGTTTATAAGGCTTAAATCACATATTTATTTGATGATGCGTATGTTTGGTCTCGTGGGCTAAATCGTTGTACATGTACTTGTTTACACGAATACGTTCTGTCAGTAGTGGGTTTGAATCCTTGACCTGAATGCATAAAAAGTTCAAATTGCATTGTTTAGCAGGTGTTGATTCTTGAAAAATAATCTACAACTAGAACAATAGTGTGACGTCACAGATATGGATTAATTACTGTTAATGAATAGCATGAATAGTGGCACTCTATAGACCACGTGTCGCTATGACCATATATATATATATATGCAGTCGAACCTGAATATAACGGTCACTAACGGGACCTATTAAAGGTGGCCGTTAAGGACAGGTGGCTGTTACATACAGATAAATTAAAACATATATGAGATAATTTGCCGGCACTATGATAACTACTACTTAATTGGAATGGATAAATGTGCGAACAATCGTTACAAAAATGTAACATAAAAGGGGAAAAAAGTGATTCAAAGCATTGAACACGATTTGTTGAAAGTCAATCTGTTATTCACTTTTTGAAAAAGTCATTATTTTACTGCTTTCCATTGCATTCTGTTACCCATGACGCAAAAGTTTGCAGATAAGAAATCATTATATATTTTAAAAACCCTCAGTTCTTGGGCAAGTTTGCCAATGTGTAATGTCTGAACGAATAATCTGGCATATATACAGTTGTATATATATATATATATATATATATATATATATATATATATATATATATATATATATACGTTTATCCAGCAATCACTTTATACATTGGAAAGTTATGACGACTAGATTAATCTCTATAGTTTCGGTCACTGTCCAAAAATATAGGTCACGTGACATAAGCCCGACTCGACTCCAGTATTTCAGAGTAGATCAGAGGCGGATCTAAAGGGAGGGGCAGGGGAAAAAATGTTTAATGTTCATCAGCAGAACCCCTGTTTACATTGGGTATCTGTCAAACCACAGGGATGAAGTGACATGTATGGAAAACTTTGTATCACTATTTCAGTCGCAAGAAAACCTCTAAGCACCTATCATATCGCTCATTGGTCAAATCTTAAATATTGTCGTGGGTATTCAGAGTTTGAACCAATGAAGTTATCTACAGGGTTCCTAAGGAAATAAAAGAGAAGAAAACAATAGTTCCTGTTATATACACCATTACGAAAACATTGCTAAAAGAAGGAGGTAATCTGGCATATATACAGTTGTATATACACATGTATATATATATATATATATATATATATATATATATATATATATAAGATGCCTGTTTGATACAGAACCTTTTATCGGCTGGGGGCGAGACGTAGAAGTGGAAGAGCGTTCGCTTGATGCGCGGTCGGTCTGGGATCGATCCCCGTCAGTAGGCTATTTCTCGTCCCAGCCAGTGCACCACGACTGATACATCAAAGACCGTGGTATGTGCTATCCTGTCTATGGGATGGTGCATATAAAAGATCCCTTGCTGCTAATGGAAAAGAGTAGCCCATGAAGTGGCGACAGCGGGTTTCCTCTCTCGATATCTGTGTGGTCCTAAACCGTATGTCCGACGCCATATATCCGTAAATAAAATTTGTCGAGTGCGTCGTTAAATAAAACATTTCCTTCCTTCCTTTTATCGGCTGATTAAACAATATGTTGGGATGTCGTTATACTTTCACTTTCGTTTCTTTGAAACCATGATGTAAACTTATCTAAATGTTTATTAATACCAGTGCCGAGTTTTGGCGACCGAGCAGAAAAACGTCCGCTAGTCTGGTTTATGTGCGCTTCATGGTACAAATAGCCACGTCGGGAACCAATGAAACAGTTCGCGAACGTTAGCGAAACGTTAGTTGGCTGAACTTGAGGCAGAATTAACATAATTTAAAACTCGTTATCAGTTCAAATAAACTACTGACACCTAATGAAAATGCTGTATGAATATTTATTATATATAATATTATTTTTAAAGTTATTAATTTAGAATAATAATGGTAAAAATTAATTAATCAATACTTAACAACACCCCCAGCACGAAGGAAAATCGGCAAGTTGGTGTCAAACAAAGGTAGGACAGACGATTTAGAAAGAAATACATGTGTCAATATTGTAATTAGAAGTAATTTAAATTTACCAACGTGCAATTCACATTTATTCGATTATTGATCGATCATCGATCGACTGGTTCAAGCCGATGATCGATCACAAACATGAGTTCAAGTTCAAGTTCTTTATTTGCCTTAAGTTAAAAAAAAAACCTTATCAGCCATAAATACATACATATATAATCACGATATATATACAAATACAAATGGAGAGTGATTTAAGAATTAATGGTAAAATTAACATAGTATACTAGTAATAGTGGTGGGATGTACATATATATGTGCATTATAAACATTATCGTGGTATAGTAATAATTCTAATTCTAAATATATATGTATATATTGATGTATACCCGATGAAATATGATTGATATACTAGCTAATGAAACGGCAGATTAGTGGATGTCATATTTTAAGTAAGCTGCAGTAAATCGTCTCTAACTTTATTTGCCAAAACTACATATTGATGTCTTTATTGTTTTCAGTTGTTAATAGTTTAGTGAGCCTAAATACGCTTGGACGTCTGTGGTAACACTGTTTAATATACTTATTCCTCAAATCATTTATAGCTGGGAAAATAAGGATAAAATGATATTCGTCTTCTATATCATTAGAGATCAAATAGTGCATTTTCTTTCGGCCCTGTCAATTTTCCTATACCTTCCTGTTTCTATATTTAATTTGTGTGCACTAATTCGGATCTTTGATATTTCTTTTAAGTGATTTAATGGTATGGGTTTTCTAAGATATGTTTGTAGCTTGAATTCAAGTAACAAAAATTTATATAGGGTACCTTTCGGTGAAGTCGTTATTCGACTAAAACAATGTTATTTAAAATTATCGTAAATTCTTTCCTTAATTATATTATATTCTCTGTTACCAACATGTGGTATGTTCCATATATAGTTTAGTCCAAGCCTATTTAGTTCTTGTTTGACTTGTGTTACCCAGTTACCCCAATCTATTAAAATTAGCTCCACTATTACATGTGGATCTAAAGACAGCCAGTTGGAGCTCATGTCCACCAATCAAAACCTTACTTGCAGAATCCTGCCAGTGATTTAAAAATAATTTGAAAACATTCCGAATTATCCTGAGGGTATACGACATGTTTCGTGTGAATTACGAATGCCTTAAAACATGTTTTATTTTATAAAATAAATAATTTGTAATGTAAAACTGAAGACTGATTTAGTTTTTTTTAATTTTATAAATAAATAAATAATTTTTAATGTAAAATTGAAGACTGATAACCCACCCCGTACGTATTGGTATGGTTCGCTGTACTGCGGCCACTAAAATAGACTCGCCCGATATTTTTAGAATTTGTATGCTCCCAAATAACGTTATAAAAGGCGAAGTGTGATTGGTCAATATTTAAATTATTATTTACAGACGAAATGTTACCTGGACATTGGGGACTACGCAGTGTTGTTAGTTTTAAATCACTGGCAGGATTCTGCAAGTAAGGTTTTGATTGGTGGACATGAGCTCCAACTGGCTGTCTTTAGATCCACATGTAATAGTGGAGCTAATTTTAATTAGATTGCCAGTTACCCTTTAATCGTTCCATTTCCTCATATATAGCTAAAAGGATACAATTTACAGTATTTCGTATTTTAATCCAATATTTAAAAATTCTTAATTTTCTCATAATATACAGAGGAAAACGCCCCAACTCACTATATATAAATTCATTACATGCCCCTTGTTGTACTCCAAGTAGTTTTTTTTACAGAATTTTGTATGAATATTTTCAACATCCCTTGCACAGTGGAATCCCCAGACCTCTGACCCATAACTAAGAATACTGTTAACATAGATGTCAAAAACAGATAGCATTGTTTCAATATTAAAATAATGTCTTTTGCATACCTTTAATGAAAACAAGGATTTTCTTCCCTGATCAGCGAATCGTTTTTGAGTTCGATTAAATTTACCGTTATAACAGAATAATAAGCCAAGATAAATGAATTCATTTACGACCTCCAACTGTTCACCTTTGTATAACCACTTTTCGTTGTCTCGAATGATCCCCCCATTTCTAAAAATGACGACCTAAGCTTAGTTTTATTTACAGGTAGGTCCCATTTGGTAGTATATTTTGATAGTGATTTGAGCATTGACTGAAGGCCTTCTGGTGTTTCGGCTAGGAGAACCATATCATCGGCATACATAAGTAGGAATATATTTAATGATTGGATGTCGATATAGGGGCAATCATCTGATAAGAAATGCATTTCGCAGTCATTTACAAACATGGAAAATAATATCTGCGATAATACTTCACCTTGGAAAAGGCCGTTTCTACAACTGAAAAAGTTGGATAGCATATTGTTATATTTGACGCAGCAGTTCACATTATCATACAGTGACCGGATAACATTAAGCATTTTACCATCGATACCAAATTGAATCATTTTGTACCATAATTTTTGTCTATTGACATAATCAAATGCTTTACTATAGTCCACGAAGCAGCAATACAGTCGCTTTTTATTCTTCAATATTCGTCCAATTAAAGATTGAAGAATGAAAGCGACGTCGATCGTTGAGAACTGTTTTCTAAAACTAAATTGAGCGTCACTTATGACATGATTCATTTTATCAAAAACTAATAATCGTCCATTTCCCTAAGCAACTGGCTAAAGTTATGCCTCTGTAATTATCAGGGTTGTTTGCATTGCCTTTTATAAAAATAGGAACAATGCACCCCAATGACCAACTGTGTGGATATGTACCCGAATCAAAGACAGCGTTAAATAATATCAATAAACATGGCATCAAAACATTTATACAATTTATAAAATATTCGTTTAATACCTTGTCAATCCCACTGGATTTGTTCGTCTTTAACTTATGTACAGCATTAAGAATTTCCTTCTCTGTAATTTCAGAGTCAAACTCGCGGTTCGGTACGTCACTAACTTGCTGGTCGTATTTACGTAAAAAATCTTGTGTCTCGTCGTCTAATTTAGGCACGTTTTCAGCCAATTTGCTAAAATGGTTATAGAATTCATCATTTATTAGTTCTGAATTTACGTTTTTCTTCCTTTTCTCGAAATGTGCATAAAACTGCATTGGGTTATATTTGCGGAGATAATTGAGTATGTTGCCTTGTTGGCATTTATAATTTCTTTTTAGGCGGCGTTCTAATGACTTATACCGGTATATTCTTTTTACACGTACGAGTTCAATTCGATTTAGGTCACTTCTTCTACCATTAAACATATGGATAGCTTCCCTATATTCATTAAATCGAGCTTTACATTCCTCGTTAAACCATGTCTTATCACCGCCCGTGGTAGTGTGCCGGCGCATATAGTTATTTATGTTTGTATGGGTAGTGACGTCACAGTAAGGTAATATAATAGTATTTAGTTCGTTTGAGAATTTATCAACCCGTACGTTTATACAATCTTGGCTATTACCACTAGTTGAACATATATTCAATAACGTTTCATTATTTTCGGCTACTTTGGAAGCAATGACAGCATTGTTTTCGTCGATCCACTTCGCGGTAGTGTGTGTTCGAATCTCATCGGGCTCCTGCGTATCAGCAATGTTTACATTACAACCCATTGTGAAACATACAGGTGCATGGTCGGAGAAACAATTGAACTCACCGGACTGAAAATATGAATTTAAATCGAAACACGATTCGCCAGTGAGTACATAATCAATAAAGCTTGTACCGTTTGCATGTAAAAAGTGATATTCCCATCTCGGTCGTCTGGGTGTCTACCATTGATTAGTCGTAACCCGCTAGCCTTGCAAAGGGCGATAAGTTTGCTACCGAACTGATTAACTGTTTTGTCTTCGCTGTGACGCGGGTCGAGATTACTGTCCGGTACGTATTCGATCACGTTTTGTAATACATGTAATGGACCTTCTGCTAAGATGTCAGTTTCTATGCAATCACAAAGCGTACCTGTACGACTATTAAGGTCACCTATAACAACAATGTCGCCCATCTGTGCATATGTACATATGTGATCTTCTAGTGTTTCAAATATATCTGCATCACTATTGAGATAATACGTGCTATTAATAGGCGGTATGTAATTAATAAACATATATACATCTCTATTAGCACTAAACTTATTGCTTTTGATTTTAAATATAATACTACTATCACAGGTTTTATCTATGCACACACAATTTTCTTGGAGAAAAATCTCTAACAAATATACACATTCCTCCTCCTTTTCCATTTTCTCTAGGCACATTACACGTGGTATAATTAGGTATTGTTATGTCGTCAGAGCCTGTCCATGAACATATTAACGTAGAGGTTCTACTTTAAGAAAGCACCTGCGTAGTTGAACGAAACTGTTTCCGTGTCTAACCCAACTTCCAATGTGCAGTGTCAAGTATTTTGAGGAAAGTGGGGCTCTTTTTTTTTTCTTCATCTTCAAACAGAAGAGCCGTTTGTACTCTGGGAAGGAAATAGCTGCAGTTCGTTCCCCTTAAAACCTGTCAACACAGGCGTTTGATGTTTGCGTGAGTTTTCTGAGAGCACGACGCTAAGTCCGGCCACGCCCTGCTGTGAGAGGTCGCCGGCGAAATGACCAGATTAGTCGTCTGCAACTTTTCTCCGTAGTTTATGTTGGAAGATCAGGCCTACTACGTTAAGTCAGCCGTTTTTCGCTAAGTGTTTGCAAACTTTTCGACTGGTTCCCGCAGTCATTCGGTTTAATTTGTAGCGTAAAAACCAGTCTTGCAAGCGTTGGCGACAAACAGCTGGCCAAACTTACCTCCAGATTGCACAGGGAATGTTATATTAAAATATTAAGAAATCGGTAGTGTGTTGCGTGATTTTTACCTGAGTGACCGATATTTCGATTACGTGTGTTAGAAGTCTATTCACGCTATAATTACCTTGGTAATCTATTGTTCGGTTACATGAACTATATTTGTGTATAACCCTGTGTCCAGCGTAAAGGGGGGGGGGGGGGGGGGAGGCTGGCTTTTACCCAAATTAAACAAACATGCCCAAAACCTGGATAACAACATTTGTTCATATTAGCATTACTGCCAAACATCTATATAGGGCTGCAAACGAATCACTACGCATTTTTTACATGGATTACAACTAATTTTGAGGGTAGAATGATGGAAATGCATGGTAAAAAGGTCTCAGGGTTACAACATTTTGCCCGAATATCTGTATAATTTTTGTCCGAATTTGAGGTTTTTCTCCAGCACTAGGGGGTAGTTGCCCCCACCTATTGCCCCCTGTCTCGCACGATTATGATAATAAGACTAATATTTCGCCTCTTGCAGGACGCGTTTGTTTGTTTGTTTGTTTATATATATATATGTGTGTGTGTGTGTGTGTGTGTGTGTGTGTGTGTGTGTGTTTGTGGATTGTATTTGTGCGTATGATTGTCTGTGTGCACGTGTATTGTAACACTCATGGAAAAAAAGAAATGTTTTATTTAACGACGCACTCAACACATTTTATTTACGGTTATATGTCGTCAGACATATGGTTATGGACCACACAGATATTGAGAGAGGAAACCCGCTGTCGCTACTTCATGGACTACTCTTTTCGATTAGCAGCAAGGGATCTTTTATATGCACAATCCCACAGACAGGGTAGTACATACCACGGCCTTTGATATACAAGTCGTGATGCACTGGCTGGAACGAGAAATAGCCCAATGGGCCCACCGACGGGAAACGATCCCAGACCGACCGCGCACCGAGCGAACGCTTTACCACTGGGCTACGTCCCGCCCCTGTAACAGTCATGGATTTTTATTTCCAGTTAAACACATCATTTTGAAAACCCACTTGAAGAACCGACACTAGCACGTTTTTAGTCTTAGTGTAGATTGTAACACGCAATTCGTTTATTCGTGATTTCTGTGAAACAGAAAGTTGGTATAAAACCGAAAATAGAAAATAAGGTGCGTTTTATCCTTAATGTAGTCTAGTTCATCTTGCATTGTATCGTAAACGTTACTTGATCTATATTTCCTTTGTTCACAAAGTATGTATAAGTGCATACATAAATATAGGTCACGTGACATAAGCCCGACTCGTCTCCAGTATTGCAGAGTAGATCAGAGGCGGATCTAAGGGGAGGTGCAGGGGAAAACATTTTTAATGTTCATCAGCAGAACTCCTGTTTACATTAGGTATCAAACCACAGGGATGAAGTGACATGTATGGAAAACTTTCTATCACTATTTCAGTCGCAAGAAAACACCAAACATCGAAGACGAAAGAAATACTAGTGGAGAAACACCCATCCACCTCCCCTTTTACCTAAATCATAAGAACAAATCATGCTATGTAGTTTTATTGTATTACATATATATGCATACATGTATAGATATTCTATCAGATCGAATATGCAGGTCTGTGACGTGTTTTATGTATGGCAGTAATTTAATGCCTACCTTTGATGGGAATTTTGGTTAATTAGTTAATTAATTATTCAATGTTTTGTATCAGTATGATGTCGTTTAAAATAAACGGCCATTTTTCAATTCGATTTGTGTAATGTTTTTATTTAGAGAAAATTCCCAATTAAACGAGCTGACTAGGTTGGTTCGAATGACAGTTGTCCTGCTACAAATATATATATTTGGCCCCCCCCCCCCCCCCCCCCCCCCCCCCCCCCCCGAAAAAACTTTAAAAAAAAGTATCTTCTTGACTGTTTAATGAGTTTTAGACTATTAACTACTCAGTTGCCCCCCCAAAACAAAAACTCCTAGCTACGGCCCTGCTTTATTGGAATCATATGTCAGGGCCGTACCCTGACCAAAATCCATGGGGGGGGGCACTAAATTTTATAAATAATTTTTAACATACTATAAATGTTAAACATTTCTATGCTATTACTTGATATATATAAAAAAAAAAAAAGGACAAGATTCTCAGGGGGGGGGGGGGGGCAGCTGCCCCCCCCCCTGCCCCCCGGAGGGTACGGCTCTGTATGTAAATAACTAGGGTTTCAATTTCCTGGACAACCAAAGTACTCCGCACAGCAATAGAGTGAACGGGCACACTGTCCAGGACTTCGGCCTCTGCCAGACGACGACGTGGTGTAGCCGGAAGACAAAATGGCGGACAATGCAAGGTTTGTGTTTTAGGAAAGTACAAATTACTAATTAACTAGCCAAATGCAGGTATAAAAATTACAAGGACTAGTTAAACAACACAGTAATTGCCGTAACAAGAACTGTCGCTAATGATGGCCGTTCAGACATGTGTCTTCCCACAGTTTATTTATCTTCACCACGGACAATACGATGTGGAATCCTCTGTTCCTCTGTTGGCAAACAGTTACAAACATGTCTTTTCTGGTAACTGTCCTTCTAATAATAACTGTCACGCGTGAATATCACAACAAATGTTCAAAGTTATGAAGTTTCCTTTTCGCCCCATGACGAAATCGCACTGTGTGTAAACTGACCCATAAGTTAACATTTACTAATAGCAACATACATACAGCTAAATAAACAAATTACGTAATTAACCAACTACTCAGTTTTGTAACTGATGTGTATACCATATCAATTAATATACACAAACTATTCTGTAATACTGTTTACCGACATTAATATAATAAAATCATTAAAATGTCAGATCCTTCCAATATATATATATATATATATATATATATATATATATATATATATATATATATATATATACCGTTACACCTTTGTTACAACTTAAAGTTTCACACTATGAGCGATCATCAGGTAACGTGTAACTTCCCCGTCGTTACGTCATGAAGCAATATCATGTTTCCACAATTACTCCGTAAGCCACACCCCTTAGTTACTGTTACTACGTCCCACAAGCTAACATCCAAAATGGCGGAATCCGTAGCAGACTGCGTAGCTGATCTAAAAAGTATTCCAGATGATGTGTCTGTTTTATATCTTCCTGAGAGTTCGGGCCTTTCCAGAAAAGCACAAGAGAAAGGTTTAAATTATTTTACGCAAGGCTATATCCACAATATAAACATTTCCGACGAAAATCAACCGAAAGTAAATGCGAGATGCTGGCGTTCCATGAGGAAAACGACTCGGCACACAAACTTCACATTCAAGTTTGCTTGGAGACGAAACAGCTATCAGAGGCTAACTGCTCCTGTAAATCTGGGTGAGTATATTTTGGTATTAAACTAATATTGCAGCATGGTTTATTTTAGTGCAAAGCAAAAAAGAAAAGTAACAAACCGGAATATAACAAATGACACACACGTGTCTTAAAGCTGCATTGTCAAGACTTTGTAATAATATTTGAACATTTACAATAGATCGCCCAACTGTTTAGTTTGAATTCACCTCACAACCAATTTCGGTCATATGCATCACACACACACACTGGGCCATTTCTCGTTCCAGCCAGTGCACCATGACTGGTATATACTACCCTGTCTGTGGGATGGTGCTGTTAATCAAAAATAGTAGCCCATGAAGTGGCAACAGTGGGTTTCCTCTCTCAATATAGTGTAGTCCTTAACCATGTCTGACACCATATAACCGTAAATAAAATGTGTTGAGTGCGTCATTAAATAAAACATATCTTTCTTCTTTTTTCTGTTTATGGGCTGTGTGTGGGCATGTATATTATTCATATTTATAATAGGTAATTTGTATATAGCTAAATATCAACTGTGTGTATTATTATTATTTGAAAACAACAGGTGTTCACGAATATAAACAAATGTCTTTTTGTACTTCCAGGCTAAGTGGCCACTGCTCACACATTATTGGGCTCTTAAAAACCTTACACGGATTCAAGCTGCACAATTTAACATCAGTCCCATAACAGCAGAGTTGTACGAGCATTCCAAGAAAGTGGGGCCATCCAAGAGGGATGAAAATAAAGCCAATACCAATGAGCCATGTTGTGGTGGAAAGACCCACAGCAGAAGTCAGAAAACGAAAGCCTGTATTGTGTCAGTTGGACACACAGAAGAAGTAAGACTTATAATGTTGATTTGTTCTTTGATACTATAGGCGGTATACCTATTGTAATTATATCGATTCATTTTGAAATTAGCATCACCTCATTGAGATTTTTATTGTATTTCTGGAATATTTCAGTATGTTCTGCAACTTTGCATATTGTAAAGTTGCATTTAAAAGTCTATAATACTCTCTGAAAATGTAGACCAATAAATAATAAACAATAAACTGAATATAAAATGTACATGTATATTTTAATCAATATAATAAAACACAGAATTGATTATATTTTGCATAAACTAATTTCATGTTGTTGTGAAATTAATATTTAATAATTAACTGGAATGTAGTATGATACTTTAAAAGTATTGTGCCGCTAACAATACGAAATTATTATGCACATAAATACCTCTGCAATATGAATACATCGTAATGACAACAATGCTACAATTCCTTTTTAACAAGTAAATACTACACCTTATAAGTTGGAAAACTGGCAAGATAGACTTAGATTATTTTTATTTGGGTCGCAATTGGGGGGATTTCCAAGGAACCTATAAACAATGTTTTACTACATCCGTAGGTAGATATAATAATCATCATCTTTAGAACAGGTCTTACAATATTTTCTGTAAAATGTAGCAGTTGCTAATGCATCATAAAATGTTGTAAAGTTTGTTTTATTTGTTTGTTTTTAGTTAGTATACAGCTTAGCATACGGTTATGTAACATATGTACTAATTCTTTACACTTCAGACTTCCTCTTGTTGAGTCTTCTGATGTTAAAAAACTGAGACAACTCGATGGAACGCCACTGGGATATATTTTATCAGAAGATGGACCTACAGTGGATACACCTTTTGGGAAAGTACCTGTTGGCTCACTGTTATCATATCAGGTAAAAACCTTTCTTTCTGTTTTCCAATTTCATTTATCCCTAACAAATGTATCTTGAAACAATGTCAAAAAGCAACAAACTGCCCAAATTTGGTTTATGTTTTGGAAGAGCGAAGTTGGGATTGTATGAAAAACAATTCTGTAGTTTTTTATTTTGGAAATTACTCTTTCAATGTGAATTCGATGTTTTGCAATTTTTTGTGTCAGTTCTGTATCTCCTGGGGACATCTGTGAACCAGACGAAGCAAATGGCGGTATATTTAATTTTAATCCTAGCTTTTCTAATTCGTTCCCAATGGTGAGTCCTTTGTCTGCCATGACAGCATCTCCTTCCAGTAAATAACCTCTTTCAAGTAGAGCTTTTAGTAAATCATAAAACCCACTGTTTGTTGTAATTTCTTTGTCTGATACAGACCCAGTAAACAGTTCAGAAACAAACATCAATGATCCACATGGATCACAACCAATAAGACACTTTAAGGTAGTGCTTGATTTGTAGTCACTGTACATTTGACTTTGTAGAGCCAGAGCACAAGGAGATTGTGTTTTAATTTCTGTGCCATCAATGATAATCAGACTTGTGGGAAATTCCTTTTTATAGTCAGCAGGCATATTGTTAATTATTATATCCCTGTGTGGCCAAATATTTAACTGTCCAAATTTGAAATACATGTGTTCAATCCATGCATTAAAAATGTCACTCGAAGATTGCAATGAAAATCCAAATCGCATGGATATGTCTTTTAGACCACAATTATGCCGCAATCTACACAAACATAGAAAAAGACAATCTTTCAGGGCAAGCCTTCTAATGTCACGCCTACTTTTTCTGTAAGAAATGCAATCATCACTTGGTGCAAGAAAATCAAGGAGTGCAAGAAATCGTAACAGCTTTAATCCTGTGTAATACTGGAACAGATCTTTAAGTTTTCCCTCTCTTCTACAGACACTATCAAAACCAAATCTTTCTCCATCTTCTAATTTTTTCTCTAATTCTGTTATTCGTGTCTTCTGTTCTTGTACTTTCTTAAGCAATTCATCATTTTGCATTGTTGTCTCTTCTAAATGTTTTCGAAGTTTGTGACTCTCTGCACTATATACCAGGAGATCAAGTGGGGAAACCCCTGAAAAGATATGAATGAAAAAGACACATTCAATGTACTTAACAAAATATTTTGTATTATATTTTAGACAAGAAACTTCAAAAATATAGAAGCCTCTGTGGGAACTGGATGCGGCAATACACTATTTCCAAAAACAGCATCTGTAAAGTTAACAGATGAATATCTTTGCTTAAATAAAGACTTTGCCCTGGTTGATGCTGAAAAACTGGAAAGCCAGACACAGGGACAGGCAAGCTGCCAGTTATGGAAAACATCAAGGGCCAAACGAATAACAGCGTCAAATTTTGGGAAAATTTTACAACTCAAGTCTGTGCCATCTTCAAAATTCTTGGAGAATATATTTAACAGCAAAGAAATATCAGCTGCTCACTTGGAATATGGCAGAAGAAATGAACCAAAAGCAAAAGCCAAGTATCTTGAACTGTATCATACAAGACACATACATGAATGTGGACTGGTGGTAAATAAAGAATTTTTGTTTTTAGGTGCCAGCCCAGATGGTAAAGTATGTGATAACAATGATTGTGGCTTAATTGAGGTCAAGTGCCCATATACTGCAAGAGACCATACAATTAATCAAGCAGTTGATGAACTTAAAAAATTTATTTTGAAAAGGGAAGGCAATTCGATTGTTTTTCCTCAGAATCATCAATACTATGACCAGGTTCAAGCTGATGGTAACTGGCTCAAAGTTTTGTGACTTTGTAGTTTATACCAATAAAGACTTGCATGTTCAGCGGATTTATCCGAATATTGACCATATACAAAACATGTTGCAAAAATTATCTTTGTTTTACATGAAATATGCAAAACCCCATCTAGCCGAAATGGAAAAAAACAAGTAGATCAGGTGTATATTGAATATACAGGTGTATATATGTTGTTTGTTAGGTTTCATTTTTCTGTAAATAATTTACACAACACATTATTATTACTACACATAAATGTGTATTTAATGCATTGAACACTTGAACTTAAGTTTTCATCAGTTTGAGTACTTTCATCTTTATGGAGTTCTGTAGGTGGAGCATTTTCATTGTCATCGGGTATGGTGGCACTGACATCATGAGAATGTAATCAATTAATGGCAGGGCTTGTAGATTGTGGTAGCCCTACCCCCCATGGCTAATGATATTGAATGCTGGGCTAGTCAATAACTGCGATTGCCATGCCCAACGGTTAGTAAAAATATTTGGTCAAATGTTACAGTCAAGTCTATTTTGTAAATATGACTATCCTGCCTCCACCCCTACCCCAATGTTAGTGTTTTAAGCTCTACCTCACTCTTTAGGTGACAAATCCGATTATTACTATTAATTAGTAAAATTAAACTAAAGTTCGGCTTAGCTTAGGTGGCTGTGTTAATCCATGTGGGTGGGTGTCGGCATTTGGATATAAGTTCATTTCTCTTGTTCAGCGAGTTGGTCCCTATAGCTTTCAGTACTTCCAGCTTTTCCTCAATGCATAGATTGCACTGCCCCGTGCTTCTCTTGAAGGTGTTCACTTTCCTTATTACGCGCCACGTTATTGTGTACTCAGCGTTTTTTCTTTTTAGTTCCCAAATGTACTTCGACAGCTCGGTTTCCTTTTCGTACTTGCTGTGCATGAAGGACGTCTTGTGGTTGGCATACCTTTCTTTGAAGGATCCCCCTGTGAGGCCTATGTATGTCTTGCTTGGTGTGTTAGTGGTATGCACTGCAGCTTCATATATAACTGATTTAGTGAAGCAGTTTCCCTCAAGTGGGCAATCGTCCTTATTTCTGCAGTTACATTTGTTCTCTGTTTGCTTGTTGCTGTCTTCGGCAATGATCTTTGCGTTGTGGTGTTGTATGATCGTTTTCATGTTCTTCATACAGCTGTAGCTTACTTTGACGTTGTTCTTGTTGAAGAGTTTGTGGTACTTGCTGCCGGTCGGGAAGTGCTTCTTTATTAGCTGTAGGAATGTTTTCCCCACTTTTGACTTTACGTTCCTGCTGTATGGCGGGTTGAACCATGTTATGTTCCTGGATCTATTTTTCTTTTTGGTGCTTGCTCCAGTTTTCGTGTCTGATTGATGGAATGCTATCTTCTCTGTATAGTTGCTTGCTTCTAATGCTTTGTTGTAAGCGGGGGCGGCTTTGGCAAAAATGTCTTTGGTTGATGAGAGGAGAGAGATTCTCTTGCTGACAGTTCGTGGGATTTGCTTTGTGATTGCAGGTGGATGATTGGAGTTCTTGTCGATGTACATCGTTTGGTCGTTTGGTTTTCTGTAGGGTTTGTGTGTACCGTTGTTCAGGTTCAATGGTGTATCCAGGTAGTTGGTGATTTTCAAATTGGTCTTCACTGCTATTATGAGGCCGAGTCCTTGGAAAATCTTATATATATATATATATATATATATATATATATATATATATATATATATATATATATATATATACTGAACAAAATAAGAAACTTCCGCTAACTTTGCTTGAACATAACTTGATGAAAACAAACCGGGGGAATAATTGTTATATATGCGTTTAAAGAGTGTTCCATGATGCATCGTTTGGTGCAAAAATCATGGCCATAAGTTAACAGAAGCTGGGAGAAATTTTGACCAAGAGTGGAAGGGGTTAAAAATAAAAACACCCACTTAATAACGGGTATGATCACCTCTTGAATTGACCACTGCAGTGCATCGCAGGCGCATAGAATTGACTAAAGTGTTGATTTCTGCCTGTGGAATATTGTTCCATTCCTGAATGAGCGCTTGACGAAGTTCGTTGACGTTAGCGGGTGGGTTGGGACGACGCCTCAATCGTCTGTCCAGACTATCCCAGACATGCTCGATGGGGTTGAGATCAGGACTTTTAGCGGGCCAGTCATCAAATAAATCAATGTTATTTATCCTAAGAAAATTTACAGTGTCTCTAGCTGTATGAGAGGTGGCATTATCATGCTGAAAAATCGAGATGTTGGCGTTGTTATGGAACAGAGGAATGACGTGATGAGCGAGAATGTCATCGCGGTAACGTTGAGCATTTAAATTGCCATCAATGACGACTAGTGGTGAACGATAACCATGGGCAATGGCTGCCCAGACCATAACAGAACTCCCACCCACGAAACGATCTCGTTCAAGAACACAATAGTCAGCATAGTGTTCATTTCTCCTACGGTAGACGCGCACCCTGCCATCACCACGTTGTAAAGAAAATCTGGATTCATCCGAAAAAAAGAACGGTATTCCAGCGTCACCGTATCCAACGAGTGTGTACACGTGCCCAATTAAGACGATTTAGACGATGACGTTGCGTTAAAACGCATCCGACGTAAGGACGTCGTGCATGTAAATCGTTCTCACGCAGACGATTACGAACAGTTTGCCCACTGATTCGGTTATTATGAAGCCCAGGTGTGTTAGCAGCAGTAGCAGTGGCAGTTTGGAATCGATTGAGAAAATGCGTGTTCATGATATAGCGGTCTTGACCACGCGTTGTAACACGCGGGCGTCCACGAAGTGGCAAGTCGTTGGTTCTTCCTGTCGTTCGAAATCGTACGCGAAGATTTCGTATCGCTCGACTAGAACTCCCAACATGCCTTGCAACGTCTTCTGTCGACATGCCAGCATCAAGCATGCCAATCGCCCGTTCGCGTAAATTATTGGGTATTCTTGGCATACTAAAAATGCTACAATGTAAAAAACTTTAATTTTTTAACAGATTTTGAAGCGTTTTCGTTCACTTGACAACAATGTCAGTAAGACAAATAAAACAAATTGACCGAATACTACACGGGACATGTCGAACCATGCATGCACGTGCAAACTGAATTTCACGTTGTCGATGATTAACAGTGCAAAATTAATCGATAAAATTCATGAATCCTGATAATACAGGCTAATACTACCTATATAATTTCATTACACAATGAATTCTTTAACACAACAAATACTATATGTACAAATCGGAAGTTTCTTTTTTTTGTTCAGTATATATATATATATATATATATATATATATATATATATATATATATATATATATATATATATATATATATATACATGTATATATATGAAAAAACTAAACAGCTCCATTTGTATAGGCCTTTCGTCCATAAAAATAGGTGAAAGGACTATTTAATTGTAAAAATATGTATATCTTTAAGACAAGTAGATTTGTTTAATTTTTTCATATTTTAATTCGATAAAGTTAGTCTGAATAATTTTTAAGTCTGTGTTCGATCTGAGAAACAACCCGCCTCTTTGTTGTGTGTTTTGTTGTTTTGTTTAAGAATTTCACTAGAGCACATAGATGTATTGATCATCGGCTATTGGATGTCAAACATTTGATATCTGACATATAGTTTCAGAGGAAACCCGCTAATTTTGTTCTTTAGCAGCAAGGTATCATTTATATGCACTTTTCAACAGACAGGACATATCGTGGAAACTGCCCAGAGAATAATAGAACAAAGTTTGAGAACTATACAACCAAAACTCTAGGACAAGATGGAACCATATGCCCGTGTATGGAAACCTGAATGGAACGCTGAGCGAATCGAGATAGAGAAAAAGGAAGAAGAGAGACGCCGTAACAACAAAGACAAATGGGTAAACCTTGGAAGCTGCAACATCATAAGCCAATGGTCATTGTTCGGACTCCTTGCTGTATGCCTATCCATGGGCATTACACTTACAGCGCTCATTAAAGAGACATGGATAGTGTAGGGTTACTCTCTCTCTCTCTCTCTCTCTCTCTCTCTCTCTCTCTCTCTCTCTCTCTCTCTCTCTCTCTCTCTCTCTCACACACACACTCCGACTCTAATTTCTTCTCATTTCTCACACTAACACACTCTCTCACTGCCACCTCTCCAACTCCCCCCCCCCCCCCCCCCCCTCCTTTGCCTCTCGGTTTTTTCTCCGTGTCTCTATGTCTCTGTCCCCTGCCCTATCTCTTTGTCTTTCTCTTTTTCTCACCAAAGACAAAATTTATACATATATACATACTTAAATATATTTTTTGTTTGTTTATGTCATACATTTGCGTTATACCGTTTTATAATGTTTCTATGGTAGTTACTGATATCCTGGTCAAATATATTTAGAATATACTGACATGATTATTGTTATACAAAGATTACATGTTCTTTAACATGAAAGCTTTATGTAAAACATCGTCGGAGATTTTGTTTTAAAGCATTATTTTTATTTCTGAATAGGCATACAAATATATGTACATGTACATATACACAGCCATTTCAAACTATATAAGTTATATATTGTACAGCTATACATATTCCAAATGCATACAAAACCAAACCCCACACACAGCACACCCCCCCCCCCCCCCCCCCCCCCATACAAACAAAATAACAAAGGCAAACCTGGCAAAACGTATAATGTACATTGTTGATCTATTATATAATCCGGACACTGGGAAAAACTGGTTGGTCTCAGCGACTTACGTAATGACTAGCTTTTAATTGAAAACTGAAACAATATACCCGGACATTTACAATTCCCCGTTTAACGAATTTAACAAATTCGGTACTGACATATTACCAGCCTTAATATACTTCACAAAAAGTTAGTTTGTGTGATTAACGACATTACTAGAGCACACTGATTAATTCATCATCAATTGGATGTCAAACATTTCATAATTCTGGCATGTAATCTTAGAGGAAATCCGCTGCATTTTCCCACCACTTTAGATATACCAGTCGAGGTGCATTTGTTAGTAGGAGAAAAACACAATAGGTTCACCGAGGAGGTTCGAACCCAAGACACAAACATCTCAAGCGAGCACTCTACCGACTGAGCTAAATCCTCCAATCGATATTCACAAATGCAAACATAAATAAACATAACTTCCAATAAACTGTACACATACTATAATACATACAATTAAATACACGTTTGTTATTTTTTGTTGTTGTTTTATATTATAAATCAATTAGACATAATTATTCATATTTAATAATGGGTTAAAAAAATAAATATGCCACTAATTTTTCTTTAATCATTGTTATCGTCTCTTGCCAAAATAACGTGCTAAATATTACGAATATATACTTGTCGGTACATATGTAAATTAATGTATTAACTTAAGATTTATACATTTTATTCCCTTTAAAACTATTTTTAACAATTTTATAGGGTTACCTAATGAAAATGTTGTATGAATAATTATTATATATAATATTATTTTTAAAGTTTTTAATGTAGAATAATAATATTGGTAAAAATTAATTAATAAAATTAATATTTAACACCCCCAGCACGAAGGAAAATCGGCAAGTTGGTGTCAAACAAAAGTAGGACAGACGATTTAGAAAGAAATACATGTGTCTACGGAAGAGCATTAGGGCCAAGCAAAAAAAAAAATAATAACTCGAAATTTCGAGATACTAACTCGAAATTTCGAGTTATTTCTGCGACTGCGCATAGGGTTCAGGAGCACTTCAGCGATCATGGAGACTTTCCTAGAAGGAAGGGGTTTGCCCGAAGAGGCAATTGAAAGAATTATTAACGAAAAGATGAGTTTTTGTCAGTCATACTAATCAACTGATGCCATACAATTTATTATCAAACATGTTAATAAATTAATATGTAATTATACATATAGGAACATGTTTTAAAGTTGAACATAAGTTTTATTCATTTAGAAACATAACACAAACATGCCCGCCATGCTACTTGGGCGGATGTCCTTCTACGCATGCCCGTATCATTAAAGTGAGTAACGTTTCGACAAATGTGCGAGGCCCAGATTCAAAATAGCATCTGAGTGTCAGAACAGCTCGTAATTACAAGTCAGAAACTCGGAAATTAAAATAATACATATTTAAAACAACTCTTCCCTTAAAATATTTATATCCATTTGACCAAAACGAGACTGAAACCGTGTTCCTAAAAGGTAGTGTCTTAAACAGCCGGCACAGGTTGTATAGCCCCAGGCTAAACAGTCGGCGCCGCTTGTTTAGACAACGGGCTATACAACCGGCAGGTACTATCAGGGATGTTGTTATCACTGGTAATGACTAATGGTAATTATGTGAATCATGAATGATAACATTAACAATTCAATGATATTATTATTTTGGTACAAATGAAATGTGTTCTTTAACAAAATTCAGTTGTTAGAAATTCCTACAGAGTTGTTGTCTGCAAGAGTAATGTTCGGGCTGTCAAAGTCATGTCAATGTGCACGTAGTCCTTACACTGAACAATAAATTTGTGACCGACTAGTTGGCTTACCTCTTATGTCTTTCACAACAAAATTGATTTTTGTAATTTGTTATGGGGGCTTGTACTAATGGGTTTTTTTTTAACTTTCAGTAAAGTTTAAGTTGGTTTGTTGGAGGTGATTTTTTTTTCAGTTAAACATTGGTTATTACTTAAGTATTTGGAATATAAAATGTATAGACATGTATCCTAAAGGGCCGAAAACCGTTCTATTTTACTTCCGGGTTGTTTTTGAGGAAATTACGTAAATTCAGTCCTCAACGTCATAACAGATATGATGTAGAACATGTCTCAATGACCACCGTCAAAAAATAGCGGGAAAAAATCGTAAGTATTTTTGTTTTGACAAGTGTAAGAAATCATTACTAATTTTCACTCTGAAACCATTTTGATTTTTTATCTCAAATCGGGAATGTCTTCTTGTTTTTAAACTACAGTAGTCACGGTCAAATAATTCACCAGTTTGCATTTATATTAACCTGTAATCACGATACAAATCGAGTTTTTCGTGGATTAATTTATTTCACTAACCCTATTACTAGGCTAAGCATTGTTATCGAGTGCATTGCACGATTTTCGCTGGAGGGTAAAAACGATACTTATTTTGGTGACTGCGGTATTTTTACCATCATAAAAATTACAAGTAATCAATTAAAAAGTATTTGGTTGCATTTAATAAAACAATGAACAAGATACATATTAATGTTGTTAAATGTATGTTTGGATTCAGTGCACATGCGCGGTAGCCATTTGCCGTTAGTAGTACGGTTTTCGTTCCAACGAAGATATATATATATATATTTAATAAAAGGAAATGTTACTAACAGCTACATTAAATAAATAAATATACATATTTCTTCATTACTTAATTTGCCTGTTACTTTACCGGAATGATGAATTATACACTTCAATTTGCGCTTGTTGACATTTTACGAGGCCATGTTGAACCAACTAAGGGACGTAACTCTCTACACATCCGTTACTATTATTAGTCATTTTTTATACTATCATGTGACTTTGTACATCGTTACGTCACAAATTATTTACAATTTGAGCTTGCGCGCATTAATTTAACTAGACGGTTTACGCGATATCGAGTCCTGGTAAAACAATATAATCCGAACTTTGAGTGCAATTATTAAAATGCTGTGCAAGTCTGGAAGGTGGAAACAAATCAATTATAGTAGAAAATTATTATGTTTTTTTAATACAAATGTTAATTTTTAGTCCATCGATAAGTGGAACGAAAAGTCGTCTTTTTCAGCTCAGCCGACGGCCTACAGACAGGACAACACATACCATGACATTTGATGAACCAGTTGTGGACCACTGGTTGGAATAGAAAATATGGAACAAGACAATCGTTCTACTAGAATTTACAGTTGATCTTTAATCGCATTGCGTAGACTGATATACAAATCACACAACTCATAAGGGTCATTTGTAAAACACCACTGATTTTCGTCCATTAGCAGATGACAAAGATCATAAAAGTCTTTGTCACAAAGGATGTCATCTTTTATGATGCATTCTGGTTTACACAACTGTAATCGTTCCGGATTTACTGGTTTCAAGCAGTCATTAAAACCATACAACTCTGGCATGGCGTACATTATCATTGGACGTCCACAAGGTAGTACTGTCATCTTCGAGTGGCGTATTCGATGACAGTTCCACACAGAGACAACGGAATCAATGTCGGCCTGAAATGTATTCCATTCAAAATAAGAATAATACTTTTTTGTAATAAAAACTAATATACATTTTTGTGTAGTGTATTTATTTACATGTGTTCATGTTTCTTAAATTATGTTCTTTACAGTCGTTTTGTTTTCTTCTGATGTGTTGTGTGGTGGGGGTAGGGGGTGGGGTGGAAAGAGAGGAAGTATCAAGTATAACATTTTTTAAGGAATACAGTTATTTTATTAACATGAAGTAAAAACCAATTTGCTTGTTTTAGAGGTTATTCATACAGTACTTCACGCTTAGGGTGGTAGGAAAGAGGGGTATTCGTTACGTAATGATTTGTAAAATATTAGTTTGTCTAGTTGTTGATATCAGACAGATTACATTAATCGTAAACCAGTGGATGGGTCTCAAAAACGTCCAAGAATAGCGTGATACACACCATGGAGACCCTTGTGGCATATAGTGTTACATTGTAATATTTTGTATCATTTGAAATAAATAAAATATTACTGAAACTAAAAGAATAGTCCAAGAACATAACGTAACTGCAGAGGTTGGAGTGGGAAAGAGGAGGGTGGTAGCATTGTGCTCATGTTACAAAAACATTTCTGACAATGCAAATCACAACTTAAACAATTATGTAATAGGGTAAACAGCTCAGAAGACAGTATTAGAGGATGTAGACAGGATAAGGACGAAAACTGTTTTGTCAATGAACAGCTCATGACATTCATCATGTGTGAGAAATTAACATATTGACTGTAAGACAGATTGCGTGCAACCTAGTAGCAATAGACGACAATATTGATAATGTGTCATACCTGTATGGTGTTCATGAAACAGAACTGCACAAGATTTTTGTCGAAAGTGTCACCAACGAAGTAGTTATCATGCTGAAGTTGTTTGAATACATCCATCCAAAATCCTACAACTTGTTTTCGTAGAATACACCAAAAACTTTCAATCCTTTGGTTTGCTGTACTTTTGCCATACATAAAACTTTCTCTCCCAGAATATCCATCTACGTGCTCTTCACGCAAAAAAATCTGAATTTGTTTAACATGTCCATTTTCTGTACCAGCATCTGCTCGTACTCTCTCGGGGCATCCATTTTTATTTCTGATAGAACCGACAAAGTAACCTGCAATAACCTTGGGGTTGTTATTAGTATTCCAAGCTTCCATCCACATGACTTGCCTTGAAAATCCGTCGATGCACCCATGGATACAAATTCCAAATGGTTTAAGCTTGTCATAGCCATCAATATGCCATAAGGCGTTTGGTCCGGAACAGTGATATTGGCGTCTGACTAAACGCTTTTTAGCCCTTTCTGTGACACCAACTGGATCTATTATTTTTTGTAGTAAACGTACAGTTTTTTGAGAAACAAATATTCCTTCCCGAACACATTTAAGATGCATCCATCTATAGCCATGGCCTTGTCCAGAACCATCACATTCTCTAGTAATGAACATCTCAGCATTTAACATATCTTTCTCGGATTTACGTCGATATAAGCCATATTTTCTAGTGATTCTTTTTACCGTACGAATACTAATGTCAATTCTATGGTCTGTCCACAAACACTGAACTATTTCTTTGTTGTTCAAACCTAAATGGAAATAAGCGAAACACAGTTCGTCTCTGTCTCCGTCCATTATTGAAGCAGAAATGACGTCAGCGAATGTGGAGATGCAGCTAGTATCTCGAAATATCTGCGATCCTATGCGCAGTCGCAGAAATAACTTGAAATTTCGAGTTAGTATTTCGAGTTAATTTTTTTGTTGCTTGGCCCTAATGCTCTTCCGTATGTGTCAGTATTGTAATTAGAAGTAATTTAAATTTACCAACGTGCAATTCACATTTATTCGATTATTGATCGATCATCGATCGATTGGTTCCAGCCGATGATCGATCACAAACATGAACATATTAACGTAGAGGTTCTATTTTAAAAAAGCACCTGCGTAGTTGAACGAAACTGTTTCCGTGTCTAACCCAACTTCCGATGTGCAGTGTCAAGTATTTTGAGGAAAGTGGGGCTTCTTTTCTTCTTCTTCATCTGCAAACAGAAGAGCCGTTTGTACTCTGGGAAGGAAATAGCTGCAGTTCGTTCCCCTTAAAACCTGTCAACACAGGCGTTTGATGTTTGCGAGTGCGAGTGCGAATACTTTTTACATGCTCATATACCACTAGAGTTTCGAGCATGTCCGTCCCGGAGCCTGTCTCTGTATAGCCAGGGGCTGTCCGGGGACAGAAAAAATATTAAGCGGACACTTTTGAAATTTACATCCAAAAATTAAATAGTGGGCCTTTAAAATTTTGATGCGCATCTCTAATATAATTAATAAAAAAAATTCTACTCATTAAATTTAGTCGCTAGATTACACCGGGTGGTCAAAAAGAAATTAGATAAGATGGAGGGGGGGGGGGGGGGGGGGGGGGTAGAGTTGAAAATGGGCAGAATTTTGAAAATAGCAATTAGTAAAAAAGTTAATAGAATTTTAAAAAAAAAGAAAAAAAAGAAAAAAGTTACAAGCCAAAAATACAAAGAATTGACTGCTCAGTCGAATATTTATATAATTTGGAGCATTTTAGAAGGACAGTCCAAAAATAAATAAGAGAAAGAAGAGAGGATAGGACTATTTAATAATATTAAAAAAAGAAAGTAATTTCGACATAAACTTTTGAACGAAGGTATAAAAGTTTAAAGTCCGATCTATATGTCCACGTGAGTGGCCTCGTTAAGGCCGTTAGGGTGCACAGCTTGTAGGGACGAGATGGGTTGCATCCCGTCAAGAAAACCCCTAGATTGACAGTCAGTAGACGTTGAAGGTGTAGTGCTGTGCTGAAATACAGATCTTGAGAAGCCAGCTCCGTCTGAACGAGAGAGAGAATCAGACTAGGGTATAGTCCAGTCGTCATGGGTTGGTATAGTGGTGCAGACGGGCCCGACTCCGGAGGATACGAGATGGTATCACAATAAAACAAAGTAAAGTCTAGAAAAGAGTAGTAGGGGCCGACCCCGCTTCCTATTTCTTCTTAGGGTGGGGCGGTCAATCTTCCAGTGCTGCTAGGACAGGCTCGGACATGTAGAGACTAAACGCAAACAACCGTGGCGTTCTGCAGAATGGCCGTCATACGAGTCACGAAAAAAGAAAGTCAACATAGTCAGACGGAGAAATGACGTGGAGGCAAGGAATCTCGCTAAAAAAGAATCCAACCTGGTGGTGAAGACTGTCGAAACGAGAAGCGTTCCAATGGCCGCATACATCCCAATAGAAAACTTCACTTCGCTGATAAAAACAACAAAAGTGAAGGATCCCAAAGTTGAGCCGCGAAAGCACGTGCAGTGTGCACGAACAGGGAAATACTTAATCGTAGCCACCAGGATGTAACATCTCGCGAAATGCGATTTTAAGCTACGCCCTTTTTCGTAAGCCACGCCCCATGTCATAAACTAGTCTGATATGTTTCCGCGGGAAATAAACATAAATATGAACGAATAGGCCTAATTCCCTAGTAAATTATGTCAAATATAGAGCTGTGTTATTGTAACGAGCATTTAATAAAATATTAAGTAATACAAATGCGTTTTTCAATGTGTTTTTTTCTTCTAATCTGTACTTCCGATGTTTTGACGTGCTTACGTAGTCCGATACACCTGCCGTCAACTCGGCAACTGAGTAACAGTGAGTTTATGACAGATGTATCGGACTACAAACAACACTGTAAAGTTAATCGTTTGTAAACGTGACACAATATTAATAATACGTGAATAATATAATATATCGCATAGTTTGGGTGGGTGTATTATTATTATTATTATTATTATTTTTTTTTATTTTCGGGGGGGGGGGGGGGTAACATCTGTATCAGATATGTAAACATGAATATAGTATATGTAAAAATGAATATATAATCGTGCGTTAATTCATAATCTACCACCTACAGGTACGGTCAGGTTAAATTGACCGAACAACTGACCTAACAATGTGGTACATGATATTTGGCTACTGTCAGGGCTTTAGATTGCACCAGAACCGGCCTCGATGGCGTCGTGGCAGGCCATCAGTCTACAGGCTGGTAGGTACTGGGTTCGGATCCCAGTCGAGGCATGGGATTTTTAATCCAGATACCGACTCCAAACCCTGAGTGAGTGCTCCATAAGGCTCAATGGGTAGGTGTAAACCACTTGCACCGACCAGTGATCCATAACTGGTTCAATAAAGGCCATGGTTTGTGCTATCCTGCCTGTGGGAAGCGCAAATAAAAGATCCCTTGCTGCCAATCGGAAGAGTAGCCCATGTAGTGGCGACAGCGGGTTTCCTCTCAAAATCTGTGTGGTCTGACGCCATATAACCGTAAATAAAATGTGTTGAGTGCGTCATTAAATAAAACATTTCTTTCTTTCTTTAGATTGCACCAAAGCTGCACATGTACTATATATACTGGGGTAGATTTTGCAATTTTATCAGGGTAGATTTTCCATTTTATATGTAATGTTAATTTCAGCTAAATAAATGCCTTCTTATGCAGACACTGAACATTAAATATGAATATGATGGATTAATCCATTATCTAATTGATCAGGGTATATTTACAATTTGTTATTTGTAATTTTCATTTTCTATTTTTGTAAAAGCGGGGCGGGATATAGCCCAGTAGATTAAGCATTCGCTTGATGTGAGGTAAGTCTGGGATCAATCCCTGTCAGACCCATTGGGCTATTTCTCGTTCTAGCCAGTGCTCCACAACTGGTGTAACAAAGGCCGTGGTATGTACTATCCTGTCTGTGGGATGGTGCATATAAAAGATCCCTTCCTGTCTGACGCCATATAGCCAGAAATAAAAATGTGTTGAGTGCATCGTTAAATAAAACATTTCCTTCCTTCATTTATTTTTGTTAAAATATACTGGGTATGTGAATAACCTTACTGTATGTTTCCTATCCATGCTAGGAATAGTTGTAGGAAAATGAGACACTTAAGAATTTAATAGGCTGTATTTTAGAGTACCTTAACCACCAACAGTACAAGATCATCCACTGAGGGTACTTTTTCCTTAGACCGGCCTCGGTGGCGTCGTGGTAGGCCATCGGTCTACAGGCTGGTAGGTACTGGGTTCGGATCCCAGTCGAGGCATGGGATTTTTAATCCAGATACCGACTCCAAACCCTGAGTGAGTGCTCCGCAAGGCTCAATGGGTAGGTGTAAACCACTTGCACCGACCAGTGATCCATAACTGGTTCAACAAAGGCCATGGTTTGTCCTATCCTGCCTGTGGGAAGTGCAAATAAAAGATCCTCTCAAAATCTGTGTGGTCCTTAACCATATGTCTGATGCCATATAACCGTAAATAAAATGTGTTGAGTGCGTCGTTAAATAAAAAAATTCTTTCTTTCTTTCTTTTTCCTTAATATGGTATATTAATTTATGTATTTGTTAGTTATTGTATATTTCAGATAAGTAAACACTTTATGTAGACACTAATAATTAAATATGTATATCCATTATCTAAACCGGCCTCGGTGGCGTCGTGGTAGGCCATCGGTCTACAGGCTGGTAGGTACTGGGTTCGGATCCCAGTCGAGGCATGGGATTTTTAATCCAGATACCGACTCCAAACCCTGAGTGAGTGCTCCGCAAGGCTCAATGGGTAGGTGTAAACCATTTGCACCGACCAGTGATCCATAACTGGTTCAACAAAGGCCATGGTTTGTGCTATCCTGCCTGTGGGAAGCGCAAATAAAAGATCCCTTGCTGCTAATCGGAAGAGTAGCCCATGTAGTGGCGACAGTGGGTTTCCTCTCAAAATCTGTGTGGTCCTTAACCATTGTGGTCCTTAATGGATTAATCCATATGTCTAACGCCATATAACCGTAAATACTGTAACTATCAGTGCTAGGTTAGTTTTAGGAAATTGAGACACTTAAGATTTCGTCGGTACATAAATCATCAAAGGTTGTGGTAGGCCTACTTTTTCCTTAATATGGTATATTAATTTATGTATTTGTTAGCTATTGATTTCTCGTTCCAGTACGACTGGCATAGCCCTTATGGTATGTACTACCCTGTCTGTGGGATGGTGCATATAATTAAAAGATCCCTAGCTGCTAATTAGCCTTGAGTAGCCCATGAAGTGGCGACAGTGGGTTTCCTCTCTCTCTATATCTGTGTGGTCCTTAACCATATGTCTGATGCCATATAACCATAAATAAAGGTGTTGAGTGCATCGTTAAATAAAATATTTCCTTTCTTCGTTAGTTATTGTATATTTTATCTAAGTAAACACCTTCTTATGTAGACACTAATAATTAAATATGTATATGGTGGATTAATCCAATATCCAAATGATACAGCTAGATTTCCAAATTATAAGAATTAAATTACTTCTTTTTTTTTCTTTTTTTCTTTAATTTAAAATATATATATATATGTGTGAATAATCTCACTGTATGTTTACTATCAGTGCTAGGGATAGGTCTAGGAAAATGAGACACTTAAGATTTCAATAGGGTGGATTTTATAGTACCTAACTACCGGGGTTACAAGATCATCCACCGAGGATACTTTTCCCAAAATATGGTATATATTAATTTACTTGTTTGTTAGCTAATATATATTTCAGCTAAGTAAACACCTTCTTATATAGACACTAACAACTAAATAAGTATATGATGGATTAATCCATTATCTAAATGATCAGGGTAGATTTCCATATTATAACAAAAAAAATAAAAATAAAAATGTGAATAGCCAAATGCCAATTTGGGTTCAAAGTCTGCACAATTTGGTGCACATCAATAATCTACTGGGTGCCACCTGGGCACCCTTGAAGAAAAATCCAAGATGGTGGACAAAATGGTGGACAAATCAGGGAAATGGCTATAGCTTGCTTATAAATTGACAGATAAACAAAAATTATTGCATTTACCCTATGGTTGTAGGAGCCAAGGAGGGCAATGGTGCTATCAAAATTCAGATTTAACTAAATGGGCCATGTAATATGGTGGTCCAAATTGAGAAAATTACAATAACTTCCTTATTATTCGGTACTAAAATGTAATTCTTGCATCTAACCCATGGTTTTAGGGGTCATGGAATACGATGAAAGTAGTTCAATTCTTCTATACAAGTTAATTTTAATTATTTCAAGATGCCAACCAATAGCCTATTGCATAAATAGTCTCACCCAATATTTTTAGAATTTGTATGTTCCCGAATAACGCTATAAAAGGCGAAGTGTAATTGGTCGATATTTAAATTGTTATTTATAGATGAAATGTCACCTGGACATAAGAGTCCACGCAATGCTGTTAGATCTACTGTCAGACCCAGTAGAGCTGTTAATCAGATTGGCAAAATAGCATGTGGACGGCGACCATCTTTGATTTCAAGATGGCAGCCATAATTTGCAAACACTTCTGTCACCACTGGATTCCTAGTCCCCTAACATGTGGGTATAGGCATTTTAACTCTCTCGATATGTATATTAGTTAAGGAAATATTAAACAAAACAGGTCCACAATGGTGGCCATCTTGGATTTCAAGATGGCAGCCATACAGGGTGCAATTTCCAGTGGGCCCTGGACTAAATATCCTTGTATTGGGTTAATCTAACCATTTGCCAATGTTCATGCTTTCACAGAAAAGTGCACAATTGATCAGCTAAGTTGCTCCACTACTAGCATAGATAGTAAACATACTGTAAGGTTGGTTATTCACATATATTTGATTACAAAATAAAAACATTACATACAATTTAGACCATCTACACTGATCATTTTGATAATGGATTAATCTATCACATATAGTGTCTACATAAGGTGTTTACTTAGCTGAAATATACATTAGTTAACAAATATGTAAATTAATATAACATCTTTTGGGAAAAGTACCCTTGGTGGACGATAATGTACCCTCAGTAGTTGGGTACTGTAAAATCCACCCTACTCAAATCTTAAGTGTCTCATTTTCCTAGAACTATCCCTAGCACTGACAGTAAACATACATGTACCATAAGGTTATTCACATATATTTTTAAATAATAATAATAATAATAATAATTTCTTTTAATTTGGAAATGTACTCTGATCATTTAGATAATGGATTAATCCATGATATACATATTTAATTGTCATTTCTACATTAGAAGGTGTTTACTTGGCTGAAATATACATTAGCCAACATATATGTAATGTAATATACCATGTTAAAGGAAAAGTATCCTCAGTGGATGATATCCATGTACCTTCGGTAGTTAGGTACAGTAAAATCTACCCTTTTGAAATGTTAAGAATCTCCTTTTCTGAAAACTACTCCTGACATAGTAAATATGCAGTAAGGTTATTGACATCTTGTTACAAAAAAAAAAAAAATAAATAATAATAATAATAAAAATAATAAAAATCAAAACTTTCACACATGAAAAGAAAATCTACCCTGATCAGTTAAATAATAGATTAAGCCATCACATTCATATTGAATTGTCATGTCTACATTAAACGGTGTTTACGTAGCTGAAATATACATTAGCCAACATATGTGTAATGTAATATAACATATTAAAGGAAAACTACCCTCGGTGGATGATGTCCATATACCTTCGGTAGTTAAGTATGGTAAAATCCACGCTTTTGAAATTTTAAGAGTCATCTTTTCTGAAAACCACTCCTGACATGGATAGTAAATATGCAGTAAGATTATTGACATCTTGTTACAAAAAAAAAAAAAATAATAATAATAATAATAATAATAAAAAAAATAAAAATAAAAACTTTCACACATGAAAAGAAAATCTACCCTGATCAGTTAAATAATAGATTAAGCCATCACATTCATATTGAATTGTCATGAAATATACATTAGCCAACATATGTGTAATGTAATATAACATATTAAAGGAAAACTACCCTCGGTGGATGATTATCCATGTACCCTCAGTAGATACATGTAATTATCATAAAATCCACCCTTCTGAAATCTGTTTTTCTGAAAACTACCACCGACATCGGTAGTAAACATACAGTAAGATTATTCACATCCACTTAAAAAATAATAATATAATTTTAATGGAAATGTAAATGCACATATGTAATAAAATGGAAATCTACCCTGATCAGTTAGATAGTTGATGAATAATTCATATTCATATTTAATTTTCAGTGTCTACATAAATTGGAGGGGCCGGACGTAGCCCACTGGTAAAGCATGGTCGGTCTAGGATCGATCCATTTTTATTGGACCATTGTGCTATTTCTTATTACAGCCAGTGCACCACCACTGGTACATGTATATCAAAAGCCGTGGTATGGTGCATATAAAAGATTACCTGCTACTAATGAACAAATATAGTGGGTTTCCTCTCTAAGACTATGTCAGAATTACCAAATGTTTGACATCCAATGAATCAATGTGCTCTAGTGGTGTCATTAAAAAAAGAAGAAGAAGTGTTTACTTATACATATGTATTTCACACACGCACACATTTATTTCAGCTTATTTCCGTGCTTATATCCAATTAAGGTTCAAGCACTGTCTTGGGCACACACCTCAGTTATCTGGGCTGTCTGTCCAGGACAGTGGGGTAGTTGTTAGTTGGTTAGTGGTTAGGGAGAGAGAAGAGGGTGTAGTAGCCTTACACCTATGCATTGAGTCCTTAAGAACTTGCTATGGGCTAGAGCCGGTACGGGGTTGCGAACCCTGTACCTACCAGCCTGTAGTCCGATGGCTTAACCACTGCGCCACCGAGGCCGGTTACACACACACTCACACGTACGTATGTGTGTGTGTATGTATGTATGTATGTATGTATGTATGTATGTATGTATACATGTATGTATATGTATATTAAAGGTTAATGTGGTACTTTATTCAAATCTATTTAATAAAAATCATATTTAAAAAAATAAAGAAACAGAAATCTACTCTGATCACTTAGATAATTGATTAATTTTGTGTCTACAAAAGTAGACTTTTACTTTGAGGAAATAGACATTAGCCAAGAAGTGTGTAATTTGTTAACTACATCAGTGGATGACTTCATGTGTACTTGGTAGTGAGATAATGTATTTATAATCCAACCTACTGAAATCTTAAATTTATAATTTTCCAAAAACCTACCGTAACTACTGTTGTGTTGTTGTTATTATTTTTATTTAGGACAATTGTTATTACAAATAATTAAATAATTATAATTAACAGTAGTGGACAACATTTTTTGTAATCGGTTTGACCTGTACTCATTTATACAGTAATTATTTTAAATTATACATTCTGTAGTTGTTGAATGATTTTTGTTGTTGTTGTTGTTTGTTTATTTGTTTATGAAATTAAGTTGTACAGACGTGCATTACAATTTTGACGTTTAGATAACCGTAACCACTGGTGTAAAATTCATCAAAATATCGGCGGGATTATCCCACAGAAGAAGAGCAGGAAAACAACAAACAACGACATTGATATACGCTACGTAACATTCAATTACACAATTTATTAAGCACACTGTATATTATTAAATACTTGTTACATTAATATCTACAGTTGGAATAATTTATATATGTATACACCAGAACATTACTCGATGTCGTAAAATCTCGATGTCGATCAACCGTTTGATCATGAATATTCAGTAGACGCTCACTGGCTGACGACTCTCAGTGTCTACGATTTAGTCTCTCCCGCACGAACACGTCTTACCGCGACGAGCTCCAGACTGGGAATCTTGATGTTTGCGTGAGTTTTCTGAGAACACGACGCTAAGTCCGGCCACGCCCTGCTGAGAGAGGTCGCCGGCGAAATGACCAGGGGCCATGTTCCCGAAGCTGTCGGTCGTTATGCCCTAGCGACGTCGCAAAAGTACAATAACGACACCACAACGATACGTTGAGCGACAGTTAGTCGAACGTGCAGTTACAGTATCGTTATACTGTCGTTGGAAGCATGTCGTAACATGGGAAATCCCTGTGTCGTTTGGTACAGAGGTGCGAAAAAGATCTCAGAAATTAAATTTTATAAGACCTATTATATTATATTAAGTTTTTATCGTACTTCTAGGCCGCTTTTAGTGGCTAGGTTAAACATGATAAGAGTCATATTGCGTGCTTATATATATCAAGAAAGAAAGAAAGAAATGTTTTACTTAACGACGCACTCAACACATTTTATTTACGGTTATATGGCGTCAGACATAGGGTTAAGGACAACACATGTATTGAGAGAGGAAACCCGCTGTCGCCACTTTATGGGCTACTCTTTTCGATTAGCATCAGTGGATCTTTTATATGCACCATCCCACAGACAGTGTAGTGCATACCATATATACCAGTCGTGGTGCACCGACTGGAACGAGAAATAGCCCAATGGGCCCACCGACGGAGATCGATCCCAGACCGACTACGCATCGAGCGAGCGCTTTACCACTTGGCCACGTCCCGCCCCTATTTCATATGATTTATCAGAAATGCATTTTTATATTACAGTGAACCGATTGATCATAAATCTCTTGCGTCATCACCTAGGAAAACAGCCCCTTTGCCCGATGACGCTGCTGTCGAAGTCGTCACCATCAAAAAAGAAATGCTGAAGACTGACCAACAAAGACTTGCGGTGGAAAAGGAACGTCTAGAAGTTGAAAAATGTCACTTAGCTGTAGAAAAACAAAAACTGGCCGCAATAGAAAGATTTATCTCTGTAAACAAGGATGAGATGGGAGTGATTCTGAAACAGCTTTATCATGCCTATTGTAATCTTGATTCGTTATCACAATGTCCATGCTACTTGTATTTATGATAACTAATGAAATGTTCAGACAAAGCCACATTTGTTGCTGAAGTGCGCCAATAACAGTTGACTCCGGGTAGCTATTCCATCTCTTCGCAATTGATCGTCTCTAGCATCGTTGACTTCGTGATCTACCACCTCACCTTGTACGTCACTTGTGTCATCAATGAAGTCATTTGGGGGATCTGGGATCAACATATCTTTGCAAATGATCTCAAGAACAGCAGTTGCAACGATGACAAGGACACATCGCTCTGGAATAAACATCATGCATCTTCACGACTTATTTAGGCAGCGCCATCTTGATTTCCACACACCAAATGCCCTCTCGCATGAGCTTCTAGTGGTTTTATGGGCTCTGTAGTATGCTCTTTCTTGTTGTGATGCCGACTGCAAGAACGGAGTCATTAACCATAGTCTAATAGGGTATCCTGAATCCCCTAATAACATACCGCCATCAACTTGAACAATTCCGCAATTCCACTATTTCTCCATATCAATGCATCATGTGTTGCACCAGGCCATTTTGTCACGACGTCCAAGAAAACACCATTAGCTGACACTGTGCACTGAACATTGATAGCATGGTATCCTTTGTGGCTGACATACAAGTGTTCGTCACGTGAAGGACCTTGCACTGGGATGAGAGTTCCATCTAAGGCCCCGAAAACGTTGGGAAAATTTGCCAATTTAAAGAAATTTTCTTTTGTGTTTCTCATTTCAGCATCTTTGTAAGGGAATTTTACATGCACGTTCTGCAATTTGGTGACAATAGACTTTGAAACTGCGTGTATGCACCTAGAAACTGAGTACCGGCTAATACCATGTACCTCACACGTTACTGCCTGAAAATGTCCTGTAGCATAATAACGTAGGGCTGCTACAATTTGTATCGACACCGGTAACGCACCACTTCTGCGCGACTGTCTCTCGAGATCCATTTGCAATGTATTGCATAGATATAATATTCCTCTCCTATCCATTCTGTATCTGTCTTGTAATTCAATTTCATCCATGTAATCAAGACGATTATTTCTATCCCTGAAGACTCTTGGCACCGTCTGTCTTCTTCTATAAGGGCCATTCCAAAGCATTACAACCATCGCAGTTGTCATTGTGCAGGATGTCGAATGTTGACACCGAATCGTACGATTAAAACAATATTCTGTGTTTTTCATGCTCAACTACAACAAACATTTTACTTTATGACACTCTAACAACAGGGTAGGAGCTGTTGTTAAAATAACGATATCGCTAGTAACTGACACCCGGAACGACACTTTCTGGCACATCAACTGTTCCTCCACGACGCCTTAACGATGTCGTTATGTACAACGATAGCTTCGGGAACATGGCCCCAGATTTGTCGTCTGCGATTTTTCTCCGTAGCTTATGGAGGAAGATCAGGTCTACTACGTTCAGTCAGCCGTTTTTTGCTAAGCGTTTGCAAACTTTTCGACTGGTTCCCGAAGTGGTCATTCGGTTTAATTTTTAGCATAAAAACCAGTCTCGCAGGGGTTAGCGACAAACAGCTGGCCAAACTTGCCTCCAGGGGACATTATATTAAAATATTAAGAAATCGGTAGTGTGTTGCGTGATTTTTACCTGAGCGACCGATATTTCGATTACGTGTGTTAGAAGTCTATTCACGTGATATTTACCTAGGTAATCTATTGTTCGGTTACATGAACTATATTTGTGTATAGCCCTGTGTCCAGCATAAAGGGGCGGGGGGGGGGGGGGGGGGGGGGGGGGGGGGGGGGGGGGGGGGGGGGGGGGGAGACTGGCTTTTACCCAAATAAAACAAACATGCCCAAAACCTGGATAACAACATTTGTTCATATTAGCATTACTGCCAAACATCTATATAGGGTTGCAAACGAATCACATGGATTACAACTAATTTTGAAGGTAGAATGATGGAAATACATGGTAAAAAGGTCTCATGTTAGCACATTTTTCCCGAATATCTGTATCATTTTTGTTCGAATTTGAGGTTTTCCTCCAGCACTAGGGGGTAGTTGCCCCCACCCACTGCCCCCTGTCTCGCACGATTATGATAATAAGACTAATATTTCGCCTCCTGCAGGACGCGTTTGTTTGTTTGTTTTATGTGTGTGTGTGTGTGTGTGTGTGTGTGTGGGTGTGGGTGTGGGTGTGTGTGTGGGTATATGTTTGTGGATTGTATTTGTGCGTATGAGCACTTGTCTGTGTGTACGTGTATTGTAACAGTCATGGAAAAAAAGAAATGTTTTATTTAACGACGCACAACACATTTTATTTATAGTTATATGGAATGAATGAATGAATGAATGAATGAATGTTTAACGACACCCCAGCACGAAAAATACATCGGCTATTGGGTGTCAAACTATGGTAATGCAAATAAATAAGGTGATGATCAACATCAATACAAAAATTCAAGATCCAAATAAAAATAGTGTAAAGAACTGTGCGAAAATACAAAAATCACAGATAGATACTGACTTTTACTAAAAATTTCAATTTGTGCTGTATTGGCTATTCTCAAAGAGAATGTTACACCCCTGCGGTGTGCACTTTGCGGTCGCCCGATCGCCCATGGCGAGTCAAAATAGCGTCGGCCAAGTCAAAACCGTATCTCCTGTCGCATATTGTATTATGTATCAAAATGCAAATAGCTAATGTTTGTAAGAGATCGGAAAGATTTTTTTTTAATTTTTTGTTTTCAACTGGTCTCACTACACAGATGTCATCTGCCATTGAAACCTACGTTAAATTGCCCAACTTAAAATAGAACGGGTTGTCGTTGGCACTAACAACATACACCATTGCGAACATACATTATATAAGCATTTATTTTCACTCCAAAATTGAGAACATTTCCGTCTCAGTTTTTTGTTATGATGACCGCATCTGGCTGTAGTATCGGTCCGAACAGGTGGTTCATTAACCGATTCACTCCGGCTGTTTCTTGCGCTATACACCCATGTCCCAAAAGGTCAATGCACAATATTACAAAATAACATGGACAAAATACAGCTAGAAGGCTTACCATTAAATATGTAATTCTTCACCATTTCCTGGAAGTGAATATGTGAACCTTAACATGTGTCACAATTAGGAACTATAGTGGACCGTGATCAATCAACTCTCAACCGGAAGTCAACTGTGTAGTGAGACCGAAGGGTCCACCAGAATAACCTGTGTCCGTGACGTCACAGTTGAATTTTACAATATATACATGTGTATGTGTATATGAGGGGTCCACCAGAATAACTTGTGTCAGTGATGCCACCTTTTAAATAAGGTGATATGTTTGAATGAACTCTGCAATCTACAAATAACACTGAAGCGAAAACACACACACACACACACACACACACACACACACACACACACACACACACACACATAAATTCACACACGTACACCCCACACCCCACAAATTCACACACACGCACGCGCGCACGCGCGCACGCGCGCACACACACCCACCATACACATGCACACACTATATATCATACATACACATCATACACACGCAAACACACTATATTTCACAGACATACAAATATCTGTTTCTCCTAAGTCGGCTGTACGTTCATTTTTGACAATACACTCAACTGACTGTCCCTCATTTCGTTAATAGATACACCATTAAAAATTTATGAGAGAACACACTCAACAGACAGAGAGAGAGCGGGATATATATATATATATATATATATATATATATATATATATATATATATATATATCTAGAGAGAGAGAGAGAGAGAGAGAGAGAGAGAGAGAGAGAGAGAGAGAGAGAGAGAGAGAGAGAGAGAGAGGGTATCACAGACTGAAGTGTTGTCTGTTTGGGTGTTTTGCTTAGTCACCTGTAGACAAGTATTTCATATTTATACTGGTCACACGTAGAGTACCTTATTTTAATCAGATTGATATTTACTTCACGTACAATCATAAATCTCATCTTTAAAACGTCTCCCCCCCCCCCCCCCCATTCCACTCAACCCACCCCACAATCCCATGACCGAATAATAAAGCGTATCCTCCCAACCGTGTTATCACACTATTACTACATTGCCAACTCTGAACAAACATCGCGCCAGGCCAGGCCGCATTCAAATCAATATATCTATTCTCGAGGAACTGGGAACGTCCAACATTGAAAACGAAACGTGTTTGTAAGATTGACTTGACTAAAACCAAATCCTCCCCCCCCCCCCATCTCTCTCTCTCTCTCTCTCTCTCTCTCTCTCTCTCTCTCTCTCTCTCTCTCTCTCTCTCTCTCTCTCTCTCTCTCTCTCTCACACACACACACACATATATATATTCCTCTCGCTCCCTATTAATGAAATTAGTTAGAAAGTATTGTGTGTGTTCTGGGGAAAAGATATTTAGTTCACAATGTTATTGTCGTCTATTTGTTGTAATGCAATATAAAATAATCTTAAATATAAGAGCTGTCATGGTGATTTTAGTTTATTTCTATGTTGGTATATAATTCCGGTCAAAGAACGCTTTTCTGGTTACGAAGGGTTCTATTCAATATACACGCTTGCAGTTTTGTTTTAGAGAACAACCCGTTGTAGGGTCATTTTAATATGAATTTTCCCACTAACAGGTTAGAACACAACAGACAGACAATTTATGTTTAACACGTCAGGCCTGATCGACTGTCTATTACGTAATTTCTGTATTTATAATCACACGTCAGGCCGCTGTTGTGCATGTGTTCTCAGTTCAGCCCATGCTACGTGACTTCAAATACCCAGTGAAAATGCTCGACAGCTTAACCACTTGACAACAGATACCGTTTCTTGTTTGTTTTTCTGCTTAGTCACCTGTATACAAGTATATATATTCAGCATCACTATTGAAGGGTCACTCATATTGTTAGTATTACACATGTTAACGATGCCCGTCCAACACACTAATTATGAAAGAAGGAATGTATGGCCTTCATGGATTAGGCCCAGAGTGAGGTTTCATAAGTAGCATTTGGAGTTCGATATGAGTAATGGTACTTCCGGTTAGAGGCCACAACAAAATGGTAAAAGTTACACATGTACCTACTATCAACCCAACACATATCTGAAATTCTGTATGTTATGCCCGTGCAATGCGTTCTCACCATGGGTATAAAAGTGTGCATGATTGCCATTCACATATTCACGCACACTTCAGTTGAAAATGCGTCGTGTTTTGCCTAATGTTGAGAAGGGCAATGGAGTAGGTCGGATACAGGTTGAACACAGTCAACGAGAAGTCACGAGGCACTGGTTCACCTAAAAAAACAAATAGGTCATTATATCTGAGTGAGTCCGCGTTTTGCTGGTGTTAAACCAATGTCTGTGATACACACATTCTTAAGCCGCGCCTGGACGATTCTTCGTGTGTATACCGACACGTACGATGTACGCGGTAAAAGTTCTGATTAGAAATCAGGTTTCCAGTCCGGTCTACTCTTTAGCCATGAGGAATTCTAGCCGAATTCGATGTCGGTAAGTAATGGAATATGTCTTTTTATTCATTATTTAAATGTTTTTATTACTTTTAGAATGATTAAAGGTGCGAATAATTCATAGTATAACAATTCTCCATGCATAATATATAAAGATGTAGTTTGGAAACGTGTTGCATGTTCTACCACGTGTTTCTTTTGGCAACAAACGTTTATATAACAACAATAATATTTCGATATTTATTTTTTTTTAACTTATTTTGATAACTATTTATTTTCGTTTTCATAACGTAAATGAAATATTATTACGTATGTATTAGTCCCACGCATAACCCCACCAAAACCGCCCAAAATAATAAACATAGGCCCACCAAAAATATTATAAAATTAATAATAATAATAAATGAATAAATAAATAATGAATATTATAAATAAATAACAAAAGCAACAACATCAAAAATAAAGGAACAAATTAAAAAGAAAGAAAGAAAAACCCTGTATTCTGTTTGTATCGCGCAAGCATCTTATTTTACTGGAACTATCTTATACATTATTTATGTCCACAACTAGAAGTCAACTTATTAAATAAAATTAATATTAAAAATTTATATTATACAGATAGGTTTATTTAAGGTTGAATAGTACGTTTTTAAAAGTGCTTTATCACAGTTGCATGAACCATATTTTACTATTTTAACATTTATTTGCGATAGATAATTAAAAATTAATTAGACAAATACAATTGCATAATTAGTTGAACATATTAAAATTCCAATATACCGTAACCCGATATAAACAATGGCTTCTCAAAGAATAGAACGTATACAGAAAAACTGCAAACGCGACACTGGAAAAACATAAAAGATTTCATCCGTAATAAAATTACGGCACAAAAATCGAAATTAGTATAACTAAAATACAATAAGGCAAAACAAAAGAATATTTGTAGTTCCGATTATCTGACCATCCCTGAAAAAACTACCACTCTAATGTTTTTTAATAAAAATCACACAAAAATAATAAATAAATAGAAATTGCTGAACTATCAAGAAAAACTTTACTCAATGTTTTACTGAAATATTGATCAATCACCTAAGTATTTGGCAGAAACCTATTATACTGAAGGACTGTCTGGATTCCGCACAGGCGTGGGCACTACAGATAATATATATATAGCCTATATACATTCTCTGATTATGCATTTTGTAGATATCCGTAAATTATGTTGCGCCTTTGTTGATTTTTCAAAAGATTTTCATTATGTAGTGTGACAATTTTGGTATAAACTTAAAAATTGAAATTAAATGAAGAATGTTAAATAGTATATGTAGAATGTATAATTGTACAAAATCGTTTGTTAAAATGCATGGCACATGATCTGAACATTGTGTGTATGTGTACAGATGTAGTAAGATAAGGAGAACGTATTTCCCCTTTCTAGTCTACAGTGTATATTAACAATTTAAAGGTTAAAGGTTTTAAGGGGATCGATATTGAATGATCAAATTAAATTTACTATTGTATGGAAATGAGACATAGACTTATTGGCAGATAATAAGGATGACTTACAATTATGTTTAGATACTATTCGTGATTATAGTATACGTTGTAAATTATATGTGAATACTGAAAAGAGAAAGATCATGATATTCGAAAGGGGTATAGTTGTCAAACAATATGGAGTTTAAGTATAGCGATAGCAATGTAGAAACTGTAAGTAGATTTTCATGTTTAGGTAAAGTCTTTACATCAAATGATTCGTATATGGAAATGCAAAACAAACAATGACTTTAAATCTGCATTGTTTGACTATCTTCATATGACATAACATAGATTATCGGATGAAACAGGGCAATAGACCAAGCTTAAACCTATTTTATTAGATGTTAGAATGTGTTATATATGTAAAGACGTAGAAGATGAATATAATTTTCAACTTATTTGCCGACTGTGTGATAACATACGAAAAAACCATATTCTACAATATTTTAGAAAATACGCTAGTATGTTCAAATCCATTGTTTTATGTAATGATAATAATGCTCGGATATTACTAAATTTAACTTTATACTGTTTCAAAACATTTCAACTACAGCATATTATACATCTAAAGATTGTCCGTAAAACGACAAATATTTACCCAAGTGTTTAATTAATTACTTGACAAAGATCTTTTTGGTGCTTATATCTAGTCACCAAAGTGTATATATTTTATGACTGGTAATTTTTGTATGGCTGTATGTTCATATACCCCCATAGTTTATTTTACTTTAATGTGTTTGTCAATGTTCGGAGGTACATAAACATCGAGGAATTAAACCGATATTGCTTTGATATGTTACATGCACATTGGGGACTTTCATATTGCTTTGCAGTGCAATATTTGTAGCTTTCTTTCGCCCATATCTTTTGCTTTTAATTTTTTTTTTTTTTTAAAGATCTGATTGTTATGGAATTTTTAATATTCATTGATAAATTGTTTCATAAATTAATGCTAGATGCTCAGAAAGATTCAGAATATAATTTTGAACGACATCGATATGATTGAAAGTGTTCGATATTCCGCAGGGGATATCTATTTATTAGACCGACAGTTCGAGGTAGTTGGATAGACAAATATCTAGGAGAGAGAGAGAGTTACATAGTCTATACATCATACATATTTGTGTCTCCTCCTCTCAGCTAGTGGTATAAGACCCGTTTCTTTGTACAGCAATTGGTGAGATGTCCCACGAACAGCCCCACAGATGGTGCATAAAGCATCAAGCTGGATGTTTTCTAACTGCTCTGATAGATAAAGGGTACAGCTGTCCCAACTTATGTCAGCATAATCAAAGACTGGAAGAATAAATTAATAATATATATTTTTTTCTAGCGACTTTCTAGAGAGCCGGTATTTTAGCGAGTGGAGAAAATTTGTCATTTTGCATGTTTTTTTTCTATACTGTTCTGGATATGAAGATACCATTTGCCACTGTTCTGAAATGTTAATCCTAAATCTTTGTGATGGTCAGTTTCTTTCACAGTAACATTATCTAGGTACAATTTAGGTTTTATAAATGGCATATTTTGTTCTAGTAAATGTTATAGTTTCGGTTTTTAGAGGACTGAATTTGACGAGCCAGCGTTTTGCCCAGTCACTTATATGTTCTAAGTCTGAGTTCATAATCTTACTACATTCTTCAGGATTTTCTACAGTAATGTACAGTGAAATATCATCGGCAAATAATCGTATATTAGCATTTATCCCTTTGACAATATCATTCATATATATTAAAAATAAAATAGGTCCTAAGACAGAGCTTTGGGGTACGTCCGCGGGGGACATGTTTATACAGTGAGGAGTAACCTTGTAAAACTACACGTTGCCTGCGGTCTGTTAAGTAGTGTTTAAACCAGTCCGATAAATTATGTTTGATACCTACGGACCTTAATTTGTAAACTAGACCTTTAATCCAAACCCTGTCGAATGCCTTACTTATATCACAGAATATTGCTCTTATTTCTTTACCTCGATAAATGTTTGTATTTTTAATAATCATGATGACAATAACGATGATAATACTGTGCAATAGAACAATTTTCCATTTTAATAAAAGAGAAAATGTTACATAACTGTCTTCTATTTTGTTCTTTCTATTTTTAATAAAATTATAGGGCAACTGATTTTTTTTTAGGGTTAACAGATTTTATAAACTGGTAGCTTGGTGGGCTACCAGTAGTTTGACACCCAATAGTCTATGTATTTTTCGTGCAGGGGTGTCGTTAAACATTCATTCGGTGGGCTACCCCTGAAAAATCGAAGGTCTAGGCCTGTCACAGTTGTGCATACAAATCGGGGACTTGCACACATATTGCTTTGATATGGTACATATAAACCGGGGACTTACACACATATTACTTTGATATGGTACATACAAACTGGGGACTTACACACATAATGCTTTGATATGGTACATACAAATCGGGGACTTACACACATCTTACTTTGATATGGTACATACAAACCGGGGACTTACATAATGCTTTGATATGGTACATACAAACTGGGGACTTACACACATAATGTGGAAGTGTGTAGTGCTTAGACATCTGGAATGTGGTAAAATGTGTATGTTGTTAGCTAGTTGCTGAATAAATGCCGGTTATGTGAATAGTTTAATCAGAAGTGATTGCAGAGTTCATTTAGTTCTGCAGAAGAAACACGCAGTTGAGAAAATATTAACTGAACAGAGACATAGAGAAACTAGTTAAACAGGAAAGTTGTTTTCCCTTATTTTAGTCTGAATAGTTACTATGTGTATTAGAGAAAAAATAATATAATTAAATTAATTTGCCGGGGGCAGGACGTAGCCCAGTAGTAAAGTGCTGGCCTGGTGTACGGTCAGTCTAGGATCGATCCCTGTTAGTGGAATCATTAGACTATTTCTCGTTCCAGCGAGTGCTTCACAACTGGTGTTACAGACCATGATATGTACTATCCTGTCTGTGGGATGATGCACATATTAAAGATCCCTTGGTGCTAATAAAAAAATAGTTGCCCATAGTTTCCTCTCTAAAATATATTTGTGGTCATTAACCACATGTCTGACACCACATACCTGTAGTTGTGTTGAGTGTGTCATTAAATATAAAATTTCTTTCTTTCTTTCTTTTTTTCTTTCTTTCTTTCTTTTGTTTTAAACATGGCTCCCATATGCAACAACCTTAGTTAAAAATTATGGTCTAGCTATGTCTGTATTTTTTAGACAATTTGAATATTATATAAAAAATAAATTTAAGTTGCAATTTAAAATGAAAATACCTGGGAATTGTTTATTGTAAAAGGATGCCAGCCCAAAGATGATAAATGTTTTATGACCATACGCAATAAAATATTTTAAGTTACTTAGCATAGAGGGAAATAAGTTTATATTATTTCAAAGGCATCACCACAGGATTGTAACTTTTCTAGTCATTGTATATTTTATAGACATTATATAATATTTGACATATAGTTGAACATGAATTTGTAGATAAAGGTCAAGTATTTTTCTTTAAATCGGAGTCCGTTCATGGTAGTTCATATTATAACTAATTGGTTAGAAAAAGCGACCCCTTTATATAAATGGCATAAAATAAATATGCATACTAATAATAAATATTGTTCATTGTAGTAGTTGAAATGTATGCACATTCATATTTTCTGGACTAAACTATCTAGATATTGCTACATTCACTGGAATAATTGTAACATTTCAGATATTCCAATGATGGGGGATCTCTGGTCATTATAACAAAGTGGTTACTGCTATAGTGTGTTTAAATAAAATATGTGTGTGTACATGTATATCATTCTACGAACGCATTAGACAAACATTATACTTAATGACGCATCAGATTAATGCTGATGACGAATGCATTAAACTGTATTTAGATATTTTTACACCTGGTCTTATTGTACTTAATGGCATTCACTGTTATTATTATTATAACATCAGTTTATTAAATATTTTAATCAACAATCTTTATTCAATTTTTTCAGAACATTGACAATCAAAACATGAAACTATACCTGAAAATGTCTTATTTTTAATCTACAGTTACCGCAATGTATTTGTAATTTATATATGATAAGACTAGTGGAGTAGTTCATTCCTGTACACGCATGCAGCATTTTACAGACCAAGTGTCTAAATACCTTACAGAGACGACATATGATAACTATGGTTTAAACAACTTCCAGATCAAGATGCCGGGGTCTGGATTGAAAATTAACGTTGCGGAGACACTGGCTTAAGATGTGATAATAATCCAGCTCAGATTTCAAGATATCATTTGCCGGATTCGTTTCGAGTTGTGCTGTGTCATAGCCAGCTTTGTTTTGTAGATCCACATAGTCACGATCACGATTCAATAAAAATATCATGTGCTGGCGTGCCATTAAATATTTCTTTCCCATCCATGCCAATATCCAACTAGTCAATAAACCATATATATATATATATATATTAGGGTAGCCAGGATTGTTTATTTGGGGTGGAGTGGAGATAGAGGGCACTGCTTTTACACATGTTATGGGGTGACATGCATTATAAAAAGTTGGTATTGTGAAATGAAAAAGAGGTATATTCGAGAAGGCAAGGTCCTCATGTGCCAAATTCCTGGCTACCCGGATACGCCAGTGCATGTATGTGCAATTTAAAGTATATTAATCAATAGATTTCGGTTTCAACACAGGTACCTTTAGTATTACTGGCATATTTAAAATGTACTCAACAAAATGAATTAAGGGACAGTAAAATTGTGGTAATTATTTGCTAATGTCATATTATTTTAGTAAGTTTTTATCACATATAACTTCTAAACATTGTTTCAGTAATATCTGACCCATGTTACATGCAAACATCTTACACTCGATGAGATTTTTGTGCATTTTTGTAAAACCTACGAAAATGCGCATTCTGCTAGGAATCATTACACGTTGATTGTAAATATATTTGTTATTTTATTCTCTCTAAATTGCTGTTTAAATCATGAAGTTGAAGAACATTTGTTTTAGAACATGTCAAAACGTAGACAAAACGTAAACGTAGGAAAAATGCCGAATATAGTTACTGGCCCTGTATTCATTTTGTTTTGTTAAATCACTGTGTATTAAAAATCATTAAACGTATTAACTTATCTTAACGGTTGATTATTAATTCAGTCAGTAGCTCAACACTACAAATGGAGCAGTTTACTCTGATAGCTTACATTTCGTGTTTAATTAGTGTAATAAATATATCTGTTATAACTGGTATGATAGCTTACATTTCATGTAATATTTAGTATAACAAATATATCTGTTATAACTGGTTTTAAGGCTTTGCTTTGTTTGACAAATTGTTTTTCTAAAGTTGTTAAGAGCTTCTAGCAACTTGTTACAATACCAGGGAGCCCAGTTCACCATCTCAGTGTAGGATAAGGTTACTGTGCACACAGCTGGAAACAACAATGACCCTTTCCAGTGTCTGCCATCCAAAGATGATTTGTTATTGTTTACAATTACTTCCTGCCGCCAGTACATTTTCGAAGTATTAACAACACAGACCCAAGTAGGTGTCTCGGAGCTGCTGCGAAATTAAACGTTTACTTTATGCCACATGGACTCACTGCAAGATAACATTATTCTTGACTTGAGATTTCACACAATTTGTCACATGCTGGGCTGTAAGAAAAACTGTTTATAAAATAGCTTGCTCTGGCATGCTGGTTGGAGCTGTTTGTGTTCAAGTTCCAGGAGCCAGAATAAATTAAATAGTTCTTCATCTAATTACATCATGATTTATTATTATTAGCAGACAAAACTTATAAGGTTTATACTAAAACAAATAACTGCTAGCATCTAAAAGCAAAATATTTAGCAAAAGTTAAGTTTCCGATTTTTAAGTGCATTCCAAAGTTTTCAGTGCAGTTTTCTCAGATTGAAGTGGAAAGGAGATAAGTGGAAATAATACATACATATGACCAGTAGGAGTTCAACTGTCCATTATCCTCAGCTCTGTGCTGCATCTAAAATTATCACGTATACAAGAAGTCTAAATGTATCGGACTTTTTTTCATCTAAAGAAGAGGGGCCCAACTTGTAAACAGCCACAACTCATGGAGCCCCCGTACAAAATACCTGGATCAGCACATGACATGTACTAACAAATGAATTACTGAAGACGTATCAACTATATTAGTTCTAAAATGTCCCCGGTCTGATGGTATTTTTCACAAGGTGTGTATGCATATGTGTGTCCCCAGTTTGTTAGTAAAAATCCTCAAACACTATTTTATTACAAATTTCATAAAATGAGGCTTCCAAATAATTCCCAACACCAGTCACTTCCCAAAAATGCAAATGGATTAAGAAAAAACATTCAATTAAAAATGTCCCCAATTTCTATTAAAAAATACCATGTCCCCGGTACGCCCCATTTACATGTATGTGTGTTTGTGTGTGTGTGTCTTTGTGTATGTCTTTGTGTGTGTGTGTGTGTGTGTGTGTGTGTGTGTGTGTGTGTGTGTTTGTTTGTTTATGTGTATGTATGTCAGTGTGTTTGTGTGTTTCTGTCAGTGTTTGTGTGTGTCTGTCAGTGTGTTTGTGCGTATCTGTCAGTGTGTTGTGTGTATATGACAGTGTGTTTGTGTGTGTCTGTCAGTGTGTTTGTGCGTATCTGTCAGTGTGTTTGTTTGTGTCTGTCAGTGTGTTTGTGTGTTTCTGTCAAAGTGTTTGTGTGTGTCTGGCTGTGTGTTTGTGTGTCTGTCAGAGTGTTTGTGTGTGTGTGTGTGTGTCAGAGTGTTTGTGTGTGTCTGTCAGAGTGTTTGTGTGTATCTGACAGTGTGTTTGTGTGTGTCTGCCAGTGTGTTTGTGCGTGTCTGCCAGTGTGTTTGTGTCTCAGTGTGTTTGTGTGTATCTGTCAGTGTTTGTGTGTGTCTGTCAGTGTGTTTGTGTCGTATGTGTGGGTGTTTGCGTTTGTAAGCGAGTGTGTTTGTGTCGTATGTATGAGTGTTGCTTGTGTATCTGCGTGTTTGCGTGTCTGTGAGTGTTTTTGTCGTATGTGTCAGTGTTTGCATGTGTATCTTAGTGTGTTTGTGTGTCTGTGAATGTGTTTGTGTCGTATGTGTGTGTTTGCATGTGTATCGGAGTGTGTTTGTGAATGTGTTTGTGTCGTATGTGTGTGTTTGCACGTATATCCGAGTGTTTGCGTGTCTGTGAGTGTGTTTATGTCGTATGTGTTAGTGTTTGCATGTGTATGTTCATGTGTTTGTGTTTTTGTGAGTATGTATGTGTACGTATGTGTATGTGTGTATCAAGTATGTATATGTATGAATGTGTGACTGTTTGCGTCTGTGAGTGTGTTTGCGTGTGTGTAGGCCTATGTATGTCCATGTGTTTGTGTTTTTATGAGCATGCATTTGTAAGTTTGTGTATGTGTATGTGCGTGTTTGTGTGTTTTTGTGTATCTGACAACAGACGCGCGTGCGTGCGTGTTTATAGAGTCCAAACATCCGCCCCGAATCCTCACCTGTATCACAAACACATGTAACATTATGATTGTTTTAAGCATTATTGGTTTAGAGTCACTTCATACAAATGTTTAGTAGTTTAATAATCATTGTCACTATTAAGCAAACGATATAATTTTAATGCATAAAGCAAAATAAAATGGTATACCTATCTATCCTCACTCCACCTTTCCCGTACGAAATCCTATTTACAGAAACACGTCAGCGAACAGTTGTGTAGAAGTCAATTTTGTTGAGCAGTTTGCACTAAAAATAGAGGCATGAGTTCGACCCGTTCCCCCTTTTCAATGGTTAAGGTAGTTTTAGGAATAGGGTTAAGGTTAGTCTTTAGAGCCTTTGATATAGAGGGGTACGGGTCGAACTCTTTCCTTTTTACAGGTACCCCATACATGTTCCAAGCACAAAGCTACTTCACACAGTGGTACTAGATGAAATAAAATTGCATACATTTTTTGCCCAGATGAAACTCACATTTATCATCAATCACGGACTTGTGGTGTTCAATTCTCTATCAAAAGTTTGGTGCACCTCGAACTTTGACCCAGCCGGAAGTTATTTGGTTTAGTACTACCTAAAGCACCATGTTCACAGTGCAGGGGGCAATGTCAGTATGTTTGTGATGGGATGTTCCACAATGAAGTTGGAAAGTATAAAGGTATGTAATATAAATTATGATAAGTAGTCTGTATTTACCATCCACAATTATAGGCTTTACATAACTTAAAAGCACTGTAGTAGACAGCAATCTGGATTGATGGGTATGTGGGACGGGCACCCATTTCCCCCCAGTGTTTTATATGTGCAGAGGGTGGCACTGGTGTGGGATCCGATGGGAGTGTGGGTGGGCAACCAACATTTTAGAAAACAAACTAATAAAGGCAAACAAATTCCTGATTGGGGATTGAGCACCCCCACCCCCCTACCCACACACACACACACTTACTAACCCCCTGCGGCAAATGATAATCTTCTCAAGATAATTTTTAAGGCCTAAAAGTTGAGTTCACAGTATCACTGATATTGTTTAAAATTATATATTATAACATTAAATAATTACTCATTATCTAAAAGCAATATCAGTATATTGCATGAATAAAATAAAAAGCCTGCTGAATGTTGTCAATTGTGATTCAATTTGTTAACATCTTTCAGTTACATGAAGAGAGTGAGGCACATAAGACTCTGCTGTCCTAAAGAAAATTGGAGAAGAAGCTACCACAGGGACAACATAATAATTATAATTTAATAAAATTAAATCAAGTTCTGTTTCGTTCTTTTGTGTTGTTATTATTGTTTGTATGATATGGTAACATGTTTTTAAAGTGCAATATAAGTAAGTTCTTTGTTTTAACGAAATTCGGTCGCGGGCCATTCAAAAGTTGTACGGGCGAGTCAAAGTGTTGCTGTGAGTGACCCGATTGGCCAGTCAAAACATATCCCAAGTACATAGTGAGGTTACAGCACGCGCTGGGGTGGTTATATGTCGTCAGACATATGGTAAAGGACCACACAGATATTGAGAGAGGAAACCCCCTGTCGCCACTTCATGGGCTACTCTTTTCGATTAGCAGCAAGGGATCTTTTATATGCACCATCCCACAGACATGGTAGTACATACCACGGCCTTTGATATACCAGTTGTGGTGCACTGGCTGGAACGAGAAATATCCCAATGGGCCCACCGACGGGAAACGATCCCAGACCGACCGCGCACCGAGCAAAACGCTTTACCACTGGGCTACGTCCCGCCCCTGTAACAGTCATGGATTTTTATTTCCAGTTAAACACATCATTTTGAAAACCCGTTTTTAGTCTTAAGTCAGTGTATATACACGCAATTCGCTTATTCATGATTTCTGTGAAACAGAAAGTAGGTATAAAACCGAAACTAGAAAATAAGGTAGGCCTCAGATTACAGTTATCTTCCCATTTGGTTGTCCAAAATCCGGAAGTTTGACCGCGCAAGTAGTCTGCTGTTTGACTGTGATTATTTCATGGCAGACAGCTATGAAGTGGCAACTGTTTGACTGAAGTGACAGGGGATAGCATGTAGTTTGTAAACATGTGTAACTTGTTGACATTGAAGACTTGTTTGTGGTAATTCCGGCCCATGCAAAAGTAGTGCTTTTTGTGTAAAATGGGTGTACTCCGGCCTGGTTTAGAGGGTGTGTCTGTTTAAACCAATATGCTGGGAGAAAGAGCTGGACAACAGGGGTTGTCCTTTTCAGGGTATGTGTCCCCCATGCAGGCAAATGTACATACAAAACTTCATGGGCCTGCTGATATTAATAAAAATGTTATAGCCACTAAGGCTATATAGAAACATATAGCGAAATTAATTGTGGTCTGAGGCCAGGTGCGTTTTCTCCTTAATGTAATCTAGTTCATCTTGCATTGTATCGTAAACGTTACTTGATCTATATTTCCTTTCTTCACAAAGTATGTATAAGTGCATACAGTTTATGTATTCGACGATATATATTGAAGTATTCACTGGCCTGTCAACTAATACGGACCTAATATATATACATATACATACATATATATAAATATATATAATAGTATGTGTTTGTGTGTGTGTGTGTGTGTTGTGTCTGTGTGTATGGTATAGTGTATGTTGTGTGTGTGTGTTGTGTATGCGTATGTGTGCGTGTTCTGTGTGTTTTGTGTGTGTGTGTGTGTGTGTTATGTGTGTGCGTGTGTGGTTGTGTGTGTGTGTGTGTCTCTGTGTGTGTGTGTCTTTGTGTGTGTGTGTGTAGGTCTGTGTGTGTGTGTGTGTGTGTGTGTGTGTGTGTGTGTGTGTGTGTGTGTGACAAACATTAAGTCCTAGTGCAGGTTACAGATAATTAAAAACAACAACGTAATGATGTTGCACATTACCGCTCTCAATTCTTTAAGAGGATTTTGAGTCGAACCTGAATATAACGGTCACTAACGGGACCTATTAAAGGTGGCCGTTAAGGACAGGTGGCTGTTACATACAGATAAATAAAAACATATATGAGATAATTTGCCGGCACTATGATAACTACTACTTAATTGGAATGGATAAATGTGCGAACTATCGTTACAAAAATGTAACATAAGAGGGGGAAAAAGTTATTCAAAGCATTGAACACGATTTGTTGAAAGTCAATCTGTTATTCACTTTTTGAAAAAGTAATTATTTTACTGCTTTCCATTGCATTCTGTTACCCATGACGCAAATGTTTGCAGATAAGAAATCATTATATATTTGAAAAACCCTCAGTTCTTGGGCAAGTTTGCCAATGTGTAATGTCTGAACGAATAATCTGGCATATATACAGTTGTATATATATATATATATATATATATATATACGTTTATCCAGCAATCACTTTATACATTGGAAAGTTATGACGACTAGATCAATCTCTATAGTTTCGGTCAATGTCCAAAAATATAGGTCACGTGACATAAGCCCGACTCGACTCCAGTATTTCAGAGTAGATCAGAGGCGGATCTAGAGGGAGGGGCAGGGGAATTTTTTTTTAATGTTCATCAGCAGAACCCCTGTTTACATTGGGTATCTGTCAAACCACAGGGATGAAGTGACATGTATGGAAAACTTTCTATCACTATTTCAGTCACAAGAAAACCTCTAAGCACCTATCATATCGCTCATTGGTCAAATCTTAAATATTGTCGTCGGTATTCAGAGTTTGAACCAATGAAGTTATCTACAGGGCTCCTAAGGAAATAAAAGAGAAGAAAACAATAGTTCCTGTTATATACACCATTACGAAAACATTGCTAAAAGAAGGAGGTAAACGCGAACAGTTAGCTGGGTGGCAACGGTGAGATTTGAATACCAGTAGTTAACAGTAACATATGACAACTGGCAGACATACACACCATCTTCGTTTGAAGAATCAAAAGTCTACTGAAAAAAACCTATGTAGGTAGGTAACTAGTTTCACGTGATCATATACCAGTAGAATTTCTAACACGAAAAAAAGCCATGTGGTCACACGTCATGGTTTGTTAATTCGAAGTAAGTGGTAATTTGACAAGACGTAAAATCAAAATGTATACTTGTACATACACGATGTAGACAAACTCAGTTTATGTTAGAAGACGTCCTAGCAACAGTGGATATCAGTGAGTGTGTGTGCGCGCGCGCTTGGGCATGTGACATGTGTTATATATTGATTATAATGTATAGATGTGATTCTTGCCGCCAAACACTGACCCCTGCTATGTTTGTGATCCGAGACAATAATAATCATTAACAAATAATAAATGATCAATAAGCCCAATTACTGTAATTACTGGCTTCGCCCGATAGGAACCAACCCGGTATTGAATGTGTTTGTTATAAAGTGATACGGTCCACCGTAACGTCAAGACCGATCGATACCTTTATCTGATGTTATGAACAATGTGTGAGTTATTGGAAAAACCGCTAATGTTAGCCGCGAATATTTTTAAGTTCTTTCTTTGAACTTCGTTATACTCTCAGGATGAAATTGAAAGTAAAAAATACCAAGAACTCTATCAAATATGCACTGCGAATTATTACAAAGTCGCCATCGGTCTACAGGCTGGTAGGTACTGGGTTCGGATCCCAGTCGAGGCATGGGATTTTTTTTATTTTTTTTTTATTTATTTATTTATTTATTATTACTAATTTTTTGTTAGTACTATAAGGGCAATATTATGCTATTCAGATATCTATGGAAAACGTACACAAAAGGGACCGCTATATTCATATATAAAGCCACTACACCGACTTTTCTCTCACTAATCGGTAACAACTAACCACTAACCCTCTGTCCTGGACAGGCAGCCCAGATAACCGAGCTGTGTGCCCAGGATTGCGTCCTTGAACTTACTTGGATATAAACACGAAAATAAGTATACATGAATGAATATATTCCTGGTTAAACATGCACGTGTATCTAGAAGACTTTCTTATAAAACATAAAATCAAATAAAACTGTAGAAATTGTCTACCAACACTGTGACATCTGCTAAGAGTAATATAAAAAGGCTACAGGTTAAAGCGATGGCTAAGCATGTGGTCTAATCCGTCTGACTCCAAACCCTTAGTGAGTGCTCCGCAAGGCTCAATGGGTAGGTGTAAACCACTTGCACCGACCAGTGATCCATAACTGGTTCAACAAAGGCCATGGTTTGTGCTATCCTGCCTGTGGGAAGCGCAAATAAAAGATCCCTTGCTGCCTGTCGTAAAAAAGAGTAGCCTATGTGGCGACAGCGGGTTTCCTCTGAAAAAACAGTGTCAGAATGATCATATGTTTGACGTCCAATATCCGATGATAAGATAAAAAATCAATGTGCTCTAGTGGCGTCGTTAAATAAAACAAACTTTACTTTATTACAAAGTCGGATCAAAACGTATAAAAATAAATGTTTCTCTTAGTGTTTAGAAACATTTCAAAGAAGTTTTTAATTGAGTATTTGATAAAAAGTGACGAGACCAACCATGCCGCACACGTATGTATTTATATATTGACTGATTTAAAAAAAACTAAATTTGTGTTTCAATTTGTATGCATAACAGTTAACAATTTAATTAATCATGTACTATATACACTGTTTATATACAGTAGAATCTCGTTTTTTTTTGTTAACCACTACCACACTTGGTCAAAATTTCTCCCAGTTTCTGTTAACCTATGGCCATGATTTTTGCACCAAACGATGCATCATGGAACACTCTTTAAACGCACATTCCCCCGGTTTGTTTTCATTAAGTTATGTTCAAGCAAAGTTAGCGGAAGTTTCTTATTTTGTTCAGTATATATATATATATATATATATATATATATATATATATATATATATATATATGAAAGATGTATTTTTGTGTGTGTTCGCGCCCCCGCCCCCCACACCACCCACCCACACTTTTTGGCACCTTCCTACGTCTTTGAAGTCTGTGTTCGATCTGAGAAAAAAACCCACCTCTCCGTTGGTTTGTTG